>NW_026902424.1:0-300000 GCF_027409185.1 Cynocephalus volans | reverse complement strand
CCTGTAGGAATTCAGGTTGGCAAGTTCTATGGGGAAGCCCATTGGCGCCTTCGTTGGAAACGGGTTTGGAAATTTCAGTTTCAAAATCTCTGTGAAAAAGCGTCAGAGAAGCTTCTCCGTTTAGAATCCAGCATATCTCACTGAACCGAAGAAGTGGTCGTTATAAGGGAGTTAGAGCTGCAAGCAGTTTGGTTTGGGAAATTAGACGCGAAATGAAACTGCAAATGCCATCCAACAGGCTTGGAAAAGTGTGTTCTATATCTCTGCCAAACAAACTCCCCGGAGGTTGAGCTTTCAGAAGCAAGTTTAACTCTAAGGGAGGAAGCAGCAGAATGTGCCTCTCACATCTAGCCTGTAGGAATTCAGGTTGGCAAGTTCTATGGGGAAGCCCATTGCTGCCTATGGTGGAAACGGCATGGGAGATTTCAGTTTCAAAATCTCTGTGAAAAAGCGTCAGAGAAGCTTCTCCGTTTAGAATCCAGCATATCTCACTGAACCGAAGAAGTGGTAGTTAGAAGGGAGTTAGAGCTGCAACCAGTTTGCGCTGGGAAATTAGACGCGAAATGAAACTACAAATGCCTTCCAACAGGCTTAGAAAAGTGTGTTCTATATCTCTGCCAAACAAACTCCCCGGAGGTTGAGCTTTCAGAAGCTAGTTTAACTCTAAGGGAGGAAGCAGCAGAATGTGCCTCTCACATCTAGCCTGTAGGAATTCAGGTTGGCAAGTTCTATGGGGAAGCCCATTGGTGCCTTCGTTGGAAACGGGTTTCGAAATTTCAGTTTCAAAATCTCTGTGAAAAAGCGTCAGAGAAGCTTCTCCGTTTAGAATCCAGCATATCTCACTGAACCGAAGAAGTGGTAGTTAGAAGGGAGTTAGAGCTGCAAGCAGTTTGGTTTGGGAAATTAGATGCGAAATGACACTGCAAAGGCCTTCCAACAGGCTTGGAAAAGTGTGTTCTATATCTCTGCCAAACAGAGTCCCCGGAGGTTGAGCTTTCAGAAGCAAGCTTAACTGTTAGGGAGGAAGCAGCAGAATGTGCCTCTCACATCTAGCCTGTAGGAATTCAGGTTGGCAAGTTCTATGGGGAAGCCCATTGCTGCCTATGGTGGAAACGGCATGGGAGATTTCAGTTTCAAAATCTCTGTGAAAAAGCGTCAGAGAAGCTTCTCCGTTTAGAATCCAGCATATCTCACTGAACCGAAGAAGTGGTAGTTAGAAGGGAGTTAGAGCTGCAAGCAGTTTGGTTTGGGAAATTAGACGCGAAATGAAACTGCAAATGCCTTCCAACAGGCTTGGAAAAGTGTGTTCTATATCTCTGCCAAGCAACCTCCCCGGAGGTTGAGCTTTCAGAAGCTAGTTTAACTCTAAGGGAGGAAGCAGCAGAATGTGCCTCTCACATCTAGCCTGTAGGAATTCAGGTTGGCAAGTTCTATGGGGAAGCCCATTGCTGCCTATGGTGGAAACGGCATGGGAGATTTCAGTTTCAAAATCTCTGTGAAAAAGCGTCAGAGAAGCTTCTCCGTTTAGAATCCAGCATATCTCACTGAACCGAAGAAGTGGTAGTTAGAAGGGAGTTAGAGCTGCAAGCAGTTTGCTTTGGGAAATTAGACGCGAAATGAAACTGCAAATGCCTTCCAACAGGCTTGGAAAAGTGTGTTCTATATCTCTGCCAAACAAACTCCCCGGTGGTTGAGCTTTCAGAAGCAAGTTTAACTCTAAGGGAGGAAGCAGCAGAATGTGCCTCTCACATCTAGCCTTTAGGAATTCAGGTTGGCAAGTTCTATGGGGAAGCCCATTGCTGCCTATGGTGGAAAAGGCATGGGAGATTTCAGTTTCAAAATCTCTGTGAAAAAGCGTCAGAGAAGCTTCTCCGTTTAGAATCCAGCATATCTCACTGAACCGAAGAAGTGGTAGTTAGAAGGGAGTTAGAGCTGCAAGCAGTTTGGTTTGGGAAATTAGACGCGAAATGAAACTGCAAATGCCTTCCAACAGGCTTGGAAAAGTGTGTTCTATATCTCTGCCAAACAGACTCCCTGGAGTTTGAGCTTTGAGAAGCTAGTTTAACTCTAAGGGAGGAAGCAGCAGAATGTGCCTCTCACATCTAGCCTGTAGGAATTCAGGTTGGCAAGTTCTATGGGGAAGCCCATTGGCGCCTTCGTTGGAAACGGGTTTGGAAATTTCAGTTTCAAAATCTCTGTGAAAAAGCGTCAGAGAAGCTTCTCCGTTTAGAATCCAGCATATCTCACTGAACCAAAGAAGTGGTAGTTAGAAGGGAGTTAGAGCTGCAAGCAGTTTGGTTTGGGAAATTAGACGCGAAATGAAACTGCAAATGCCTTCCAACAGGCTTGGAAAAGTGTGTTCTATATCTCTGCCAAACAAACTCCCCGGAGGTTGAGCTTTCAGAAGCAAGTTTAACTCTAAGGGAGGAAGCAGCAGAATGTGCCTCTCACATCTAGCCTGTAGGAATTCAGGTTGGCAAGTTCTATGGGGAAGCCCATTGCTGCCTATGGTGGAAACGGCATGGGAGATTTCAGTTTCAAAATCTCTGTGAAAACGCGTCAGAGAAGCTTCTCCGTTTAGAATCCAGCATATCTCACTGAACCGAAGAAGTGGTAGTTAGAAGGGAGTTAGAGCTGCAAGCAGTTTGCTTTGGGAAATTAGACGCGAAATGAAACTGCAAATGCCTTCCAACAGGCTTGGAAAAGTTTGTTCTATATCTCTGCCAAACAAACTCCCCGGAGGTTGAGCTTTCAGAAGCTAGTTTAACTCTAAGGGAGGAAGCAGCAGAATGTGCCTCTCACATCTAGCCTGTAGGAATTCAGGTTGGCAAGTTCTATGGGGAAGCCCATTGGCGCCTTCGTTGGAAACGGGTTTGGAAATTTCAGTTTCAAAATCTCTGTGAAAAAGCGTCAGAGAAGCTTCTCCGTTTAGAATCCAGCATATCTCACTGAACCGAAGAAGTGGTAGTTAGAAGGGAGTTAGAGCTGCAAGCAGTTTGGTTTGGGAAATTAGATGCGAAATGACACTGCAAAGGCCTTCCAACAGGCTTGGAAAAGTGTGTTCTATATCTCTGCCAAACAGACTCCCCGGAGGTTGAGCTTTCAGAAGCAAGCTTAACTCTTAGGGAGGAAGCAGCCGAATGTGCCTCTCACATCTCGCCTGTAGGAATTCAGGTTGGCAAGTTCTATGGGGAAGCCCATTGCTGCCTATGGTGGAAACGGCATGGGAGATTTCAGTTTCAAAATCTCTGTGAAAAAGCGTCAGAGAAGCTTCTCCGTTTAGAATCCAGCATATCTCACTGAACCGAAGAAGTGGTAGTTAGAAGGGAGTTAGAGCTGCAAGCAGTTTGCTTTGGGAAATTAGATGCGAAATGACACTGCAAAGGCCTTCCAACAGGCTTGGAAAAGTGTGTTCTATATCTCTGCCAAACAGACTCCCCGGAGGTTGAGCTTTCAGAAGCAAGCTTAACTCTTAGGGAGGAAGCAGCCGAATGTGCCTCTCACATCTCGCCTGTAGGAATTCAGGTTGGCAAGTTCTATGGGGAAGCCCATTGCTGCCTATTGTGGAAACGGCATGGGAGATTTCAGTTTCAAAATCTCTGTGAAAAAGCGTCAGAGAAGCTTCTCCGTTTAGAATCCAGCATATCTCACTGAACCGAAGAAGTGGTAGTTAGAAGGCAGTTAGAGCTGCAAGCAGTTTGGTTTGGGAAATTAGATGCGAAATGACACTGCAAAGGCCTTCCAACAGGCTTGGAAAAGTGTGTTCTATATCTCTGCCAAACAGAGTCCCCGGAGGTTGAGCTTTCAGAAGCAAGCTTAACTGTTAGGGAGGAAGCAGCAGAATGTGCCTCTCACATCTAGCCTGTAGGAATTCAGGTTGGCAAGTTCTATGGGGAAGCCCATTGCTGCCTATGGTGGAAACGGCATGGGAGATTTCAGTTTCAAAATCTCTGTGAAAAAGCGTCAGAGAAGCTTCTCCGTTTAGAATCCAGCATATCTCACTGAACCGAAGAAGTGGTAGTTAGAAGGGAGTTAGAGCTGCAAGCAGTTTGGTTTGGGAAATTAGACGCGAAATGAAACTGCAAATGCCTTCCAACAGGCTTGGAAAAGTGTGTTCTATATCTCTGACAAACAAACTCCCCGGAGGTTGAGCTTTCAGAAGCTAGTTTAACTCTAAGGGAGGAAGCAGCAGAATGTGCCTCTCACATCTAGCCTGTAGGAATTCAGGTTGGCAAGTTCTATGGGGAAGCCCATTGCTGCCTATGGTGGAAACGGCATGGGAGATTTCAGTTTCAAAATCTCTGTGAAAAAGCGTCAGAGAAGCTTCTCCGTTTAGAATCCAGCATATCTCACTGAACCGAAGAAGTGGTAGTTAGAAGGCAGTTAGAGCTGCAAGCAGTTTGGTTTGGGAAATTAGACGCGAAATGAAACTGCAAATGCCTTCCAACAGGCTTGGAAAAGTGTGTTCTATATCTCTGCCAAACAGACTCCCTGGAGGTTGAGCTTTCAGAAGCAAGTTTAACTCTAAGGGAGGAAGCAGCAGAATGTGCCTCTCACATCTAGCCTGTAGGAATTCAGGTTGGCAAGTTCTATGGGGAAACCCATTGGCGCCTTCGTTGGAAACGGGTTTGGAAATTTCAGTTTCAAAATCTCTGTGAAAAAGCGTCAGAGAAGCTTCTCCGTTTAGAATCCAGCATATCTCACTGAACCGAAGAAGTGGTAGTTAGAAGGGAGTTAGAGCTGCAAGCAGTTTGGTTTGGGAAATTAGACGCGAAATGAAACTGCAGATGCCTTCCAACAGGCTTGGAAAAGTGTGTTCTATATCTCTGCCATACAAACTCCCCGGAGGTTGAGCTTTCAGAAGCAAGTTTAACTCTAAGGGAGGAAGCAGCAGAATGTGCCTCTCACATCTAGCCTTTAGGAATTCAGGTTGGCAAGTTCTATGGGGAAGCCCATTGGCGCCTTCGTTGGAAACGGGTTTGGAAATTTCAGTTTCAAAATCTCTGTGAAAAAGCGTCAGAGAAGCTTCTCCGTTTAGAATCCAGCATATCTCACTGAACCGAAGAAGTGGTAGTTATAAGGGAGTTAGAGCTGCAAGCAGTTTCGTTTGGGAAATTAGACGCGAAATGAAACTGCAAATGCCGTCCAACAGGCTTGGAAAAGTGTGTTCTATATCTCTGCCAAACAAACTCCCCGGAGGTTGAGCTTTCAGAAGCAAGTTTAACTCTAAGGGAGGAAGCAGCAGAATGTGCCTCTCACATCTAGCCTGTAGGAATTCAGGTTGGCAAGTTCTATGGGGAAGCCCATTGCTGCCTATGGTGGAAACGGCATGGGAGATTTCAGTTTCAAAATCTCTGTGAAAAAGCGTCAGAGAAGCTTCTCCGTTTAGAATCCAGCATATCTCACTGAACCGAAGAAGTGGTAGTTAGAAGGGAGTTAGAGCAGCAACCAGTTTGCGCTGGGAAATTAGACGCGAAATGAAACTGCAAATGCCTTCCAACAGGCTTAGAAAAGTGTGTTCTATATCTCTGCCAAACAAACTCCCCGGAGGTTGAGCTTTCAGAAGCTAGTTTAACTCTAAGGGAGGAAGCAGCAGAATGTGCCTCTCACATCTAGCCTGTAGGAATTCAGGTTGGCAAGTTCTATGGGGAAGCCCATTGGTGCCTTCGTTGGAAACGGGTTTCGAAATTTCAGTTTCAAAATCTCTGTGAAAAAGCGTCAGAGAAGCTTCTCCGTTTAGAATCCAGCATATCTCACTGAACCGAAGAAGTGGTAGTTAGAAGGGAGTTAGAGCTGCAAGCAGTTTGGTTTGGGAAATTAGATGCGAAATGACACTGCAAAGGCCTTCCAACAGGCTTGGAAAAGTGTGTTCTATATCTCTGCCAAACAGAGTCCCCGGAGGTTGAGCTTTCAGAAGCAAGCTTAACTGTTAGGGAGGAAGCAGCAGAATGTGCCTCTCACATCTAGCCTGTAGGAATTCAGGTTGGCAAGTTCTATGGGGAAGCCCATTGCTGCCTATGGTGGAAACGGCATGGGAGATTTCAGTTTCAAAATCTCTGTGAAAAAGCGTCAGAGAAGCTTCTCCGTTTAGAATCCAGCATATCTCACTGAACCGAAGAAGTGGTAGTTAGAAGGGAGTTAGAGCTGCAAGCAGTTTGGTTTGGGAAATTAGACGCGAAATGAAACTGCAAATGCCTTCCAACAGGCTTGGAAAAGTGTGTTCTATATCTCTGCCAAACAACCTCCCCGGAGGTTGAGCTTTCAGAAGCTAGTTTAACTCTAAGGGAGGAAGCAGCAGAATGTGCCTCTCACATCTAGCCTGTAGGAATTCAGGTTGGCAAGTTCTATGGGGAAGCCCATTGGCGCCTTCGTTGGAAACGGGTTTGGAAATTTCAGTTTCAAAATCTCTGTGAAAAAGCGTCAGAGAAGCTTCTCCGTTTAGAATCCAGCATATCTCACTGAACCAAAGAAGTGGTAGTTAGAAGGGAGTTAGAGCTGCAAGCAGTTTGGTTTGGGAAATTAGACGCGAAATGAAACTGCAAATGCCTTCCAACAGGCTTGGAAAAGTGTGTTCTATATCTCTGCCAAACAGACTCCCCGGAGGTTGAGCTTTCAGAAGCAAGTTTAACTCTAAGGGAGGAAGCAGCAGAATGTGCCTCTCACATCTAGCCTGTAGGAATTCAGGTTGGCAAGTTCTATGGGGAAGCCCATTGCTGCCTATGGTGGAAACGGCATGGGAGATTTCAGTTTCAAAATCTCTGTGAAAACGCGTCAGAGAAGCTTCTCCGTTTAGAATCCAGCATATCTCACTGAACCGAAGAAGTGGTAGTTAGAAGGGAGTTAGAGCTGCAAGCAGTTTGGTTTGGGAAATTAGATGCGAAATGACATTGCAAAGGCCTTCCAACAGGCTTGGAAAAGTGTGTTCTATATCTGTGCCAAACAGAGTCCCCGGAGGTTGAGCTTTCAGAAGCAAGCTTAACTGTTAGGGAGGAAGCAGCAGAATGTGCCTCTCACATCTAGCCTGTAGGAATTCAGGTTGGCAAGTTCTATGGGGAAGCCCATTGCTGCCTATGGTGGAAACGGCATGGGAGATTTCAGTTTCAAAATCTCTGTGAAAAAGCGTCAGAGAAGCTTCTCCGTTTAGAATCCAGCATATCTCACTGAACCGAAGAAGTGGTAGTTAGAAGGGAGTTAGAGCTGCAAGCAGTTTGCTTTGGGAAATTAGACGCGAAATGAAACTGCAAATGCCTTCCAACAGGCTTGGAAAAGTTTGTTCTATATCTCTGCCAAACAAACTCCCCGGAGGTTGAGCTTTCAGAAGCTAGTTTAACTCTAAGGGAGGAAGCAGCAGAATGTGCCTCTCACATCTAGCCTGTAGGAATTCAGGTTGGCAAGTTCTATGGGGAAGCCCATTGGCGCCTTCGTTGGAAACGGGTTTGGAAATTTCAGTTTCAAAATCTCTGTGAAAAAGCGTCAGAGAAGCTTCTCCGTTTAGAATCCAGCATATCTCACTGAACCGAAGAAGTGGTAGTTAGAAGGGAGTTAGAGCTGCAAGCAGTTTGGTTTGGGAAATTAGATGCGAAATGACACTGCAAAGGCCTTCCAACAGGCTTGGAAAAGTGTGTTCTATATCTCTGCCAAACAGACTCCCCGGAGGTTGAGCTTTCAGAAACAAGCTTAACTCTTAGGGAGGAAGCAGCCGAATGTGCCTCTCACATCTCGCCTGTAGGAATTCAGGTTGGCAAGTTCTATGGGGAAGCCCATTGCTGCCTATGGTGGAAACGGCATGGGAGATTTCAGTTTCAAAATCTCTGTGAAAAAGCGTCAGAGAAGCTTCTCCGTTTAGAATCCAGCATATCTCACTGAACCGAAGAAGTGGTAGTTAGAAGGGAGTTAGAGCTGCAAGCAGTTTGCTTTGGGAAATTAGATGCGAAATGACACTGCAAAGGCCTTCCAACAGGCTTGGAAAAGTGTGTTCTATATCTCTGCCAAACAGACTCCCCGGAGGTTGAGCTTTCAGAAGCAAGCTTAACTCTTAGGGAGGAAGCAGCCGAATGTGCCTCTCACATCTCGCCTGTAGGAATTCAGGTTGGCAAGTTCTATGGGGAAGCCCATTGCTGCCTATTGTGGAAACGGCATGGGAGATTTCAGTTTCAAAATCTCTGTGAAAAAGCGTCAGAGAAGCTTCTCCGTTTAGAATCCAGCATATCTCACTGAACCGAAGAAGTGGTAGTTAGAAGGCAGTTAGAGCTGCAAGCAGTTTGGTTTGGGAAATTAGATGCGAAATGACACTGCAAAGGCCTTCCAACAGGCTTGGAAAAGTGTGTTCTATATCTCTGCCAAACAGAGTCCCCGGAGGTTGAGCTTTCAGAAGCAAGCTTAACTGTTAGGGAGGAAGCAGCAGAATGTGCCTCTCACATCTAGCCTGTAGGAATTCAGGTTGGCAAGTTCTATGGGGAAGCCCATTGCTGCCTATGGTGGAAACGGCATGGGAGATTTCAGTTTCAAAATCTCTGTGAAAAAGCGTCAGAGAAGCTTCTCCGTTTAGAATCCAGCATATCTCACTGAACCGAAGAAGTGGTAGTTAGAAGGGAGTTAGAGCTGCAAGCAGTTTGGTTTGGGAAATTAGACGCGAAATGAAACTGCAAATGCCTTCCAACAGGCTTGGAAAAGTGTGTTCTATATCTCTGCCAAACAGACTCCCTGGAGGTTGAGCTTTCAGAAGCAAGTTTAACTCTAAGGGAGGAAGCAGCAGAATGTGCCTCTCACATCTAGCCTGTAGGAATTCAGGTTGGCAAGTTCTATGGGGAAACCCATTGGCGCCTTCGTTGGAAACGGGTTTGGAAATTTCAGTTTCAAAATCTCTGTGAAAAAGCGTCAGAGAAGCTTCTCCGTTTAGAATCCAGCATATCTCACTGAACCGAAGAAGTGGTAGTTAGAAGGGAGTTAGAGCTGCAAGCAGTTTGGTTTGGGAAATTAGACGCGAAATGAAACTGCAGATGCCTTCCAACAGGCTTGGAAAAGTGTGTTCTATATCTCTGCAATACAAACTCCCCGGAGGTTGAGCTTTCAGAAGCAAGTTTAACTCTAAGGGAGGAAGCAGCAGAATGTGCCTCTCACATCTAGCCTGTAGGAATTCAGGTTGGCAAGTTCTATGGGGAAGCCCATTGGCGCCTTCGTTGGAAACGGGTTTGGAAATTTCAGTTTCAAAATCTCTGTGAAAAAGCGTCAGAGAAGCTTCTCCGTTTAGAATCCAGCATATCTCACTGAACCGAAGAAGTGGTAGTTATAAGGGAGTTAGAGCTGCAAGCAGTTTCGTTTGGGAAATTAGACGCGAAATGAAACTGCAAATGCCGTCCAACAGGCTTGGAAAAGTGTGTTCTATATCTCTGCCAAACAAACTCCCCGGAGGTTGAGCTTTCAGAAGCAAGTTTAACTCTAAGGGAGGAAGCAGCAGAATGTGCCTCTCACATCTAGCCTGTAGGAATTCAGGTTGGCAAGTTCTATGGGGAAGCCCATTGCTGCCTATGGTGGAAACGGCATGGGAGATTTCAGTTTCAAAATCTCTGTGAAAAAGAGTCAGAGAAGCTTCTCCGTTTAGAATCCAGCATATCTCACTGAACCGAAGAAGTGGTAGTTAGAAGGGAGTTAGAGCTGCAAGCAGTTTGGTTTGGGAAATTAGATGCGAAATGAAACTGCAAATGCCTTCCAACAGGCTTGGAAAAGTGTGTTCTATATCTCTGCCAAACAGAGTCCCCGGAGGTTGAGCTTCCAGAAGCAAGCTTAACGGTTAGGGAGGAAGCAGCAGAATGTGCCTCTCACATCTAGCCTGTAGGAATTCAGGTTGGCAAGTTCTATGGGGAAGCCCATTGCTGCCTATGGTGGAAACGGCATGGGAGATTTCAGTTTCAAAATCTCTGTGAAAAAGCGTCAGAGAAGCTTCTCCGTTTAGAATCCAGCATATCTCACTGAACCGAAGAAGTGGTAGTTAGAAGGCAGTTAGAGCTGCAAGCAGTTTGGTTTGGGAAATTAGACGCGAAATGAAACTGCAAATGCCTTCCAACAGGCTTGGAAAAGTGTGTTCTATATCTCTGACAAACAAACTCCCCGGAGGTTGAGCTTTCAGAAGCTAGTTTAACTCTAAGGGAGGAAGCAGCAGAATGTGCCTCTCACATCTAGCCTGTAGGAATTCAGGTTGGCAAGTTCTATGG
Organism: Cynocephalus volans; assembly: GCF_027409185.1. Lineage (NCBI taxonomy): Eukaryota > Metazoa > Chordata > Mammalia > Dermoptera > Cynocephalidae > Cynocephalus > Cynocephalus volans. The sequence continues at coordinate 289,789 of NW_026902424.1, read as the reverse complement.
GGAAGCCCATTGCTGCCTATGGTGGAAACGGCATGGGAGATTTCAGTTTCAAAATCTCTGTGAAAAAGCGTCAGAGAAGCTTCTCCGTTTAGAATCCAGCATATCTCACTGAACCGAAGAAGTGGTAGTTAGAAGGCAGTTAGAGCTGCAAGCAGTTTGGTTTGGGAAATTAGACGCGAAATGAAACTGCAAATGCCTTCCAACAGGCTTGGAAAAGTGTGTTCTATATCTCTGCCAAACAGACTCCCTGGAGGTTGAGCTTTCAGAAGCAAGTTTAACTCTAAGGGAGGAAGCAGCAGAATGTGCCTCTCACATCTAGCCTGTAGGAATTCAGGTTGGCAAGTTCTATGGGGAAACCCATTGGCGCCTTCGTTGGAAACGGGTTTGGAAATTTCAGTTTCAAAATCTCTGTGAAAAAGCGTCAGAGAAGCTTCTCCGTTTAGAATCCAGCATATCTCACTGAACCGAAGAAGTGGTAGTTAGAAGGGAGTTAGAGCTGCAAGCAGTTTGGTTTGGGAAATTAGACGCGAAATGAAACTGCAGATGCCTTCCAACAGGCTTGGAAAAGTGTGTTCTATATCTCTGCAATACAAACTCCCCGGAGGTTGAGCTTTCAGAAGCAAGTTTAACTCTAAGGGAGGAAGCAGCAGAATGTGCCTCTCACATCTAGCCTGTAGGAATTCAGGTTGGCAAGTTCTATGGGGAAGCCCATTGGCGCCTTCGTTGGAAACGGGTTTGGAAATTTCAGTTTCAAAATCTCTGTGAAAAAGCGTCAGAGAAGCTTCTCCGTTTAGAATCCAGCATATCTCACTGAACCGAAGAAGTGGTAGTTATAAGGGAGTTAGAGCTGCAAGCAGTTTCGTTTGGGAAATTAGACGCGAAATGAAACTGCAAATGCCGTCCAACAGGCTTGGAAAAGTGTGTTCTATATCTCTGCCAAACAAACTCCCCGGAGGTTGAGCTTTCAGAAGCAAGTTTAACTCTAAGGGAGGAAGCAGCAGAATGTGCCTCTCACATCTAGCCTGTAGGAATTCAGGTTGGCAAGTTCTATGGGGAAGCCCATTGCTGCCTATGGTGGAAACGGCATGGGAGATTTCAGTTTCAAAATCTCTGTGAAAAAGAGTCAGAGAAGCTTCTCCGTTTAGAATCCAGCATATCTCACTGAACCGAAGAAGTGGTAGTTAGAAGGGAGTTAGAGCTGCAAGCAGTTTGGTTTGGGAAATTAGATGCGAAATGAAACTGCAAATGCCTTCCAACAGGCTTGGAAAAGTGTGTTCTATATCTCTGCCAAACAGAGTCCCCGGAGGTTGAGCTTCCAGAAGCAAGCTTAACGGTTAGGGAGGAAGCAGCAGAATGTGCCTCTCACATCTAGCCTGTAGGAATTCAGGTTGGCAAGTTCTATGGGGAAGCCCATTGCTGCCTATGGTGGAAACGGCATGGGAGATTTCAGTTTCAAAATCTCTGTGAAAAAGCGTCAGAGAAGCTTCTCCGTTTAGAATCCAGCATATCTCACTGAACCGAAGAAGTGGTAGTTAGAAGGCAGTTAGAGCTGCAAGCAGTTTGGTTTGGGAAATTAGACGCGAAATGAAACTGCAAATGCCTTCCAACAGGCTTGGAAAAGTGTGTTCTATGTCTCTGCCAAACAGACTCCCTGGAGGTTGAGCTTTCAGAAGCTAGTTTAACTCTAAGGGAGGAAGCAGCAGAATGTGCCTCTCACATCTAGCCTGTAGGAATTCAGGTTGGCAAGTTCTATGGGGAAGCCCATTGCTGCCTATGGTGGAAACGGCATGGGAGATTTCAGTTTCAAAATCTCTGTGAAAAAGCGTCAGAGAAGCTTCTCCGTTTAGAATCCAGCATATCTCACTGAACCGAAGAAGTGGTAGTTAGAAGGGAGTTAGAGCTGCAAGCAGTTTGGTTTGGGAAATTAGACGCGAAATGAAACTGCAAATGCCTTCCAACAGGCTTGGAAAAGTGTGTTCTATATCTCTGCCAAACAACCTCCCCGGAGGTTGAGCTTTCAGAAGCTAGTTTAACTCTAAGGGAGGAAGCAGCAGAATGTGCCTCTCACATCTAGCCTGTAGGAATTCAGGTTGGCAAGTTCTATGGGGAAGCCCATTGCTGCCTATGGTGGAAACGGCATGGGAGATTTCAGTTTCAAAATCTCTGTGAAAAAGCGTCAGAGAAGCTTCTCCGTTTAGAATCCAGCATATCTCACTGAACCGAAGAAGTGGTAGTTAGAAGGGAGTTAGAGCTGCAAGCAGTTTGGTTTGGGAAATTAGACGCGAAATGAAACTGAAAATGCCTTCCAACAGGCTTGGAAAAGTGTGTTCTATATCTCTGACAAACAAACTTCTCGGAGGTTGAGCTTTCAGAAGCTAGTTTAACTCTAAGGGAGGAAGCAGCAGAATGTGCCTCTCACATCTAGCCTGTAGGAATTCAGGTTGGCAAGTTCTATGGGGAAGCCCATTGCTGCCTATGGTGGAAACGGCATGGGAGATTTCAGTTTCAAAATCTCTGTGAAAAAGAGTCAGAGAAGCTTCTCCGTTTAGAATCCAGCATATCTCACTGAACCGAAGAAGTGGTAGTTAGAAGGGAGTTAGAGCTGCAAGCAGTTTGGTTTGGGAAATTAGATGCGAAATGACACTGCAAAGGCCTTCCAACAGGCTTGGAAAAGTGTGTTCTATATCTCTGCCAAACAGAGTCCCCGGAGGTTGAGCTTCCAGAAGCAAGCTTAACGGTTAGGGAGGAAGCAGCAGAATGTGCCTCTCACATCTAGCCTGTAGGAATTCAGGTTGGCAAGTTCTATGGGGAAGCCCATTGCTGCCTATGGTGGAAACGGCATGGGAGATTTCAGTTTCAAAATCTCTGTGAAAAAGCGTCAGAGAAGCTTCTCCGTTTAGAATCCAGCATATCTCACTGAACCGAAGAAGTGGTAGTTAGAAGGCAGTTAGAGCTGCAAGCAGTTTGGTTTGGGAAATTAGACGCGAAATGAAACTGCAAATGCCTTCCAACAGGCTTGGAAAAGTGTGTTCTATGTCTCTGCCAAACAGACTCCCTGGAGGTTGAGCTTTCAGAAGCTAGTTTAACTCTAAGGGAGGAAGCAGCAGAATGTGCCTCTCACATCTAGCCTGTAGGAATTCAGGTTGGCAAGTTCTATGGGGAAGCCCATTGCTGCCTATGGTGGAAACGGCATGGGAGATTTCAGTTTCAAAATCTCTGTGAAAAAGCGTCAGAGAAGCTTCTCCGTTTAGAATCCAGCATATCTCACTGAACCGAAGAAGTGGTAGTTAGAAGGGAGTTAGAGCTGCAAGCAGTTTGGTTTGGGAAATTAGACGCGAAATGAAACTGCAAATGCCTTCCAACAGGCTTGGAAAAGTGTGTTCTATATCTCTGCCAAACAAACTCCCCGGAGGTTGAGCTTTCAGAAGCTAGTTTAACTCTAAGGGAGGAAGCAGCAGAATGTGCCTCTCACATCTAGCCTGTAGGAATTCAGGTTGGCAAGTTCTATGGGGAAGCCCATTGCTCCCTATGGTGGAAACGGCATGGGAGATTTCAGTTTCAAAATCTCTGTGAAAAAGCGTCAGAGAAGCTTCTCAGTTTAGAATCCAGCATATCTCACTGAACCGAAGAAGTGGTAGTTAGAAGGGAGTTAGAGCTGCAAGCAGTTTGGTTTGGGAAATTAGACGCGAAATGAAACTGCAGATGCCTTCCAACAGGCTTGGAAAATTGTGTTCTATATCTCTGCCAAACAACCTCCCCGGAGGTTGAGCTTTCAGAAGCTAGTTCAACTCTAAGGGAGGAAGCAGCAGAATGTGCCTCTCACATCTAGCCTGTAGGAATTCAGGTTGGCAAGTTCTATGGGGAATCCCATTGCTGGCTATGGTGGAAACAGCATGGGAGATTTCAGTTTCAAAATCTCTGTGAAAAAGCGTCAGAGAAGCTTCTCCCTTTAGAATCCAGCATATCTCACTGAACCGAAGAAGTGGTAGTTAGAAGGCAGTTAGAGCTGCAAGCAGTTTGGTTTGGGAAATTAGACGCGAAATGAAACTGCAAATGCCTTCCAACAGGCTTGGAAAAGTGTGTTCTATATCTCTGCCAAACAAACTCCCCGGAGGTTGAGCTTTCAGAAGCTAGTTTAACTCTAAGGGAGGAAACAGCAGAATGTGCCTCTCACATCTAGCCTGTAGGAATTCAGGTTGGCAAGTTCTATGGGGAAGCCCATTGCTGGCTATGGTGGAAACAGCATGGGAGATTTCAGTTTCAAAATCTCTGTGAAAAAGCGTCAGAGAAGCTTCTCCGTTTAGAATCCAGCATATCTCACTGAACCGAAGAAGTGGTAGTTAGAAGGCAGTTAGAGCTGCAAGCAGTTTGGTTTGGGAAATTAGACGCGAAATGAAACTGCAAATGCCTTCCAACAGGCTTGGAAAAGTGTGTTCTATATCTCTGCCAAACAAACTCCCCGGAGGTTGAGCTTTCAGAAGCTAGTTTAACTCTAAGGGAGGAAGCAGCAGAATGTGCCTCTCACATCTAGCCTGTAGGAATTCAGGTTGGCAAGTTCTATGGGGAAGCCCATTGCTGCCTATGGTGGAAACGGCATGGGAGATTTCAGTTTCAAATACTCTGTGAAAAAGCGTCAGAGAAGCTTCTCCGTTTAGACTCCAGCATATCTCACTGAACCGAAGAAGTGGTAGTTAGAAGGGAGTTAGAGCTGCAAGCAGTTTGGTTTGGGAAATTAGACGCGAAATGAAACTGCAGATGCCTTCCAACAGGCTTGGAAAAGTGTGTTCTATATCTCTGCCAAACAAACTCCCCGGAGGTTGAGCTTTCAGAAGCAAGTTTAACTCTAAGGGAGGAAGCAGCAGAATGTTCCTCTCACATCTAGCCTGTAGGAATTCAGGTTGGCAAGTTCTATGGGGAAGCCCATTGGCGCCTTCGTTGGAAACGGGTTTGGAAATTTCAGTTTCAAAATCTCTGTGAAAAAGCGTCAGAGAAGCTTCTCCGTTTAGAATCCAGCATATCTCACTGAACCGAAGAAGTGGTAGTTATAAGGGAGTTAGAGCTGCAAGCAGTTTGGTTTGGGAAATTAGACGCGAAATGAAACTGCAAATGCCATCCAACAGGCTTGGAAAAGTGTGTTCTATATCTCTGCCAAACAAACTCCCCGGAGGTTGAGCTTTCAGAAGCAAGTTTAACTCTAAGGGAGGAAGCAGCAGAATGTGCCTCTCACATCTAGCCTGTAGGAATTCAGGTTGGCAAGTTCTATGGGGAAGCCCATTGCTGCCTATGGTGGAAACGGCATGGGAGATTTCAGTTTCAAAATCTCTGTGAAAAAGCGTCAGAGAAGCTTCTCCGTTTAGAATCCAGCATATCTCACTGAACCGAAGAAGTGGTAGTTAGAAGGGAGTTAGAGCTGCAACCAGTTTGCGCTGGGAAATTAGACGCGAAATGAAACTACAAATGCCTTCCAACAGGCTTAGAAAAGTGTGTTCTATATCTCTGCCAAACAAACTCCCCGGAGGTTGAGCTTTCAGAAGCTAGTTTAACTCTAAGGGAGGAAGCAGCAGAATGTGCCTCTCACATCTAGCCTGTAGGAATTCAGGTTGGCAAGTTCTATGGGGAAGCCCATTGGTGCCTTCGTTGGAAACGGGTTTGGAAATTTCAGTTTCAAAATCTCTGTGAAAAAGCGTCAGAGAAGCTTCTCCGTTTAGAATCCAGCATATCTCACTGAACCGAAGAAGTGGTAGTTAGAAGGGAGTTAGAGCTGCAAGCAGTTTGGTTTGGGAAATTAGATGCGAAATGACACTGCAAAGGCCTTCCAACAGGCTTGGAAAAGTGTGTTCTATATCTCTGCCAAACAGAGTCCCCGGAGGTTGAGCTTTCAGAAGCAAGCTTAACTGTTAGGGAGGAAGCAGCAGAATGTGCCTCTCACATCTAGCCTGTAGGAATTCAGGTTGGCAAGTTCTATGGGGAAGCCCATTGCTGCCTATGGTGGAAACGGCATGGGAGATTTCAGTTTCAAAATCTCTGTGAAAAAGCGTCAGAGAAGCTTCTCCGTTTAGAATCCAGCATATCTCACTGAACCGAAGAAGTGGTAGTTAGAAGGGAGTTAGAGCTGCAAGCAGTTTGGTTTGGGAAATTAGACGCGAAATGAAACTGCAAATGCCTTCCAACAGGCTTGGAAAAGTGTGTTCTATATCTCTGCCAAGCAACCTCCCCGGAGGTTGAGCTTTCAGAAGCTAGTTTAACTCTAAGGGAGGAAGCAGCAGAATGTGCCTCTCACATCTAGCCTGTAGGAATTCAGGTTGGCAAGTTCTATGGGGAAGCCCATTGCTGCCTATGGTGGAAACGGCATGGGAGATTTCAGTTTCAAAATCTCTGTGAAAAAGCGTCAGAGAAGCTTCTCCGTTTAGAATCCAGCATATCTCACTGAACCGAAGAAGTGGTAGTTAGAAGGCAGTTAGAGCTGCAAGCAGTTTGGTTTGGGAAATTAGACGCGAAATGAAACTGCAAATGCCTTCCAACAGGCTTGGAAAAGTGTGTTCTATGTCTCTGCCAAACAGACTCCCTGGAGGTTGAGCTTTCAGAAGCTAGTTTAACTCTAAGGGAGGAAGCAGCAGAATGTGCCTCTCACATCTAGCCTGTAGGAATTCAGGTTGGCAAGTTCTATGGGGAAGCCCATTGCTGCCTATGGTGGAAACGGCATGGGAGATTTCAGTTTCAAAATCTCTGTGAAAAAGCGTCAGAGAAGCTTCTCCGTTTAGAATCCAGCATATCTCACTGAACCGAAGAAGTGGTAGTTAGAAGGGAGTTAGAGCTGCAAGCAGTTTGGTTTGGGAAATTAGACGCGAAATGAAACTGCAAATGCCTTCCAACAGGCTTGGAAAAGTGTGTTCTATATCTCTGCCAAACAAACTCCCCGGAGGTTGAGCTTTCAGAAGCTAGTTTAACTCTAAGGGAGGAAGCAGCAGAATGTGCCTCTCACGTCTAGCCTGTAGGAATTCAGGTTGGCAAGTTCTATGGGGAAGCCCATTGCTGCCTATGGTGGAAACGGCATGGGAGATTTCAGTTTCAAAATCTCTGTGAAAACGCGTCAGAGAAGCTTCTCCGTTTAGAATCCAGCATATCTCACTGAACCGAAGAAGTGGTAGTTAGAAGGGAGTTAGAGCTGCAAGCAGTTTGGTTTGGGAAATTAGATGCGAAATGACATTGCAAAGGCCTTCCAACAGGCTTGGAAAAGTGTGTTCTATATCTCTGCCAAGCAGAGTGCCCGGAGGTTGAGCTTTCAGAAGCAAGCTTAACTGTTAGGGAGGAAGCAGCAGAATGTGCCTCTCACATCTAGCCTGTAGGAATTCAGGTTGGCAAGTTCTATGGGGAAGCCCATTGCTGCCTAAGGTGGAAACGGCATGGGAGATTTCAGTTTCAAAATCTCTGTGAAAAAGCGTCAGAGAAGCTTCTCCGTTTAGAATCCAGCATATCTCACTGAACCGAAGAAGTGGTAGTTAGAAGGGAGTTAGAGATGCAAGCAGTTTGTTTGGGAAATTAGACGCGAAATGAAACTGCAAATGCCTTTCAACAGGCTTGGAAAAGTTTGTTCTATATCTCTGCCAAACAAACTCCCCGGAGGTTGAGCTTTCAGAAGCTAGTTTAACTCTAAGGGAGGAAGCAGCAGAATGTGCCTCTCACATCTAGCCTGTAGGAATTCAGGTTGGCAAGTTCTATGGGGAAGCCCATTGGCGCCTTCGTTGGAAACGGGTTTGGAAATTTCAGTTTCAAAATCTCTGTGAAAAAGCGTCAGAGAAGCTTCTCCGTTTAGAATCCAGCATATCTCACTGAACCGAAGAAGTGGTAGTTAGAAGGCAGTTAGAGCTGCAAGCAGTTTGGTTTGGGAAATTAGATGCGAAATGACACTGCAAAGGCCTTCCAACAGGCTTGGAAAAGTGTGTTCTATATCTCTGCCAAACAGACTCCCCGGAGGTTGAGCTTTCAGAAGCAAGCTTAACTCTTAGGGAGGAAGCAGCCGAATGTGCCTCTCACATCTCGCCTGTAGGAATTCAGGTTGGCAAGTTCTATGGGGAAGCCCATTGCTGCCTATTGTGGAAACGGCATGGGAGATTTCAGTTTCAAAATCTCTGTGAAAAAGCGTCAGAGAAGCTTCTCCGTTTAGAATCCAGCATATCTCACTGAACCGAAGAAGTGGTAGTTAGAAGGCAGTTAGAGCTGCAAGCAGTTTGGTTTGGGAAATTAGATGCGAAATGACACTGCAAAGGCCTTCCAACAGGCTTGGAAAAGTGTGTTCTATATCTCTGCCAAACAGAGTCCCCGGAGGTTGAGCTTTCAGAAGCAAGCTTAACTGTTAGGGAGGAAGCAGCAGAATGTGCCTCTCACATCTAGCCTGTAGGAATTCAGGTTGGCAAGTTCTATGGGGAAGCCCATTGCTGCCTATGGTGGAAACGGCATGGGAGATTTAAGTTTCAAAATCTCTGTGAAAAAGCGTCAGAGAAGCATCTCCGTTTAGAATCCAGCATATCTCACTGAACCGAAGAAGTGGTAGTTAGAAGGGAGTTAGAGCTGCAAGCAGTTTGGTTTGGGAAATTAGACGCGAAATGAAACTGCAAATGCCTTCCAACAGGCTTGGAAAAGTGTGTTCTATATCTCTGCCAAACAAACTCCCCGGAGGTTGAGCTTTCAGAAGCTAGTTTAACTCTAAGGGAGGAAGCAGCAGAATGTGCCTCTCACATCTAGCCTGTAGGAATTCAGGTTGGCAAGTTCTATGGGGAAGCCCATTGCTGCCTATGGTGGAAACGGCATGGGAGATTTCAGTTTCAAAATCTCTGTGAAAAAGCGTCAGAGAAGCTTCTCCGTTTAGAATCCAGCATATCTCACTGAACCGAAGAAGTGGTAGTTAGAAGGCAGTTAGAGCTGCAAGCAGTTTGGTTTGGGAAATTAGACGCGAAATGAAACTGCAAATGCCTTCCAACAGGCTTGGAAAAGTGTGTTCTATATCTCTGCCAAACAGCCTCCCTGGAGGTTGAGCTTTCAGAAGCAAGTTTAACTCTAAGGGAGGAAGCAGCAGAATGTGCCTCTCACATCTAGCCTGTAGGAATTCAGGTTGGCAAGTTCTATGGGGAAGCCCATTGGCGCCTTCGTTGGAAACGGGTTTGGAAATTTCAGTTTCAAAATCTCTGTGAAAAAGCGTCAGAGAAGCTTCTCCGTTTAGAATCCAGCATATCTCACTGAACCTAAGAAGTGGTAGTTAGAAGGGAGTTAGAGCTGCAAGCAGTTTGGTTTGGGAAATTAGACGCGAAATGAAACTGCAGATGCCTTCCAACAGGCTTGGAAAAGTGTGTTCTATATCTCTGCCAAACAAACTCCCCGGAGGTTGAGCTTTCAGAAGCAAGTTTAACTCTAAGGGAGTAAGCAGCAGAATGTTCCTCTCACATCTAGCCTGTAGGAATTCAGGTTGGCAAGTTCTATGGGGAAGCCCATTGGCGCCTTCGTTGGAAACGGGTTTGGAAATTTCAGTTTCAAAATCTCTGTGAAAAAGCGTCAGAGAAGCTTCTCCGTTTAGAATCCAGCATATCTCACTGAACCGAAGAAGTGGTAGTTATAAGGGAGTTAGAGCTGCAAGCAGTTTGGTTTGGGAAATTAGACGCGAAATGAAACTGCAAATGCCATCCAACAGGCTTGGAAAAGTGTGTTCTATATCTCTGCCAAACAAACTCCCCGGAGGTTGAGCTTTCAGAAGCAAGTTTAACTCTAAGGGAGGAAGCAGCAGAATGTGCCTCTCACATCTAGCCTGTAGGAATTCAGGTTGGCAAGTTCTATGGGGAAGCCCATTGCTGCCTATGGTGGAAACGGCATGGGAGATTTCAGTTTCAAAATCTCTGTGAAAAAGCGTCAGAGAAGCTTCTCCGTTTAGAATCCAGCATATCTCACTGAACCGAAGAAGTGGTAGTTAGAAGGGAGTTAGAGCTGCAACCAGTTTGCGCTGGGAAATTAGACGCGAAATGAAACTACAAATGCCTTCCAACAGGCTTAGAAAAGTGTGTTCTATATCTCTGCCAAACAAACTCCCCGGAGGTTGAGCTTTCAGAAGCTAGTTTAACTCTAAGGGAGGAAGCAGCAGAATGTGCCTCTCACATCTAGCCTGTAGGAATTCAGGTTGGCAAGTTCTATGGGGAAGCCCATTGGTGCCTTCGTTGGAAACGGGTTTCGAAATTTCAGTTTCAAAATCTCTGTGAAAAAGCGTCAGAGAAGCTTCTCCGTTTAGAATCCAGCATATCTCACTGAACCGAAGAAGTGGTAGTTAGAAGGGAGTTAGAGCTGCAAGCAGTTTGGTTTGGGAAATTAGATGCGAAATGACACTGCAAAGGCCTTCCAACAGGCTTGGAAAAGTGTGTTCTATATCTCTGCCAAACAGAGTCCCCGGAGGTTGAGCTTTCAGAAGCAAGCTTAACTGTTAGGGAGGAAGCAGCAGAATGTGCCTCTCACATCTAGCCTGTAGGAATTCAGGTTGGCAAGTTCTATGGGGAAGCCCATTGCTGCCTATGGTGGAAACGGCATGGGAGATTTCAGTTTCAAAATCTCTGTGAAAAAGCGTCAGAGAAGCTTCTCCGTTTAGAATCCAGCATATCTCACTGAACCGAAGAAGTGGTAGTTAGAAGGGAGTTAGAGCTGCAAGCAGTTTGGTTTGGGAAATTAGACGCGAAATGAAACTGCAAATGCCTTCCAACAGGCTTGGAAAAGTGTGTTCTATATCTCTGCCAAACAGACTCCCTGGAGTTTGAGCTTTGAGGAGCTAGTTTAACTCTAAGGGAGGAAGCAGCAGAATGTGCCTCTCACATCTAGCCTGTAGGAATTCAGGTTGGCAAGTTCTATGGGGAAGCCCATTGGCGCCTTCGTTGGAAACGGGTTTGGAAATTTCAGTTTCAAAATCTCTGTGAAAAAGCGTCAGAGAAGCTTCTCCGTTTAGAATCCAGCATATCTCACTGAACCAAAGAAGTGGTAGTTAGAAGGGAGTTAGAGCTGCAAGCAGTTTGGTTTGGGAAATTAGACGCGAAATGAAACTGCAAATGCCTTCCAACAGGCTTGGAAAAGTGTGTTCTATATCTCTGCCAAACAAACTCCCCGGAGGTTGAGCTTTCAGAAGCAAGTTTAACTCTAAGGGAGGAAGCAGCAGAATGTGCCTCTCACATCTAGCCTGTAGGAATTCAGGTTGGCAAGTTCTATGGGGAAGCCCATTGCTGCCTATGGTGGAAACGGCATGGGAGATTTCAGTTTCAAAATCTCTGTGAAAACGCGTCAGAGAAGCTTCTCCGTTTAGAATCCAGCATATCTCACTGAACCGAAGAAGTGGTAGTTAGAAGGGAGTTAGAGCTGCAAGCAGTTTGGTTTGGGAAATTAGATGCGAAATGACATTGCAAAGGCCTTCCAACAGGCTTGGAAAAGTGTGTTCTATATCTGTGCCAAACAGAGTCCCCGGAGGTTGAGCTTTCAGAAGCAAGCTTAACTGTTAGGGAGGAAGCAGCAGAATGTGCCTCTCACATCTAGCCTGTAGGAATTCAGGTTGGCAAGTTCTATGGGGAAGCCCATTGCTGCCTATGGTGGAAACGGCATGGGAGATTTCAGTTTCAAAATCTCTGTGAAAAAGCGTCAGAGAAGCTTCTCCGTTTAGAATCCAGCATATCTCACTGAACCGAAGAAGTGGTAGTTAGAAGGGAGTTAGAGCTGCAAGCAGTTTGCTTTGGGAAATTAGACGCGAAATGAAACTGCAAATGCCTTCCAACAGGCTTGGAAAAGTTTGTTCTATATCTCTGCCAAACAAACTCCCCGGAGGTTGAGCTTTCAGAAGCTAGTTTAACTCTAAGGGAGGAAGCAGCAGAATGTGCCTCTCACATCTAGCCTGTAGGAATTCAGGTTGGCAAGTTCTATGGGGAAGCCCATTGGCGCCTTCGTTGGAAACGGGTTTGGAAATTTCAGTTTCAAAATCTCTGTGAAAAAGCGTCAGAGAAGCTTCTCCGTTTAGAATCCAGCATATCTCACTGAACCGAAGAAGTGGTAGTTAGAAGGGAGTTAGAGCTGCAAGCAGTTTGGTTTGGGAAATTAGATGCGAAATGACACTGCAAAGGCCTTCCAACAGGCTTGGAAAAGTGTGTTTTATATCTCTGCCAAACAGACTCCCCGGAGGTTGAGCTTTCAGAAGCAAGCTTAACTCTTAGGGAGGAAGCAGCCGAATGTGCCTCTCACATCTCGCCTGTAGGAATTCAGGTTGGCAAGTTCTATGGGGAAGCCCATTGCTGCCTATGGTGGAAACGGCATGGGAGATTTCAGTTTCAAAATCTCTGTGAAAAAGCGTCAGAGAAGCTTCTCCGTTTAGAATCCAGCATATCTCACTGAACCGAAGAAGTGGTAGTTAGAAGGCAGTTAGAGCTGCAAGCAGTTTGGTTTGGGAAATTAGACGCGAAATGAAACTGCAAATGCCTTCCAACAGGCTTGGAAAAGTGTGTTCTATATCTCTGCCAAACAGACTCCCTGGAGGTTGAGCTTTCAGAAGCAAGTTTAACTCTAAGGGAGGAAGCAGCAGAATGTGCCTCTCACATCTAGCCTGTAGGAATTCAGGTTGGCAAGTTCTATGGGGAAACCCATTGGCGCCTTCGTTGGAAACGGGTTTGGAAATTTCAGTTTCAAAATCTCTGTGAAAAAGCGTCAGAGAAGCTTCTCCGTTTAGAATCCAGCATATCTCACTGAACCGAAGAAGTGGTAGTTAGAAGGGAGTTAGAGCTGCAAGCAGTTTGGTTTGGGAAATTAGACGCGAAATGAAACTGCAGATGCCTTCCAACAGGCTTGGAAAAGTGTGTTCTATATCTCTGCCATACAAACTCCCCGGAGGTTGAGCTTTCAGAAGCAAGTTTAACTCTAAGGGAGGAAGCAGCAGAATGTGCCTCTCACATCTAGCCTGTAGGAATTCAGGTTGGCAAGTTCTATGGGGAAGCCCATTGGCGCCTTCGTTGGAAACGGGTTTGGAAATTTCAGTTTCAAAATCTCTGTGAAAAAGCGTCAGAGAAGCTTCTCCGTTTAGAATCCAGCATATCTCACTGAACCGAAGAAGTGGTAGTTATAAGGGAGTTAGAGCTGCAAGCAGTTTCGTTTGGGAAATTAGACGCGAAATGAAACTGCAAATGCCGTCCAACAGGCTTGGAAAAGTGTGTTCTATATCTCTGCCAAACAAACTCCCCGGAGGTTGAGCTTTCAGAAGCAAGTTTAACTCTAAGGGAGGAAGCAGCAGAATGTGCCTCTCACATCTAGCCTGTAGGAATTCAGGTTGGCAAGTTCTATGGGAAACCCATTGCTGCCTATGGTGGAAACGGCATGGGAGATTTCAGTTTCAAAATCTCTGTGAAAAAGCGTCAGAGAAGCTTCTCCGTTTAGAATCCAGCATATCTCACTGAACCGAAGAAGTGGTAGTTAGAAGGGAGTTAGAGCAGCAACCAGTTTGCGCTGGGAAATTAGACGCGAAATGAAACTGCAAATGCCTTCCAACAGGCTTAGAAAAGTGTGTTCTATATCTCTGCCAAACAAACTCCCCGGAGGTTGAGCTTTCAGAAGCTAGTTTAACTCTAAGGGAGGAAGCAGCAGAATGTGCCTCTCACATCTAGCCTGTAGGAATTCAGGTTGGCAAGTTCTATGGGGAAGCCCATTGGTGCCTTCGTTGGAAACGGGTTTCGAAATTTCAGTTTCAAAATCTCTGTGAAAAAGCGTCAGAGAAGCTTCTCCGTTTAGAATCCAGCATATCTCACTGAACCGAAGAAGTGGTAGTTAGAAGGGAGTTAGAGCTGCAAGCAGTTTGGTTTGGGAAATTAGATGCGAAATGACACTGCAAAGGCCTTCCAACAGGCTTGGAAAAGTGTGTTCTATATCTCTGCCAAACAGAGTCCCCGGAGGTTGAGCTTTCAGAAGCAAGCTTAACTGTTAGGGAGGAAGCAGCAGAATGTGCGTCTCACATCTAGCCTGTAGGAATTCAGGTTGGCAAGTTCTATGGGGAAGCCCATTGCTGCCTATGGTGGAAACGGCATGGGAGATTTCAGTTTCAAAATCTCTGTGAAAAAGCGTCAGAGAAGCTTCTCCGTTTAGAATCCAGCATATCTCACTGAACCGAAGAAGTGGTAGTTAGAAGGGAGTTAGAGCTGCAAGCAGTTTGGTTTGGGAAATTAGACGCGAAATGAAACTGCAAATGCCTTCCAACAGGCTTGGAAAAGTGTGTTCTATATCTCTGCCAAACAACCTCCCCGGAGGTTGAGCTTTCAGAAGCTAGTTTAACTCTAAGGGAGGAAGCAGCAGAATGTGCCTCTCACATCTAGCCTGTAGGAATTCAGGTTGGCAAGTTCTATGGGGAAGCCCATTGGCGCCTTCGTTGGAAACGGGTTTGGAAATTTCAGTTTCAAAATCTCTGTGAAAAAGCGTCAGAGAAGCTTCTCCGTTTAGAATCCAGCATATCTCACTGAACCAAAGAAGTGGTAGTTAGAAGGGAGTTAGAGCTGCAAGCAGTTTGGTTTGGGAAATTAGACGCGAAATGAAACTGCAAATGCCTTCCAACAGGCTTGGAAAAGTGTGTTCTATATCTCTGCCAAACAGACTCCCCGGAGGTTGAGCTTTCAGAAGCAAGTTTAACTCTAAGGGAGGAAGCAGCAGAATGTGCCTCTCACATCAAGCCTGTAGGAATTCAGGTTGGCAAGTTCTATGGGGAAGCCCATTGCTGCCTATGGTGGAAACGGCATGGGAGATTTCAGTTTCAAAATCTCTGTGAAAACGCGTCAGAGAAGCTTCTCCGTTTAGAATCCAGCATATCTCACTGAACCGAAGAAGTGGTAGTTAGAAGGGAGTTAGAGCTGCAAGCAGTTTGGTTTGGGAAATTAGATGCGAAATGACATTGCAAAGGCCTTCCAACAGGCTTGGAAAAGTGTGTTCTATATCTGTGCCAAACAGAGTCCCCGGAGGTTGAGCTTTCAGAAGCAAGCTTAACTGTTAGGGAGGAAGCAGCAGAATGTGCCTCTCACATCTAGCCTGTAGGAATTCAGGTTGGCAAGTTCTATGGGGAAGCCCATTGGCGCCTTCGTTGGAAACGGGTTTGGAAATTTCAGTTTCAAAATCTCTGTGAAAAAGCGTCAGAGAAGCTTCTCCGTTTAGAATCCAGCATATCTCACTGAACCGAAGAAGTGGTAGTTAGAAGGGAGTTAGAGCTGCAAGCAGTTTGGTTTGGGAAATTAGATGCGAAATGACACTGCAAAGGCCTTCCAACAGGCTTGGAAAAGTGTGTTCTATATCTCTGCCAAACAGACTCCCCGGAGGTTGAGCTTTCAGAAGCAAGCTTAACTCTTAGGGAGGAAGCAGCCGAATGTGCCTCTCACATCTCGCCTGTAGGAATTCAGGTTGGCAAGTTCTATGGGGAAGCCCATTGCTGCCTATGGTGGAAACGGCATGGGAGATTTCAGTTTCAAAATCTCTGTGAAAAAGCGTCAGAGAAGCTTCTCCGTTTAGAATCCAGCATATCTCACTGAACCGAAGAAGTGGTAGTTAGAAGGGAGTTAGAGCTGCAAGCAGTTTGCTTTGGGAAATTAGATGCGAAATGACACTGCAAAGGCCTTCCAACAGGCTTGGAAAAGTGTGTTCTATATCTCTGCCAAACAGACTCCCCGGAGGTTGAGCTTTCAGAAGCAAGCTTAACTCTTAGGGAGGAAGCAGCCGAATGTGCCTCTCACATCTCGCCTGTAGGAATTCAGGTTGGCAAGTTCTATGGGGAAGCCCATTGCTGCCTATTGTGGAAACGGCATGGGAGATTTCAGTTTCAAAATCTCTGTGAAAAAGCGTCAGAGAAGCTTCTCCGTTTAGAATCCAGCATATCTCACTGAACCGAAGAAGTGGTAGTTAGAAGGCAGTTAGAGCTGCAAGCAGTTTGGTTTGGGAAATTAGATGCGAAATGACACTGCAAAGGCCTTCCAACAGGCTTGGAAAAGTGTGTTCTATATCTCTGCCAAACAGAGTCCCCGGAGGTTGAGCTTTCAGAAGCAAGCTTAACTGTTAGGGAGGAAGCAGCAGAATGTGCCTCTCACATCTAGCCTGTAGGAATTCAGGTTGGCAAGTTCTATGGGGAAGCCCATTGCTGCCTATGGTGGAAACGGCATGGGAGATTTCAGTTTCAAAATCTCTGTGAAAAAGCGTCAGAGAAGCTTCTCCGTTTAGAATCCAGCATATCTCACTGAACCGAAGAAGTGGTAGTTAGAAGGGAGTTAGAGCTGCAAGCAGTTTGGTTTGGGAAATTAGACGCGAAATGAAACTGCAAATGCCTTCCAACAGGCTTGGAAAAGTGTGTTCTATATCTCTGACAAACAAACTCCCCGGAGGTTGAGCTTTCAGAAGCTAGTTTAACTCTAAGGGAGGAAGCAGCAGAATGTGCCTCTCACATCTAGCCTGTAGGAATTCAGGTTGGCAAGTTCTATGGGGAAGCCCATTGCTGCCTATGGTGGAAACGGCATGGGAGATTTCAGTTTCAAAATCTCTGTGAAAAAGCGTCAGAGAAGCTTCTCCGTTTAGAATCCAGCATATCTCACTGAACCGAAGAAGTGGTAGTTAGAAGGCAGTTAGAGCTGCAAGCAGTTTGGTTTGGGAAATTAGACGCGAAATGAAACTGCAAATGCCTTCCAACAGGCTTGGAAAAGTGTGTTCTATATCTCTGCCAAACAGACTCCCTGGAGGTTGAGCTTTCAGAAGCAAGTTTAACTCTAAGGGAGGAAGCAGCAGAATGTGCCTCTCACATCTAGCCTGTAGGAATTCAGGTTGGCAAGTTCTATGGGGAAACCCATTGGCGCCTTCGTTGGAAACGGGTTTGGAAATTTCAGTTTCAAAATCTCTGTGAAAAAGCGTCAGAGAAGCTTCTCCGTTTAGAATCCAGCATATCTCACTGAACCGAAGAAGTGGTAGTTAGAAGGGAGTTAGAGCTGCAAGCAGTTTGGTTTGGGAAATTAGACGCGAAATGAAACTGCAGATGCCTTCCAACAGGCTTGGAAATGTGTGTTCTATATCTCTGCCATACAAACTCCCCGGAGGTTGAGCTTTCAGAAGCAAGTTTAACTCTAAGGGAGGAAGCAGCAGAATGTGCCTCTCACATCTAGCCTGTAGGAATTCAGGTTGGCAAGTTCTATGGGGAAGCCCATTGGCGCCTTCGTTGGAAACGGGTTTGGAAATTTCAGTTTCAAAATCTCTGTGAAAAAGCGTCAGAGAAGCTTCTCCGTTTAGAATCCAGCATATCTCACTGAACCGAAGAAGTGGTAGTTATAAGGGAGTTAGAGCTGCAAGCAGTTTCGTTTGGGAAATTAGACGCGAAATGAAACTGCAAATGCCGTCCAACAGGCTTGGAAAAGTGTGTTCTATATCTCTGCCAAACAAACTCCCCGGAGGTTGAGCTTTCAGAAGCAAGTTTAACTCTAAGGGAGGAAGCAGCAGAATGTGCCTCTCACATCTAGCCTGTAGGAATTCAGGTTGGCAAGTTCTATGGGGAAGCCCATTGCTGCCTATGGTGGAAACGGCATGGGAGATTTCAGTTTCAAAATCTCTGTGAAAAAGCGTCAGAGAAGCTTCTCCGTTTAGAATCCAGCATATCTCACTGAACCGAAGAAGTGGTAGTTAGAAGGGAGTTAGAGCAGCAACCAGTTTGCGCTGGGAAATTAGACGCGAAATGAAACTGCAAATGCCTTCCAACAGGCTTAGAAAAGTGTGTTCTATATCTCTGCCAAACAAACTCCCCGGAGGTTGAGCTTTCAGAAGCTAGTTTAACTCTAAGGGAGGAAGCAGCAGAATGTGCCTCTCACATCTAGCCTGTAGGAATTCAGGTTGGCAAGTTCTATGGGGAAGCCCATTGGTGCCTTCGTTGGAAACGGGTTTCGAAATTTCAGTTTCAAAATCTCTGTGAAAAAGCGTCAGAGAAGCTTCTCCGTTTAGAATCCAGCATATCTCACTGAACCGAAGAAGTGGTAGTTAGAAGGGAGTTAGAGCTGCAAGCAGTTTGGTTTGGGAAATTAGATGCGAAATGACACTGCAAAGGCCTTCCAACAGGCTTGGAAAAGTGTGTTCTATATCTCTGCCAAACAGAGTCCCCGGAGGTTGAGCTTTCAGAAGCAAGCTTAACTGTTAGGGAGGAAGCAGCAGAATGTGCGTCTCACATCTAGCCTGTAGGAATTCAGGTTGGCAAGTTCTATGGGGAAGCCCATTGCTGCCTATGGTGGAAACGGCATGGGAGATTTCAGTTTCAAAATCTCTGTGAAAAAGCGTCAGAGAAGCTTCTCCGTTTAGAATCCAGCATATCTCACTGAACCGAAGAAGTGGTAGTTAGAAGGGAGTTAGAGCTGCAAGCAGTTTGGTTTGGGAAATTAGACGCGAAATGAAACTGCAAATGCCTTCCAACAGGCTTGGAAAAGTGTGTTCTATATCTCTGCCAAACAACCTCCCCGGAGGTTGAGCTTTCAGAAGCTAGTTTAACTCTAAGGGAGGAAGCAGCAGAATGTGCCTCTCACATCTAGCCTGTAGGAATTCAGGTTGGCAAGTTCTATGGGGAAGCCCATTGGCGCCTTCGTTGGAAACGGGTTTGGAAATTTCAGTTTCAAAATCTCTGTGAAAAAGCGTCAGAGAAGCTTCTCCGTTTAGAATCCAGCATATCTCACTGAACCAAAGAAGTGGTAGTTAGAAGGGAGTTAGAGCTGCAAGCAGTTTGGTTTGGGAAATTAGACGCGAAATGAAACTGCAAATGCCTTCCAACAGGCTTGGAAAAGTGTGTTCTATATCTCTGCCAAACAGACTCCCCGGAGGTTGAGCTTTCAGAAGCAAGTTTAACTCTAAGGGAGGAAGCAGCAGAATGTGCCTCTCACATCAAGCCTGTAGGAATTCAGGTTGGCAAGTTCTATGGGGAAGCCCATTGCTGCCTATGGTGGAAACGGCATGGGAGATTTCAGTTTCAAAATCTCTGTGAAAACGCGTCAGAGAAGCTTCTCCGTTTAGAATCCAGCATATCTCACTGAACCGAAGAAGTGGTAGTTAGAAGGGAGTTAGAGCTGCAAGCAGTTTGGTTTGGGAAATTAGATGCGAAATGACATTGCAAAGGCCTTCCAACAGGCTTGGAAAAGTGTGTTCTATATCTGTGCCAAACAGAGTCCCCGGAGGTTGAGCTTTCAGAAGCAAGCTTAACTGTTAGGGAGGAAGCAGCAGAATGTGCCTCTCACATCTAGCCTGTAGGAATTCAGGTTGGCAAGTTCTATGGGGAAGCCCATTGGCGCCTTCGTTGGAAACGGGTTTGGAAATTTCAGTTTCAAAATCTCTGTGAAAAAGCGTCAGAGAAGCTTCTCCGTTTAGAATCCAGCATATCTCACTGAACCGAAGAAGTGGTAGTTAGAAGGGAGTTAGAGCTGCAAGCAGTTTGGTTTGGGAAATTAGATGCGAAATGACACTGCAAAGGCCTTCCAACAGGCTTGGAAAAGTGTGTTCTATATCTCTGCCAAACAGACTCCCCGGAGGTTGAGCTTTCAGAAGCAAGCTTAACTCTTAGGGAGGAAGCAGCCGAATGTGCCTCTCACATCTCGCCTGTAGGAATTCAGGTTGGCAAGTTCTATGGGGAAGCCCATTGCTGCCTATGGTGGAAACGGCATGGGAGATTTCAGTTTCAAAATCTCTGTGAAAAAGCGTCAGAGAAGCTTCTCCGTTTAGAATCCAGCATATCTCACTGAACCGAAGAAGTGGTAGTTAGAAGGGAGTTAGAGCTGCAAGCAGTTTGCTTTGGGAAATTAGATGCGAAATGACACTGCAAAGGCCTTCCAACAGGCTTGGAAAAGTGTGTTCTATATCTCTGCCAAACAGACTCCCCGGAGGTTGAGCTTTCAGAAGCAAGCTTAACTCTTAGGGAGGAAGCAGCCGAATGTGCCTCTCACATCTCGCCTGTAGGAATTCAGGTTGGCAAGTTCTATGGGGAAGCCCATTGCTGCCTATTGTGGAAACGGCATGGGAGATTTCAGTTTCAAAATCTCTGTGAAAAAGCGTCAGAGAAGCTTCTCCGTTTAGAATCCAGCATATCTCACTGAACCGAAGAAGTGGTAGTTAGAAGGCAGTTAGAGCTGCAAGCAGTTTGGTTTGGGAAATTAGATGCGAAATGACACTGCAAAGGCCTTCCAACAGGCTTGGAAAAGTGTGTTCTATATCTCTGCCAAACAGAGTCCCCGGAGGTTGAGCTTTCAGAAGCAAGCTTAACTGTTAGGGAGGAAGCAGCAGAATGTGCCTCTCACATCTAGCCTGTAGGAATTCAGGTTGGCAAGTTCTATGGGGAAGCCCATTGCTGCCTATGGTGGAAACGGCATGGGAGATTTCAGTTTCAAAATCTCTGTGAAAAAGCGTCAGAGAAGCTTCTCCGTTTAGAATCCAGCATATCTCACTGAACCGAAGAAGTGGTAGTTAGAAGGGAGTTAGAGCTGCAAGCAGTTTGGTTTGGGAAATTAGACGCGAAATGAAACTGCAAATGCCTTCCAACAGGCTTGGAAAAGTGTGTTCTATATCTCTGACAAACAAACTCCCCGGAGGTTGAGCTTTCAGAAGCTAGTTTAACTCTAAGGGAGGAAGCAGCAGAATGTGCCTCTCACATCTAGCCTGTAGGAATTCAGGTTGGCAAGTTCTATGGGGAAGCCCATTGCTGCCTATGGTGGAAACGGCATGGGAGATTTCAGTTTCAAAATCTCTGTGAAAAAGCGTCAGAGAAGCTTCTCCGTTTAGAATCCAGCATATCTCACTGAACCGAAGAAGTGGTAGTTAGAAGGCAGTTAGAGCTGCAAGCAGTTTGGTTTGGGAAATTAGACGCGAAATGAAACTGCAAATGCCTTCCAACAGGCTTGGAAAAGTGTGTTCTATATCTCTGCCAAACAGACTCCCTGGAGGTTGAGCTTTCAGAAGCAAGTTTAACTCTAAGGGAGGAAGCAGCAGAATGTGCCTCTCACATCTAGCCTGTAGGAATTCAGGTTGGCAAGTTCTATGGGGAAACCCATTGGCGCCTTCGTTGGAAACGGGTTTGGAAATTTCAGTTTCAAAATCTCTGTGAAAAAGCGTCAGAGAAGCTTCTCCGTTTAGAATCCAGCATATCTCACTGAACCGAAGAAGTGGTAGTTAGAAGGGAGTTAGAGCTGCAAGCAGTTTGGTTTGGGAAATTAGACGCGAAATGAAACTGCAGATGCCTTCCAACAGGCTTGGAAATGTGTGTTCTATATCTCTGCCATACAAACTCCCCGGAGGTTGAGCTTTCAGAAGCAAGTTTAACTCTAAGGGAGGAAGCAGCAGAATGTGCCTCTCACATCTAGCCTGTAGGAATTCAGGTTGGCAAGTTCTATGGGGAAGCCCATTGGCGCCTTCGTTGGAAACGGGTTTGGAAATTTCAGTTTCAAAATCTCTGTGAAAAAGCGTCAGAGAAGCTTCTCCGTTTAGAATCCAGCATATCTCACTGAACCGAAGAAGTGGTAGTTATAAGGGAGTTAGAGCTGCAAGCAGTTTCGTTTGGGAAATTAGACGCGAAATGAAACTGCAAATGCCGTCCAACAGGCTTGGAAAAGTGTGTTCTATATCTCTGCCAAACAAACTCCCCGGAGGTTGAGCTTTCAGAAGCAAGTTTAACTCTAAGGGAGGAAGCAGCAGAATGTGCCTCTCACATCTAGCCTGTAGGAATTCAGGTTGGCAAGTTCTATGGGGAAGCCCATTGCTGCCTATGGTGGAAACGGCATGGGAGATTTCAGTTTCAAAATCTCTGTGAAAAAGCGTCAGAGAAGCTTCTCCGTTTAGAATCCAGCATATCTCACTGAACCGAAGAAGTGGTAGTTAGAAGGGAGTTAGAGCAGCAACCAGTTTGCGCTGGGAAATTAGACGCGAAATGAAACTGCAAATGCCTTCCAACAGGCTTAGAAAAGTGTGTTCTATATCTCTGCCAAACAAACTCCCCGGAGGTTGAGCTTTCAGAAGCTAGTTTAACTCTAAGGGAGGAAGCAGCAGAATGTGCCTCTCACATCTAGCCTGTAGGAATTCAGGTTGGCAAGTTCTATGGGGAAGCCCATTGGTGCCTTCGTTGGAAACGGGTTTCGAAATTTCAGTTTCAAAATCTCTGTGAAAAAGCGTCAGAGAAGCTTCTCCGTTTAGAATCCAGCATATCTCACTGAACCGAAGAAGTGGTAGTTAGAAGGGAGTTAGAGCTGCAAGCAGTTTGGTTTGGGAAATTAGATGCGAAATGACACTGCAAAGGCCTTCCAACAGGCTTGGAAAAGTGTGTTCTATATCTCTGCCAAACAGAGTCCCCGGAGGTTGAGCTTTCAGAAGCAAGCTTAACTGTTAGGGAGGAAGCAGCAGAATGTGCCTCTCACATCTAGCCTGTAGGAATTCAGGTTGGCAAGTTCTATGGGGAAGCCCATTGCTGCCTATGGTGGAAACGGCATGGGAGATTTCAGTTTCAAAATCTCTGTGAAAAAGCGTCAGAGAAGCTTCTCCGTTTAGAATCCAGCATATCTCACTGAACCGAAGAAGTGGTAGTTAGAAGGGAGTTAGAGCTGCAAGCAGTTTGGTTTGGGAAATTAGACGCGAAATGAAACTGCAAATGCCTTCCAACAGGCTTGGAAAAGTGTGTTCTATATCTCTGCCAAACAACCTCCCCGGAGGTTGAGCTTTCAGAAGCTAGTTTAACTCTAAGGGAGGAAGCAGCAGAATGTGCCTCTCACATCTAGCCTGTAGGAATTCAGGTTGGCAAGTTCTATGGGGAAGCCCATTGCTGCCTATGGTGGAAACGGCATGGGAGATTTCAGTTTCAAAATCTCTGTGAAAAAGCGTCAGAGAAGCTTCTCCGTTTAGAATCCAGCATATCTCACTGAACCGAAGAAGTGGTAGTTAGAAGGGAGTTAGAGCTGCAAGCAGTTTGGTTTGGGAAATTACACGCGAAATGAAACTGCAAATGCCTTCCAACAGGCTTGGAAAAGTGTGTTCTATATCTCTGCCAAACAAACTCCCCGGTGGTTGAGCTTTCAGAAGCAAGTTTAACTCTAAGGGAGGAAGCAGCAGAATGTGCCTCTCACATCTAGCCTTTAGGAATTCAGGTTGGCAAGTTCTATGGGGAAGCCCATTGCTGCCTATGGTGGAAAAGGCATGGGAGATTTCAGTTTCAAAATCTCTGTGAAAAAGCGTCAGAGAAGCTTCTCCCTTTAGAATCCAGCATATCTCACTGAACCGAAGAAGTGGTAGTTAGAAGGGAGTTAGAGCTGCAAGCAGTTTGGTTTGGGAAATTAGACGCGAAATGAAACTGCAAATGCCTTCCAACAGGCTTGGAAAAGTGTGTTCTATATCTCTGCCAAACAGACTCCCTGGAGTTTGAGCTTTCAGAAGCTAGTTTAACTCTAAGGGAGGAAGCAGCAGAATGTGCCTCTCACATCTAGCCTGTAGGAATTCAGGTTGGCAAGTTCTATGGGGAAGCCCATTGGCGCCTTCGTTGGAAACGGGTTTGGAAATTTCAGTTTCAAAATCTCTGTGAAAAAGCGTCAGAGAAGCTTCTCCGTTTAGAATCCAGCATATCTCACTGAACCGAAGAAGTGGTAGTTAGAAGGGAGTTAGAGCTGCAAGCAGTTTGGTTTGGGAAATTAGACGCGAAATGAAACTGCAAATGCCTTCCAACAGGCTTGGAAAAATGTGTTCTATATCTCTGCCAAACAAACTCCCCGGAGGTTGAGCTTTCAGAAGCAAGTTTAACTCTAAGGGAGGAAGCAGCAGAATGTGCCTCTCACATCTAGCCTGTAGGAATTCAGGTTGGCAAGTTCTATGGGGAAGCCCATTGCTGCCTATGGTGGAAACGGCATGGGAGATTTCAGTTTCAAAATCTCTGTGAAAAAGCGTCAGAGAAGCTACTCCGTTTAGAATCCAGCATATCTCACTGAACCGAAGAAGTGGTAGTTAGAAGGGTGTTAGAGCTGCAAGCAGTTTGGTTTGGGAAATTAGATGCGAAATGACACTGCAAAGGCCTTTCAACAGGCTTGGAAAAGTGTGTTCTATATCTGTGCCAAACAGAGTCCCCGGAGGTTGAGCTTTCAGAAGCAAGCTTAACTGTTAGGGAGGAAGCAGCAGAATGTGCCTCTCACATCTAGCCTGTAGGAATTCAGGTTGGCAAGTTCTATGGGGAAGCCCATTGCTGCCTATGGTGGAAACGGCATGGGAGATTTCAGTTTCAAAATCTCTGTGAAAAAGCGTCAGAGAAGCTTCTCCGTTTAGAATCCAGCATATCTCACTGAACCGAAGAAGTGGTAGTTAGAAGGGAGTTAGAGCTGCAAGCAGTTTGGTTTGGGAAATTAGACGCGAAATGAAACTGCAAATGCCTTCCAACAGGCTTGGAAAAGTGTGTTCTATATCTCTGCCAAACAACCTCCCCGGAGGTTGAGCTTTCAGAAGCTAGTTTAACTCTAAGGGAGGAAGCAGCAGAATGTGCCTCTCATATCTATCCTGTAGGAATTCAGGTTGGCAAGTTCTATGGGGAAGCCCATTGCTGCCTATGGTGGAAACGGCATGGGAGATTTCAGTTTCAAAATCTCTGTGAAAAAGCGTCAGAGAAGCTTCTCCGTTTAGAATCCAGCATATCTCACTGAACCGAAGAAGTGGTAGTTAGAAGGGAGTTAGAGCTGCAACCAGTTTGCTTTGGGAAATTAGACGCGAAATGGAACTGCAAATGCCTTCCAACAGGCTTGGAAAAGTGTGTTCTATATCTCTGCCAAACAAACTCAGCGGAGGTTGAGCTTTCAGAAGCTAGTTTAACTCTAAGGGAGGAAGCAGCAGAATGTGCCTCTCACATCTAGCCTGTAGGAATTCAGGTTGGCAAGTTCTATGGGGAAGCCCATTGGCGCCTTCGTTGGAAACGGGTTTGGAAATTTCAGTTTCAAAATCTCTGTGAAAAAGCGTCAGAGAAGCTTCTCCGTTTAGAATCCAGCATATCTCACTGAACCGAAGAAGTGGTAGTTAGAAGGGAGTTAGAGCTGCAAGCAGTTTGGTTTGGGAAATTAGACGCGAAATGAAACTGCAAATGCCTTCCAACAGGCTTGGAAAAGTGTGTTCTATATCTCTGCCAAACAAACTCCCCGGAGGTTGAGCTTTCAGAAGCAAGTTTAACTCTAAGGGAGGAAGCAGCAGAATGTGCCTCTCACATCTAGCCTGAAGGAATTCAGGTTGGCAAGTTCTATGGGGAAGCCCATTGCTGCCTATGGTGGAAACGGCATGGGAGATTTCAGTTTCAAAATCTCTGTGAAAAAGCGTCAGAGAAGCTTCTCCGTTTAGAATCCAGCATATCTCACTGAACCGAAGAAGTGGTAGTTAGAAGGCAGTTAGAGCTGCAAGCAGTTTGGTTTGGGAAATTAGACGCGAAATGAAACTGCAGATGCCTTCCAACAGGCTTGGAAAAGTGTGCTCTATATCTCTGCCAAACAAACTCCCCGGAGGTTGAGCTTTCAGAAGCAAGTTTAACTCTAAGGGAGGAAGCAGCAGAATGTGCCTCTCACATCTAACCTGTAGGAATTCAGGTTGGCAAGTTCTATGGGGAAGCCCATTG
Organism: Cynocephalus volans; assembly: GCF_027409185.1. Classification (NCBI taxonomy): domain Eukaryota; kingdom Metazoa; phylum Chordata; class Mammalia; order Dermoptera; family Cynocephalidae; genus Cynocephalus; species Cynocephalus volans. The sequence continues at coordinate 264,156 of NW_026902424.1, read as the reverse complement.
CTGCCTATGGTGGAAACGGCATGGGAGATTTCAGTTTCAAAATCTCTGTGAAAAAGCATCAGAGAAGCTTCTCCGTTTAGAATCCAGCATATCTCACTGAACCGAAGAAGTGGTAGTTAGAAGGCAGTTAGAGCTGCAAGCAGTTTGGTTTGGGAAATTAGACGCGAAATGAAACTGCAAAAGCCTTCCAACAGGCTTGGAAAAGTGTGTTCTATATCTCTGCCAAACAGACTCCCTGGAGGTTGACCTTTCAGAAGCAAGTTTAACTCTAAGGGAGGAAGCAGCAGAATGTGCCTCTCACATCTAGCCTGTAGGAATTCAGGTTGGCAAGTTCTATGGGGAAGCCCATTGGCGCCTTCGTTGGAAACGGGTTTGGAAATTTCAGTTTCAAAATCTCTGTGAAAAAGCGTCAGAGAAGCTTCTCCGTTTAGAATCCAGCATATCTCACTGAACCGAAGAAGTGGTAGTTAGAAGGGAGTTAGAGCTGCAAGCAGTTTGGTTTGGGAAATTAGACGCGAAATGAAACTGCAGATGCCTTCCAACAGGCTTGGAAAAGTGTGTTCTATATCTCTGCCAAACAAACTCCCCGGAGGTTGAGCTTTCAGAAGCAAGTTTAACTCTAAGGGAGGAAGCAGCAGAATGTGCCTCTCACATCTAGCCTGTAGGAATTCAGGTTGGCAAGTTCTATGGGGAAGCCCATTGGCGCCTTCGTTGGAAACGGGTTTGGAAATTTCAGTTTCAAAATCTCTGTGAAAAAGCGTCAGAGAAGCTTCTCCGTTTAGAATCCAGCATATCTCACTGAACCGAAGAAGTGGTAGTTATAAGGGAGTTAGAGCTGGAAGCAGTTTGGTTTGGGAAATTAGACGCGAAATGAAACTGCAAATGCCGTCCAACAGGCTTGGAAAAGTGTGTTCTATATCTCTGCCAAACAAACTCCCCGGAGGTTGAGCTTTCAGAAGCAAGTTTAACTCTAAGGGAGGAAGCAGCAGAATGTGCCTCTCACATCTAGCCTGTAGGAATTCAGGTTGGCAAGTTCTATGGGGAAGCCCATTGCTGCCTATGGTGGAAACGGCATGGGAGATTTCAGTATCAAAATCTCTGTGAAAAAGCGTCAGAGAAGCTTCTCCGTTTAGAATCCAGCATATCTCACTGAACCGAAGAAGTGGTAGTTAGAAGGGAGTTAGAGCTGCAACCAGTTTGCGCTGGGAAATTAGACGCGAAATGAAACTGCAAATGCCTTCCAACAGGCTTAGAAAAGTGTGTTCTATATCTCTGCCAAACAAACTCCCCGGAGGTTGAGCTTTCAGAAGCTAGTTTAACTCTAAGGGAGGAAGCAGCAGAATGTGCCTCTCACATCTAGCCTTTAGGAATTCAGGTTGGCAAGTTCTATGGGGAAGCCCATTGCTGCCTATGGTGGAAACGGCATGGGAGATTTCAGTTTCAAAATCTCTGTGAAAAAGCGTCAGAGAAGCTTCTCCGTTTAGAATCCAGCATATCTCACTGAACCGAAGAAGTGGTAGTTAGAAGGGAGTTAGAGCTGCAAGCAGTTTGGTTTCGGAAATTAGACGCGAAATGAAACTGCAAATGCCTTCCAACAGGCTTGGAAAAGTGTGTTCTATATCTCTGCCAAACAAACTCCCCGGAGGTTGAGCTTTCAGAAGCAAGTTTAACTCTAAGGGAGGAAGCAGCAGAATGTGCCTCTCACATCTAGCCTGTAGGAATTCAGGTTGGCAAGTTCTATGGGGAAGCCCATTGCTGCCTATGGTGGAAACGGCATGGGAGATTTCAGTTTCAAAATCTCTGTGAAAAAGCGTCAGAGAAGCTTCTCCGTTTAGAATCCAGCATATCTCACTGAACCGAAGAAGTGGTAGTTAGAAGGGAGTTAGAGCTGCAAGCAGTTTGGTTTGGGAAATTAGATGCGAAATGACACTGCAAAGGCCTTCCAACAGGCTTGGAAAATTGTGTTCTATATCTGTGCCAAACAGAGTCCCCGGAGGTTGAGCTTTCAGAAGCAAGCTTAACTGTTAGGGAGGAAGCAGCAGAATGTGCCTCTCACATCTAGCCTGTAGGAATTCAGGTTGGCAAGTTCTATGGGGAAGCCAATTGGGGCCTTCGTTGGAAACGGGTTTGGAAATTTCAGTTTCAAAATCTCTGTGAAAAAGCGTCAGAGAAGCTTCTCCGTTTAGAATCCAGCATATCTCACTGAACCGAAGAAGTGGTAGTTAGAAGGGAGTTAGAGCTGCAAGCAGTTTGCTTTGGGAAATTAGACGCGAAATGAAACTGCAAATGCCTTCCAACAGGCTTGGAAAAGTGTGTTCTATATCTCTGCCAAACAAACTCCCCGGTGGTTGAGCTTTCAGAAGCAAGTTTAACTCTAAGGGAGGAAGCAGCAGAATGTGCCTCTCACATCTAGCCTTTAGGAATTCAGGTTGGCAAGTTCTATGGGGAAGCCCATTGCTGCCTATGGTGGAAACGGCATGGGAGATTTCAGTTTCAAAATCTCTGTGAAAAAGCGTCAGAGAAGCTTCTCCGTTTAGAATCCAGCATATCTCACTGAACCGAAGAAGTGGTAGTTAGAAGGGAGTTAGAGCTGCAAGCAGTTTGGTTTCGGAAATTAGACGCGAAATGAAACTGCAAATGCCTTCCAACAGGCTTGGAAAAGTGTGTTCTATATCTCTGCCAAACAAACTCCCCGGAGGTTGAGCTTTCAGAAGCAAGTTTAACTCTAAGGGAGGAAGCAGCAGAATGTGCCTCTCACATCTAGCCTGTAGGAATTCAGGTTGGCAAGTTCTATGGGGAAGCCCATTGCTGCCTATGGTGGAAACGGCATGGGAGATTTCAGTTTCAAAATCTCTGTGAAAAAGCGTCAGAGAAGCTTCTCCGTTTAGAATCCAGCATATCTCACTGAACCGAAGAAGTGGTAGTTAGAAGGGAGTTAGAGCTGCAAGCAGTTTGGTTTGGGAAATTAGATGCGAAATGACACTGCAAAGGCCTTCCAACAGGCTTGGAAAATTGTGTTCTATATCTGTGCCAAACAGAGTCCCCGGAGGTTGAGCTTTCAGAAGCAAGCTTAACTGTTAGGGAGGAAGCAGCAGAATGTGCCTCTCACATCTAGCCTGTAGGAATTCAGGTTGGCAAGTTCTATGGGGAAGCCAATTGGGGCCTTCGTTGGAAACGGGTTTGGAAATTTCAGTTTCAAAATCTCTGTGAAAAAGCGTCAGAGAAGCTTCTCCGTTTAGAATCCAGCATATCTCACTGAACCGAAGAAGTGGTAGTTAGAAGGGAGTTAGAGCTGCAAGCAGTTTGCTTTGGGAAATTAGACGCGAAATGAAACTGCAAATGCCTTCCAACAGGCTTGGAAAAGTTTGTTCTATATCTCTGCCAAACAAACTCCCCGGATGTTGAGCTTTCAGAAGCTAGTTTAACTCTAAGGGAAGAAGCAGCAGAATGTGCCTCTCACATCTAGCCTGTAGGAATTCAGGTTGGCAAGTTCTATGGGGAAGCCCATTGGCGCCTTCGTTGGAAACGGGTTTGGAAATTTCATTTTCAAAATCTCTGTGAAAAAGCGTCAGAGAAGCTTCTCCGTTTAGAATCCAGCATATCTCACTGAACCGAAGAAGTGGTAGTTAGAAGGGAGTTAGAGCTGCAAGCAGTTTGGTTTGGGAAATTAGATGCGAAATGACACTGCAAAGGCCTTCCAACAGGCTTGGAAAAGTGTGTTCTATATCTCTGCCAAACAGACTCCCCGGAGGTTGAGCTTTCAGAAGCAAGCTTAACTCTTAGGGAGGAAGCAGCCGAATGAGCCTCTCACATCTCGCCTGTAGGAATTCAGGTTGGCAAGTTCTATGGGGAAGCCCATTGCTGCCTATGGTGGAAACGGCATGGGAGATTTCAGTTTCAAAATCTCTGTGAAAAAGCGTCAGAGAAGCTTCTCCGTTTAGAATCCAGCATATCTCACTGAACCGAAGAAGTGGTAGTTAGAAGGGAGTTAGAGCTGCAAGCAGTTTGGTTTGGGAAATTAGCCGCGAAATGAAACTGCAGATGCCTTCCAACAGGCTTGGAAAAGTGTGTTCTATATCTCTGCCAAACAAACTCCCCGGAGGTTGAGCTTTCAGAAGCTAGTTTAACTCTAAGGGAGGAAGCAGCAGAATGTGCCTCTCACATCTAGCCTGTAGGAATTCAGGTAGGCAAGTTCTATGGGGAAGCCCATTGCTGCCTATGGTGGAAACGGCATGGGAGATTTCAGTTTCAAAATCTCTGTGAAAAAGCGTCAGAGAAGCTTCTCCGTTTAGAATCCAGCATATCTCACTGAACCGAAGAAGTGGTAGTTAGAAGGGAGTTAGAGCTGCAAGCAGTTTGGTTTGGGAAATTAGACGCGAAATGAAACTGCAAATGCCTTCCAACAGGCTTGGAAAAGTGTGTTCTATATCTCTGCCAAACAAACTCCCCGGAGGTTGAGCTTTCAGAAGCTAGTTTAACTCTAAGTGAGGAAGCAGCAGTATGTGCCTCTCACATCTAGCCTGTAGGAATTCAGGTTGGCAAGTTCTATGGGGAAGCCCATTGGCGCCTTCGTTGGAAACGGGTTTGGAAATTTCAGTTTCAAAATCTCTGTGAAAAAGCGTCAGAGAAGCTTCTCCGTTTAGAATCCAGCATATCTCACTGAACCGAAGAAGTGGTAGTTAGAAGGGAGTTAGAGCTGCAAGCAGTTTGCTTTGGGAAATTAGATGCGAAATGACACTGCAAAGGCCTTCCAACAGGCTTGGAAAAGTGTGTTCTATATCTCTGCCAAACAGACTCCCCGGAGGTTGAGCTTTCAGAAGCAAGCTTAACTCTTAGGGAGGAAGCAGCCGAATGTGCCTCTCACATCTCGCCTGTAGGAATTCAGGTTGGCAAGTTCTATGGGGAAGCCCATTGCTGCCTATGGTGGAAACGGCATGGGAGATTTCAGTTTCAAAATCTCTGTGAAAAAGCGTCAGAGAAGCTTCTCCGTTTAGAATCCAGCATATCTCACTGAACCGAAGAAGTGGTAGTTAGAAGGGAGTTAGAGCTGCAAGCAGTTTGCTTTGGGAAATTAGATGCGAAATGACACTGCAAAGGCCTTCCAACAGGCTTGGAAAAGTGTGTTCTATATCTCTGCCAAACAGACTCCCCGGAGGTTGAGCTTTCAGAAGCAAGCTTAACTCTTAGGGAGGAAGCAGCCGAATGTGCCTCTCACATCTCGCCTGTAGGAATTCAGGTTGGCAAGTTCTATGGGGAAGCCCATTGCTGCCTATTGTGGAAACGGCATGGGAGATTTCAGTTTCAAAATCTCTGTGAAAAAGCGTCAGAGAAGCTTCTCCGTTTAGAATCCAGCATATCTCACTGAACCGAAGAAGTGGTAGTTAGAAGGCAGTTAGAGCTGCAAGCAGTTTGGTTTGGGAAATTAGATGCGAAATGACACTGCAAAGGCCTTCCAACAGGCTTGGAAAAGTGTGTTCTATATCTCTGCCAAACAGAGTCCCCGGAGGTTGAGCTTTCAGAAGCAAGCTTAACTGTTAGGGAGGAAGCAGCAGAATGTGCCTCTCACATCTAGCCTGTAGGAATTCAGGTTGGCAAGTTCTATGGGGAAGCCCATTGCTGCCTATGGTGGAAACGGCATGGGAGATTTCAGTTTCAAAATCTCTGTGAAAAAGCGTCAGAGAAGCTTCTCCGTTTAGAATCCAGCATATCTCACTGAACCGAAGAAGTGGTAGTTAGAAGGGAGTTAGAGCTGCAAGCAGTTTGGTTTGGGAAATTAGACGCGAAATGAAACTGCAAATGCCTTCCAACAGGCTTGGAAAAGTGTGTTCTATATCTCTGCCAAACAAACTCCCCGGAGGTTGAGCTTTCAGAAGCTAGTTTAACTCTTAGGGAGGAAGCAGCAGAATGTGCCTCTCACATCTAGCCTTTAGGAATTCAGGTTGGCAAGTTCTATGGGGAAGCCCATTGGCGCCTTCGTTGGAAACGGGTTTGGAAATTTCAGTTTCAAAATCTCTGTGAAAAAGCGTCAGAGAAGCTTCTCCGTTTAGAATCCAGCATATCTCACTGAACCGAAGAAGTGGTAGTTATAAGGGAGTTAGAGCTGCAAGCAGTTTGGTTTGGGAAATTAGACGCGAAATGAAACTGCAAATGCCGTGCAACAGGCTTGGAAAAGTGTGTTCTATATCTCTGCCAAACAAACTCCCCGGAGGTTGAGCTTTCAGAAGCAAGTTTAACTCTAAGGGAGGAAGCAGCAGAATGTGCCTCTCACATCTAGCCTGTAGGAATTCAGGTTGGCAAGTTCTATGGGGAAGCCCATTGCTGCCTATGGTGGAAACGGCATGGGAGATTTCAGTTTCAAAATCTCTGTGAAAAAGCGTCAGAGAAGCTTCTCCGTTTAGAATCCAGCATATCTCACTGAACCGAAGAAGTGGTAGTTAGAAGGGAGTTAGAGCTGCAACCAGTTTGCGCTGGGAAATTAGACGCGAAATGAAACTGCAAATGCCTTCCAACAGGCTTAGAAAAGTGTGTTCTATATCTCTGCCAAACAAACTCCCCGGAGGTTGAGCTTTCAGAAGCTAGTTTAACTCTAAGGGAGGAAGCAGCAGAATGTGCCTCTCACATCTAGCCTGTAGGAATTCAGGTTGGCAAGTTCTATGGGGAAGCCCATTGGCGCCTTCGTTGGAAACGGGTTTCGAAATTTCAGTTTCAAAATCTCTGTGAAAAAGCGTCAGAGAAGCTTCTCCGTTTAGAATCCAGCATATCTCACTGAACCGAAGAAGTGGTAGTTAGAAGGGAGTTAGAGCTGCAAGCAGTTTGGTTTGGGAAATTAGATGCGAAATGACACTGCAAAGGCCTTCCAACAGGCTTGGAAAAGTGTGTTCTATATCTCTGCCAAACAGAGTCCCCGGAGGTTGAGCTTTCAGAAGCAAGCTTAACTGTTAGGGAGGAAGCAGCAGAATGTGCGTCTCACATCTAGCCTGTAGGAATTCAGGTTGGCAAGTTCTATGGGGAAGCCCATTGCTGCCTATGGTGGAAACGGCATGGGAGATTTCAGTTTCAAAATCTCTGTGAAAAAGCGTCAGAGAAGCTTCTCCGTTTAGAATCCAGCATATCTCACTGAACCGAAGAAGTGGTAGTTAGAAGGGAGTTAGAGCTGCAAGCAGTTTGGTTTGGGAAATTAGACGCGAAATGAAACTGCAAATGCCTTCCAACAGGCTTGGAAAAGTGTGTTCTATATCTCTGCAAACAAACTCCCGGAGGTTGAGCTTTCAGAAGCTAGTTTAACTCTAAGGGAGGAAGCAGCAGAATGTGCCTCTCACATCTAGCCTGTAGGAATTCAGGTTGGCAAGTTCTATGGGAAGCCCATTGGCGCCTTCGTTGGAAACGGGTTTGGAAATTTCAGTTTCAAAATCTCTGTGAAAAAGCGTCAGAGAAGCTTCTCCGTTTAGAATCCAGCATATCTCACTGAACCGAAGAAGTGGTAGTTAGAAGGGAGTTAGAGCTGCAAGCAGTTTGGTTTGGGAAATTAGATGCGAAATGACACTGCAAAGGCCTTCCAACAGGCTTGGAAAAGTGTGTTCTATATCTCTGCCAAACAGACTCCCCGGAGGTTGAGCTTTCAGAAGCAAGCTTAACTCTTAGGGAGGAAGCAGCCGAATGTGCCTCTCACATCTCGCCTGTAGGAATTCAGGTTGGCAAGTTCTATGGGGAAGCCCTTTGCTGCCTATGGTGGAAACGGCATGGGAGATTTCAGTTTCAAAATCTCTGTGAAAAAGCGTCAGAGAAGCTTCTCCGTTTAGAATCCAGCATATCTCACTGAACCGAAGAAGTGGTAGTTAGAAGGCAGTTAGAGCTGCAAGCAGTTTGGTTTGGGAAATTAGACGCGAAATGAAACTGCAAATGCCTTCCAACAGGCTTGGAAAAGTGTGTTCTATATCTCTGCCAAACAAACTCCCCGGAGGTTGAGCTTTCAGAAGCTAGTTTAACTCTAAGGGCGGAAACAGCAGAATGTGCCTCTCACATCTAGCCTGTAGGAATTCAGGTTGGCAAGTTCTATGGGGAAGCCCATTGCTGCCTATGGTGGAAACGGCATGGGAGATTTCAGTTTCAAAATCTCTGTGAAAAAGCGTCAGAGAAGCTTCTCCGTTTAGAATCCAGCATATCTCACTGAACCGAAGAAGTGGTAGTTAGAAGGGAGTTAGAGCTGCAAGCAGTTTGCTTTGGGAAATTAGATGCGAAATGAAACTGCAAATGCCTTCCAACAGGCTTGGAAAAGTGTGTTCTATATCTCTGCCAAACAACCTCCCCGGAGGTTGAGCTTTCAGAAGCTAGTTTAACTCTAAGGGAGGAAGCAGCAGAATGTGCCTCTCACATCTAGCCTGTAGGAATTCAGGTTGGCAAGTTCTATGGGGAAGCCCATTGCTGCCTATGGTGGAAAAGGCATGGGAGATTTCAGTTTCAAAATCTCTGTGAAAAAGCGTCAGAGAAGCTTCTCCGTTTAGAATCCAGCATATCTCACTGAACCGAAGAAGTGGTAGTTAGAAGGGAGTTAGAGCTGCAACCAGTTTGCTTTGGGAAATTAGACGCGAAATGAAACTGCAAATGCCTTCCAACAGGCTTGGAAAAGTGTGTTCTATATCTCTGCCAAACAAACTCCCCGGAGGTTGAGCTTTCAGAAGCTAGTTTAACTCTAAGGGAGGAAGCAGCAGAATGTGCCTCTCACATCTAGCCTGTAGGAATTCAGGTTGGCAAGTTCTATGGGGAAGCCCATTGGCGCCTTCGTTGGAAACGGGTTTGGAAATTTCAGTTTCAAAATCTCTGTGAAAAAGCGTCAGAGAAGCTTCTCCGTTTAGAATCCAGCATATCTCACTGAACCGAAGAAGTGGTAGTTAGAAGGGAGTTAGAGCTGCAAGCAGTTTGCTTTGGGAAATTAGATGCGAAATGACACTGCAAAGGCCTTCCAACAGGCTTGGAAAAGTGTGTTCTATATCTCTGCCAAACAGACTCCCCGGAGGTTGAGCTTTCAGAAGCAAGCTTAACTCTTAGGGAGGAAGCAGCCGAATGTGCCTCTCACATCTAGCCTGTAGGAATTCAGGTTGGCAAGTTCTATGGGGAAGCCCATTGCTGCCTATGGTGGAAACGGCATGGGAGATTTCACTTTCAAAATCTCTGTGAAAAAGCGTCAGAGAAGCTTCTCCGTTTAGAATCCAGCATATCTCACTGAACTGAAGAAGTGGTAGTTAGAAGGCAGTTAGAGCTGCAAGCAGTTTGGTTTCGGAAATTAGACGCGAAATGAAACTGCAAATGCCTTCCAACAGGCTTGGAAAAGTGTGTTCTATATCTGTGCCAAACAAACTCCCCGGAGGTTGAGCTTTCAGAAGCTAGTTTAACTCTAAGGGAGGAAGCAGCAGAATGTGCCTCTCACATCTAGCCTGTAGGAATTCAGGTTGGCAAGTTCTATGGGGAAGCCCATTGCTGCCTATGGTGGAAACGGCATGGGAGATTTCAGTTTCAAAATCTCTGTGAAAAAGCGTCAGAGAAGCTTCTCCGTTTAGAATCCAGCATATCTCACTGAACCGAAGAAGTGGTAGTTAGAAGGGAGTTAGAGCTGCAAGCAGTTTGGTTTGGGAAATTAGACGCGAAATGAAACTGCAGATGCCTTCCAACAGGCTTGGAAAAGTGTGTTCTATATCTCTGCCAAACAAACGCCCCGGAGGTTGAGCTTTCAGAAGCAAGTTTAACTCTAAGGGAGGAAGCAGCAGAATGTGCCTCTCACATCTAACCTGTAGGAATTCAGGTTGGCAAGTTCTATGGGAAGCCCATTGCTGCCTATGGTGGAAACGGCATGGGAGATTTCAGTTTCAAAATCTCTGTGAAAAAGCGTCAGAGAAGCTTCTCCGTTTAGAATCCAGCATATCTCACTGAACCGAAGAAGTGGTAGTTAGAAGGGAGTTAGAGCTGCAAGCAGTTTGGTTTGGGAAATTAGACGCGAAATGAAACTGCAAATGCCTTCCAACAGGCTTGGAAAAGTGTGTTCTATATCTCTGCCAAACAAACTCCCCGGAGGTTGAGCTTTCAAGAAGCTAGTTTAACTCTAAGGGAGGAAGCAGCAGAATGTGCCTCTCACATCTAGCCTGTAGGAATTCAGGTTGGCAAGTTCTATGGGGAAGCCCATTGCTGCCTATGGTGGAAAAGGCATGGGAGATTTCAGTTTCAAAATCTCTGTGAAAAAGCGTCAGAGAAGCTTCTCCGTTTAGAATCCAGCATATCTCACTGAACCGAAGAAGTGGTAGTTAGAAGGGAGTTAGAGCTGCAAGCAGTTTGGTTTGGGAAATTAGACGCGAAATGAAACTGCAAATGCCTTCCAACAGGCTTGGAAAAGTGTGTTCTATATCTCTGCCAAACAGACTCCCTGGAGTTTGAGCTTTGAGAAGCTAGTTTAACTCTAAGGGAGGAAGCAGCAGAATGTGCCTCTCACATCTAGCCTGTAGGAATTCAGGTTGGCAAGTTCTATGGGGAAGCCCATTGGCGCCTTCGTTGGAAACGGGTTTGGAAATTTCAGTTTCAAAATCTCTGTGAAAAAGCGTCAGAGAAGCTTCTCCGTTTAGAATCCAGCATATCTCACTGAACCGAAGAAGTGGTAGTTAGAAGGGAGTTAGAGCTGCAAGCAGTTTGGTTTGGGAAATTAGACGCGAAATGAAACTGCAAATGCCTTCCAACAGGCTTGGAAAAGTGTGTTCTATATCTCTGCCAAACAGACTCCCTGGAGTTTGAGCTTTCAGAAGCTAGTTTAACTCTAAGGGAGGAAGCAGCAGAATGTGCCTCTCACATCTAGCCTGTAGGAATTCAGGTTGGCAAGTTCTATGGGGAAGCCCATTGCTGCCTATTGTGGAAACGGCATGGGAGATTTCAGTTTCAAAATCTCTGTGAAAAAGCGTCAGAGAAGCTTCTCCGTTTAGAATCCAGCATATCTCACTGAACCGAAGAAGTGGTAGTTAGAAGGCAGTTAGAGCTGCAAGCAGTTTGGTTTGGGAAATTAGATGCGAAATGACACTGCAAAGGCCTTCCAACAGGCTTGGAAAAGTGTGTTCTATATCCCTGCCAAACAGAGTCCCCGGAGGTTGAGCTTTCAGAAGCAAGCTTAACTGTTAGGGAGGAAGCAGCAGAATGTGCCTCTCACATCTAGCCTGTAGGAATTCAGGTTGGCAAGTTCTATGGGGAAGCCCATTGCTGCCTATGGTGGAAACGGCATGGGAGATTTCAGTTTCAAAATCTCTGTGAAAAAGCGTCAGAGAAGCTTCTCCGTTAGAATCCAGCATATCTCACTGAACCGAAGAAGTGGTAGTTAGAAGGGAGTTAGAGCTGCAAGCAGTTTGGTTTGGGAAATTAGACGCGAAATGAAACTGCAAATGCCTTCCAACAGGCTTGGAAAAGTGTGTTCTATATCTCTGCCAAACAAACTCCCCGGAGGTTGAGCTTTCAGAAGCTAGTTTAACTCTAAGGGAGGAAGCAGCAGAATGTGCCTCTCACATCTAGCCTGTAGGAATTCAGGTTGGCAAGTTCTATGGGGAAGCCCATTGGCGCCTTCGTTGGAAACGGGTTTCGAAATTTCAGTTTCAAAATCTCTGTGAAAAAGCGTCAGAGAAGCTTCGCCGTTTAGAATCCAGCATATCTCACTGAACCGAAGAAGTGGTAGTTAGAAGGGAGTTAGAGCTGCAAGCAGTTTGGTTTGGGAAATTAGATGCGAAATGACACTGCAAAGGCCTTCCAACAGGCTTGGAAAAGTGTGTTCTATATCTCTGCCAAACAGAGTCCCCGGAGGTTGAGCTTTCAGAAGCAAGCTTAACTGTTAGGGAGGAAGCAGCAGAATGTGCGTCTCACATCTAGCCTGTAGGAATTCAGGTTGGCAAGTTCTATGGGGAAGCCCATTGCTGCCTATGGTGGAAACGGCATGGGAGATTTCAGTTTCAAAATCTCTGTGAAAAAGCGTCAGAGAAGCTTCTCCGTTTAGAATCCAGCATATCTCACTGAACCGAAGAAGTGGTAGTTAGAAGGGAGTTAGAGCTGCAAGCAGTTTGGTTTGGGAAATTAGACGCGAAATGAAACTGCAGATGCCTTCCAACAGGCTTGGAAAAGTGTGTTCTATATCTCTGCCAAACAACCTCCCCGGAGGTTGAGCTTTCAGAAGCTAGTTTAACTCTAAGGGAGGAAGCAGCAGAATGTGCCTCTCACATCTAGCCTGTAGGAATTCAGGTTGGCAAGTTCTATGGGGAAGCCCATTGCTGCCTATGGTGGAAACGGCATGGGAGATTTCAGTTTCAAAATCTCTGTGAAAAAGCGTCAGAGAACCTTCTCCGTTTAGAATCCAGCATATCTCACTGAACCGAAGTAGTGGTAGTTAGAAGGGAGTTAGAGCTGCAAGCAGTTTGGTTTGGGAAATTAGACGCGAAATGAAACTGCAGATGCCTTCCAACAGGCTTGGAAAAGTGTGTTCTATATCTCTGCCAAACAAACTCCCCGGAGGTTGAGCTTTCAGAAGCTAGTTTAACTCTAAGGGAGGAAGCAGCAGAATGTGCCTCTCACATCTAGCCTGTAGGAATTCAGGTTGGCAAGTTCTATGGGGAAGCCCATTGCTGCCTATGGTGGAAACGGCATGGGAGATTTCAGTTTCAAAATCTCTGTGAAAAAGCGTCAGAGAAGCTTCTCCGTTTAGAATCCAGCATATCTCACTGAACCGAAGAAGTGGTAGTTAGAAGGGAGTTAGAGCTGCAAGCAGTTTGGTTTGGGAAATTAGACGCGAAATGAAACTGCAAATGCCTTCCAACAGGCTTGGAAAAGTGTGTTCTATATCTCTGCCAAACAAACTCCCCGGAGGTTGAGCTTTCAGAAGCAAGTTTAACTCTAAGGGAGGAAGCAGCAGAATGTGCCTCTCACATCTAGCCTTTAGGAATTCAGGTTGGCAAGTTCTATGGGGAAGCCCATTGCTGCCTATGGTGGAAACGGCATGGGAGATTTCAGTTTCAAAATCTCTGTGAAAAAGCGTCAGAGAAGCTTCTCCGTTTAGAATCCAGCATATCTCACTGAACCGAAGAAGTGGTAGTTAGAAGGGAGTTAGAGCTGCAAGCAGTTTGGTTTGGGAAATTAGATGCGAAATGACACTGCAAAGGCCTTCCAACAGGCTTGGAAAAGTGTGTTCTATATCTCTGCCAAACAGAGTCCCCGGAGGTTGAGCTTTCAGAAGCAAGCTTAACTGTTAGGGAGGAAGCAGCAGAATGTGCCTCTCACATCTAGCCTGTAGGAATTCAGGTTGGCAAGTTCTATGGGGAAGCCCATTGCTGCCTATGGTGGAAACGGCATGGGAGATTTCAGTTTCAAAATCTCTGTGAAAAACCGTCAGAGAAGCTTCTCCGTTTAGAATCCAGCATATCTCACTGAACCGAAGAAGTGGTAGTTAGAAGGGAGTTAGAGCTGCAAGCAGTTTGCTTTGGGAAATTAGACGCGAAATGAAACTGCAAATGCCTTCCAACAGGCTTGGAAAAGTTTGTTCTATATCTCTGCCAAACAAACTCCCCGGAGGTTGAGCTTTCAGAAGCTAGTTTAACTCTAAGGGAGGAAGCAGCAGAATGTGCCTCTCACATCTAGCCTGTAGGAATTCAGGTTGGCAAGTTCTATGGGGAAGCCCATTGCTGCCTATGGTGGAAACGGCATGGGAGATTTCAGTTTCAAAATCTCTGTGAAAAAGCGTCAGAGAAGCTTCTCCGTTTAGAATCCAGCATATCTCACTGAACCGAAGAAGTGGTAGTTAGAAGGGAGTTAGAGCTGCAAGCAGTTTGCTTTGGGAAATTAGATGCGAAATGAAACTGCAAATGCCTTCCAACAGGCTTGGAAAAGTGTGTTCTATATCTCTGCCAAACAACCTCCCCGGAGGTTGAGCTTTCAGAAGCTAGTTTAACTCTAAGGGAGGAAGCAGCAGAATGTGCCTCTCACATCTAGCCTGTAGGAATTCAGGTTGGCAAGTTCTATGGGGAAGCCCATTGCTGCCTATGGTGGAAAAGGCATGGGAGATTTCAGTTTCAAAATCTCTGTGAAAAAGCGTCAGAGAAGCTTCTCCGTTTAGAATCCAGCATATCTCACTGAACCGAAGAAGTGGTAGTTAGAAGGGAGTTAGAGCTGCAACCAGTTTGCTTTGGGAAATTAGACGCGAAATGAAACTGCAAATGCCTTCCAACAGGCTTGGAAAAGTGTGTTCTATATCTCTGCCAAACAAACTCCCCGGAGGTTGAGCTTTCAGAAGCTAGTTTAACTCTAAGGGAGGAAGCAGCAGAATGTGCCTCTCACATCTAGCCTGTAGGAATTCAGGTTGGCAAGTTCTATGGGGAAGCCCATTGGCGCCTTTGTTGGAAACGGGTTTGGAAATTTCAGTTTCAAAATCTCTGTGAAAAAGCGTCAGAGAAGCTTCTCCGTTTAGAATCCAGCATATCTCACTGAACCGAAGAAGTGGTAGTTAGAAGGGAGTTAGAGCTGCAAGCAGTTTGGTTTGGGAAATTAGATGCGAAATGACACTGCAAAGGCCTTCCAACAGGCTTGGAAAAGTGTGTTCTATATCTCTGCCAAACAGACTCCCCGGAGGTTGAGCTTTCAGAAGCAAGCTTAACTCTTAGGGAGGAAGCAGCCGAATGTGCCTCTCACATCTAGCCTGTAGGAATTCAGGTTGGCAAGTTCTATGGGGAAGCCCATTGCTGCCTATGGTGGAAACGGCATGGGAGATTTCACTTTCAAAATCTCTGTGAAAAAGCGTCAGAGAAGCTTCTCCGTTTAGAATCCAGCATATCTCACTGAACTGAAGAAGTGGTAGTTAGAAGGCAGTTAGAGCTGCAAGCAGTTTGGTTTCGGAAATTAGACGCGAAATGAAACTGCAAATGCCTTCCAACAGGCTTGGAAAAGTGTGTTCTATATCTGTGCCAAACAAACTCCCCGGAGGTTGAGCTTTCAGAAGCTAGTTTAACTCTAAGGGAGGAAGCAGCAGAATGTGCCTCTCACATCTAGCCTGTAGGAATTCAGGTTGGCAAGTTCTATGGGGAAGCCCATTGCTGCCTATGGTGGAAACGGCATGGGAGATTTCAGTTTCAAAATCTCTGTGAAAAAGCGTCAGAGAAGCTTCTCCGTTTAGAATCCAGCATATCTCACTGAACCGAAGAAGTGGTAGTTAGAAGGGAGTTAGAGCTGCAAGCAGTTTGGTTTGGGAAATTAGACGCGAAATGAAACTGCAGATGCCTTCCAACAGGCTTGGAAAAGTGTGTTCTATATCTCTGCCAAACAAACTCCCCGGAGGTTGAGCTTTCAGAAGCAAGTTTAACTCTAAGGGAGGAAGCAGCAGAATGTGCCTCTCACATCTAACCTGTAGGAATTCAGGTTGGCAAGTTCTATGGGGAAGCCCATTGCTGCCTATGGTGGAAACGGCATGGGAGATTTCAGTTTCAAAATCTCTGTGAAAAAGCGTCAGAGAAGCTTCTCCGTTTAGAATCCAGCATATCTCACTGAACCGAAGAAGTGGTAGTTAGAAGGGAGTTAGAGCTGCAAGCAGTTTGGTTTGGGAAATTAGACGCGAAATGAAACTGCAAATGCCTTCCAACAGGCTTGGAAAAGTGTGTTCTATATCTCTGCCAAACAACCTCCCCGGAGGTTGAGCTTTCAGAAGCTAGTTTAACTCTAAGGGAGGAAGCAGCAGAATGTGCCTCTCACATCTAGCCTGTAGGAATTCAGGTTGGCAAGTTCTATGGGGAAGCCCATTGCTGCCTATGGTGGAAAAGGCATGGGAGATTTCAGTTTCAAAATCTCTGTGAAAAAGCGTCAGAGAAGCTTCTCCGTTTAGAATCCAGCATATCTCACTGAACCGAAGAAGTGGTAGTTAGAAGGGAGTTAGAGCTGCAAGCAGTTTGCTTTGGGAAATTAGACGCGAAATGAAACTGCAAATGCCTTCCAACAGGCTTGGAAAAGTGGGTTCTATATCTCTGCCAAACAGACTCCCTGGAGTTTGAGCTTTCAGAAGCTAGTTTAACTCTAAGGGAGGAAGCAGCAGAATGTGCCTCTCACATCTAGCCTGTAGGAATTCAGGTTGGCAAGTTCTATGGGGAAGCCCATTGGCGCCTTCGTTGGAAACGGGTTTCGAAATTTCAGTTTCAAAATCTCTGTGAAAAAGCGTCAGAGAAGCTTCTCCGTTTAGAATCCAGCATATCTCACTGAACCGAAGAAGTGGTAGTTAGAAGGGAGTTAGAGCTGCAAGCAGTTTGGTTTGGGAAATTAGATGCGAAATGACACTGCAAAGGCCTTCCAACAGGCTTGGAAAAGTGTGTTCTATATCTCTGCCAAACAGACTCCCCGGAGGTTGAGCTTTCAGAAGCAAGCTTAACTCTTAGGGAGGAAGCAGCCGAATGTGCCTCTCACATCTCGCCTGTAGGAATTCAGGTTGGCAAGTTCTATGGGGAAGCCCTTTGCTGCCTATGGTGGAAACGGCATGGGAGATTTCAGTTTCAAAATCTCTGTGAAAAAGCGTCAGAGAAGCTTCTCCGTTTAGAATCCAGCATATCTCACTGAACCGAAGAAGTGGTAGTTAGAAGGCAGTTAGAGCTGCAAGCAGTTTGGTTTGGGAAATTAGACGCGAAATGAAACTGCAAATGCCTTCCAACAGGCTTGGAAAAGTGTGTTCTATATCTCTGCCAAACAAACTCCCCGGAGTTTGAGCTTTCAGAAGCTAGTTTAACTCTAAGGGAGGAAGCAGCAGAATGTGCCTCTCACATCTAGCCTGTAGGAATTCAGGTTGGCAAGTTCTATGGGGAAGCCCATTGCTGCCTATGGTGGAAACGGCATGGGAGATTTCAGTTTCAAAATCTCTGTGAAAAAGCGTCAGAGAAGCTTCTCCGTTTAGAATCCAGCATATCTCACTGAACCGAAGAAGTGGTAGTTAGAAGGGAGTTAGAGCTGCAAGCAGTTTGCTTTGGGAAATTAGATGCGAAATGAAACTGCAAATGCCTTCCAACAGGCTTGGAAAAGTGTGTTCTATATCTCTGCCAAACAACCTCCCCGGAGGTTGAGCTTTCAGAAGCTAGTTTAACTCTAAGGGAGGAAGCAGCAGAATGTGCCTCTCACATCTAGCCTGTAGGAATTCAGGTTGGCAAGTTCTATGGGGAAGCCCATTGCTGCCTATGGTGGAAAAGGCATGGGAGATTTCAGTTTCAAAATCTCTGTGAAAAAGCGTCAGAGAAGCTTCTCCGTTTAGAATCCAGCATATCTCACTGAACCGAAGAAGTGGTAGTTAGAAGGGAGTTAGAGCTGCAACCAGTTTGCTTTGGGAAATTAGACGCGAAATGAAACTGCAAATGCCTTCCAACAGGCTTGGAAAAGTGTGTTCTATATCTCTGCCAAACAAACTCCCCGGAGGTTGAGCTTTCAGAAGCTAGTTTAACTCTAAGGGAGGAAGCAGCAGAATGTGCCTCTCACATCTAGCCTGTAGGAATTCAGGTTGGCAAGTTCTATGGGGAAGCCCATTGGCGCCTTTGTTGGAAACGGGTTTGGAAATTTCAGTTTCAAAATCTCTGTGAAAAAGCGTCAGAGAAGCTTCTCCGTTTAGAATCCAGCATATCTCACTGAACCGAAGAAGTGGTAGTTAGAAGGGAGTTAGAGCTGCAAGCAGTTTGGTTTGGGAAATTAGATGCGAAATGACACTGCAAAGGCCTTCCAACAGGCTTGGAAAAGTGTGTTCTATATCTCTGCCAAACAGACTCCCCGGAGGTTGAGCTTTCAGAAGCAAGCTTAACTCTTAGGGAGGAAGCAGCCGAATGTGCCTCTCACATCTAGCCTGTAGGAATTCAGGTTGGCAAGTTCTATGGGGAAGCCCATTGCTGCCTATGGTGGAAACGGCATGGGAGATTTCACTTTCAAAATCTCTGTGAAAAAGCGTCAGAGAAGCTTCTCCGTTTAGAATCCAGCATATCTCACTGAACTGAAGAAGTGGTAGTTAGAAGGCAGTTAGAGCTGCAAGCAGTTTGGTTTCGGAAATTAGACGCGAAATGAAACTGCAAATGCCTTCCAACAGGCTTGGAAAAGTGTGTTCTATATCTGTGCCAAACAAACTCCCCGGAGGTTGAGCTTTCAGAAGCTAGTTTAACTCTAAGGGAGGAAGCAGCAGAATGTGCCTCTCACATCTAGCCTGTAGGAATTCAGGTTGGCAAGTTCTATGGGGAAGCCCATTGCTGCCTATGGTGGAAACGGCATGGGAGATTTCAGTTTCAAAATCTCTGTGAAAAAGCGTCAGAGAAGCTTCTCCGTTTAGAATCCAGCATATCTCACTGAACCGAAGAAGTGGTAGTTAGAAGGGAGTTAGAGCTGCAAGCAGTTTGGTTTGGGAAATTAGACGCGAAATGAAACTGCAGATGCCTTCCAACAGGCTTGGAAAAGTGTGTTCTATATCTCTGCCAAACAAACTCCCCGGAGGTTGAGCTTTCAGAAGCAAGTTTAACTCTAAGGGAGGAAGCAGCAGAATGTGCCTCTCACATCTAACCTGTAGGAATTCAGGTTGGCAAGTTCTATGGGGAAGCCCATTGCTGCCTATGGTGGAAACGGCATGGGAGATTTCAGTTTCAAAATCTCTGTGAAAAAGCGTCAGAGAAGCTTCTCCGTTTAGAATCCAGCATATCTCACTGAACCGAAGAAGTGGTAGTTAGAAGGGAGTTAGAGCTGCAAGCAGTTTGGTTTGGGAAATTAGACGCGAAATGAAACTGCAAATGCCTTCCAACAGGCTTGGAAAAGTGTGTTCTATATCTCTGCCAAACAACCTCCCCGGAGGTTGAGCTTTCAGAAGCTAGTTTAACTCTAAGGGAGGAAGCAGCAGAATGTGCCTCTCACATCTAGCCTGTAGGAATTCAGGTTGGCAAGTTCTATGGGGAAGCCCATTGCTGCCTATGGTGGAAAAGGCATGGGAGATTTCAGTTTCAAAATCTCTGTGAAAAAGCGTCAGAGAAGCTTCTCCGTTTAGAATCCAGCATATCTCACTGAACCGAAGAAGTGGTAGTTAGAAGGGAGTTAGAGCTGCAAGCAGTTTGCTTTGGGAAATTAGACGCGAAATGAAACTGCAAATGCCTTCCAACAGGCTTGGAAAAGTGGGTTCTATATCTCTGCCAAACAGACTCCCTGGAGTTTGAGCTTTCAGAAGCTAGTTTAACTCTAAGGGAGGAAGCAGCAGAATGTGCCTCTCACATCTAGCCTGTAGGAATTCAGGTTGGCAAGTTCTATGGGGAAGCCCATTGGCGCCTTCGTTGGAAACGGGTTTCGAAATTTCAGTTTCAAAATCTCTGTGAAAAAGCGTCAGAGAAGCTTCTCCGTTTAGAATCCAGCATATCTCACTGAACCGAAGAAGTGGTAGTTAGAAGGGAGTTAGAGCTGCAAGCAGTTTGGTTTGGGAAATTAGACGCGAAATGAAACTGCAAATGCCTTCCAACAGGCTTGGAAAAGTGGGTTCTATATCTCTGCCAAACAGACTCCCTGGAGTTTGAGCTTTCAGAAGCTAGTTTAACTCTAAGGGAGGAAGCAGCAGAATGTGCCTCTCACATCTAGCCTGTAGGAATTCAGGTTGGCAAGTTCTATGGGGAAGCCCATTGCTGCCTATGGTGGAAACGGCATGGGAGATTTCAGTTTCAAAATCTCTGTGAAAAAGCGTCAGAGAAGCTTCTCCGTTTAGAATCCAGCATATCTCACTGAACCGAAGAAGTGGTAGTTAGAAGGGAGTTAGAGCTGCAAGCAGTTTGGTTTGGGAAATTAGACGCGAAATGAAACTGCAAATGCCTTCCAACAGGCTTGGAAAAGTGTGTTCTATATCTCTGCCAAACAAACTCCCCGGAGGTTGAGCTTTCAGAAGCTAGTTTAACTCTAAGGGAGGAAGCAGCAGAATGTGCCTCTCACATCTAGCCTGTAGGAATTCAGGTTGGCAAGTTCTATGGGGAAGCCCATTGCTGCCTATGGTGGAAACGGCATGGGAGATTTCAGTTTCAAAATCTCTGTGAAAAAGCGTCAGAGAAGCTTCTCCGTTTAGAATCCAGCATATCTCACTGAACCGAAGAAGTGGTAGTTAGAAGGGAGTTAGAGCTGCAAGCAGTTTGCTTTGGGAAATTAGACGCGAAATGAAACTGCAAATGCCTTCCAACAGGCTTGGAAAAGTGTGTTCTATATCTCTGCCAAACAAACTCCCCGGAGGTTGAGCTTTCAGAAGCTAGTTTAACTCTAAGGGAGGAAGCAGCAGAATGTGCCTCTCACATCTAGCCTGTAGGAATTCAGGTTGGCAAGTTCTATGGGGAAGCCCTTTGGCGCCTTCGTTGGAAACGGGTTTGGAAATTTCAGTTTCAAAAGCTCTGTGAAAAAGCGTCAGAGAAGCTTCTCCGTTTAGAATCCAGCATATCTCACTGAACCGAAGAAGTGGTAGTTAGAAGGGAGTTAGAGCTGCAAGCAGTTTGCTTTGGGAAATTAGATGCGAAATGACACTGCAAAGGCCTTCCAACAGGCTTGGAAAAGTGTGTTCTATATCTCTGCCAAACAGACTCCCCGGAGGTTGAGCTTTCAGAAGCAAGCTTAACTCTTAGGGAGGAAGCAGCCGAATGTGCCTCTCACATCTCGCCTGTAGGAATTCAGGTTGGCAAGTTCTATGGGGAAGCCCATTGCTGCCTATGGTGGAAACGGCATGGGAGATTTCAGTTTCAAAATCTCTGTGAAAAAGCGTCAGAGAAGCTTCTCCGTTTAGAATCCAGCATATCTCACTGAACCGAAGAAGTGGTAGTTAGAAGGGAGTTAGAGCTGCAAGCAGTTTGGTTTGGGAAATTAGATGCGAAATGACACTGCAAAGGCCTTCCAACAGGCTTGGAAAAGTGTGTTCTATATCTCTGCCAAACAGACTCCCCGGAGGTTGAGCTTTCAGAAGCAAGCTTAACTCTTAGGGAGGAAGCAGCCGAATGTGCCTCTCACATCTCGCCTGTAGGAATTCAGGTTGGCAAGTTCTATGGGGAAGCCCATTGCTGCCTATTGTGGAAACGGCATGGGAGATTTCAGTTTCAAAATCTCTGTGAAAAAGCGTCAGAGAAGCTTCTCCGTTTAGAATCCAGCATATCTCACTGAACCGAAGAAGTGGTAGTTAGAAGGCAGTTAGAGCTGCAAGCAGTTTGGTTTGGGAAATTAGATGCGAAATGACACTGCAAAGGCCTTCCAACAGGCTTGGAAAAGTGTGTTCTATATCCCTGCCAAACAGAGTCCCCGGAGGTTGAGCTTTCAGAAGCAAGCTTAACTGTTAGGGAGGAAGCAGCAGAATGTGCCTCTCACATCTAGCCTGTAGGAATTCAGGTTGGCAAGTTCTATGGGGAAGCCCATTGCTGCCTATGGTGGAAACGGCATGGGAGATTTCAGTTTCAAAATCTCTGTGAAAAAGCGTCAGAGAAGCTTCTCCGTTTAGAATCCAGCATATCTCACTGAACCGAAGAAGTGGTAGTTAGAAGGGAGTTAGAGCTGCAAGCAGTTTGGTTTGGGAAATTAGACGCGAAATGAAACTGCAAATGCCTTCCAACAGGCTTGGAAAAGTGTGTTCTATATCTCTGCCAAACAAACTCCCCGGAGGTTGAGCTTTCAGAAGCTAGTTTAACTCTAAGGGAGGAAGCAGCAGAATGTGCCTCTCACATCTAGCCTGTAGGAATTCAGGTTGGCAAGTTCTATGGGGAAGCCCATTGGCGCCTTCGTTGGAAACGGGTTTCGAAATTTCAGTTTCAAAATCTCTGTGAAAAAGCGTCAGAGAAGCTTCTCCGTTTAGAATCCAGCATATCTCACTGAACCGAAGAAGTGGTAGTTAGAAGGGAGTTAGAGCTGCAAGCAGTTTGGTTTGGGAAATTAGATGCGAAATGACACTGCAAAGGCCTTCCAACAGGCTTGGAAAAGTGTGTTCTATATCTCTGCCAAACAGAGTCCCCGGAGGTTGAGCTTTCAGAAACAAGCTTAACTGTTAGGGAGGAAGCAGCAGAATGTGCGTCTCACATCTAGCCTGTAGGAATTCAGGTTGGCAAGTTCTATGGGGAAGCCCATTGCTGCCTATGGTGGAAACGGCATGGGAGATTTCAGTTTCAAAATCTCTGTGAAAAAGCGTCAGAGAAGCTTCTCCGTTTAGAATCCAGCATATCTCACTGAACCGAAGAAGTGGTAGTTAGAAGGGAGTTAGAGCTGCAAGCAGTTTGGTTTGGGAAATTAGACGCGAAATGAAACTGCAGATGCCTTCCAACAGGCTTGGAAAAGTGTGTTCTATATCTCTGCCAAACAACCTCCCCGGAGGTTGAGCTTTCAGAAGCTAGTTTAACTCTAAGGGAGGAAGCAGCAGAATGTGCCTCTCACATCTAGCCTGTAGGAATTCAGGTTGGCAAGTTCTATGGGGAAGCCCATTGCTGCCTATGGTGGAAACGGCATGGGAGATTTCAGTTTCAAAATCTCTGTGAAAAAGCGTCAGAGAAGCTTCTCCGTTTAGAATCCAGCATATCTCACTGAACCGAAGTAGTGGTAGTTAGAAGGGAGTTAGAGCTGCAAGCAGTTTGGTTTGGGAAATTAGACGCGAAATGAAACTGCAGATGCCTTCCAACAGGCTTGGAAAAGTGTGTTCTATATCTCTGCCAAACAAACTCCCCGGAGGTTGAGCTTTCAGAAGCTAGTTTAACTCTAAGGGAGGAAGCAGCAGAATGTGCCTCTCACATCTAGACTGTAGGAATTCAGGTTGGCAAGTTCTATGGGGAAGCCCATTGCTGCCTATGGTGGAAACGGCATGGGAGATTTCAGTTGCAAAATCTCTGTGAAAAAGCGTCAGAGAAGCTTCTCCGTTTAGAATCCAGCATATCTCACTGAACCGAAGAAGTGGTAGTTAGAAGGGAGTTAGAGCTGCAAGCAGTTTGGTTTGGGAAATTAGACGCGAAATGAAACTGCAAATGCCTTCCAACAGGCTTGGAAAAGTGTGTTCTATATCTCTGACAAACAAACTCCCCGGAGGTTGAGCTTTCAGAAGCAAGTTTAACTCTAAGGGAGGAAGCAGCAGAATGTGCCTCTCACATCTAGCCTGTAGGAATTCAGGTTGGCAAGTTCTATGGGGAAGCCCATTGGCGCCTTCGTTGGAAACGGGTTTGGAAATTTCAGTTTCAAAATCTCTGTGAAAAAGCGTCAGAGAAGCTTCTCCGTTTAGAATCCAGCATATCTCACTGAACCGAAGAAGTGGTAGTTAGAAGGGAGTTAGAGCTGCAAGCAGTTTGGTTTGGGAAATTAGATGCGAAATGACACTGCAAAGGCCTTCGAACAGGCTTGGAAAAGTGTGTTCTATATCTCTGCCAAACAGACTCCCCGGAGGTTGAGCTTTCAGAAGCAAGCTTAACTCTTAGGGAGGAAGCAGCCGAATGTGCCTCTCACATCTAGCCTGTAGGAATTCAGGTTGGCAAGTTCTATGGGGAAGCCCATTGCTGCCTATGGTTGAAACGGCATGGGAGATTTCACTTTCAAAATCTCTGTGAAAAAGCGTCAGAGAAGCTTCTCCGTTTAGAATCCAGAATATCTCACTGAACCGAAGAAGTGGTAGTTAGAAGGCAGTTAGAGCTGCAAGCAGTTTGGTTTCGGAAATTAGACGCGAAATGAAACTGCAAATGCCTTCCAACAGGATTGGAAAAGTGTGTTCTATATCTGTGCCAAACAAACTCCCCGGAGGTTGAGCTTTCAGAAGCTAGTTTAACTCTAAGGGAGGAAGCAGCAGAATGTGCCTCTCACATCTAGCCTGTAGGAATTCAGGTTGGCAAGTTCTATGGGGAAGCCCATTGCTGCCTAGGGTGGAAACGGCATGGGAGATTTCAGTTTCAAAATCTCTGTGAAAAAGCGTCAGAGAAGCTTCTCCGTTTAGAATCCAGCATATCTCACTGAACCGAAGAAGTGGTAGTTAGAAGGGAGTTAGAGCTGCAAGCAGTTTGGTTTGGGAAATTAGACGCGAAATGAAACTGCAGATGCCTTCCAACAGGCTTGGAAAAGTGTGTTCTATATCTCTGCCAAACAAACTCCCCGGAGGTTGAGCTTTCAGAAGCAAGTTTAACTCTAAGGGAGGAAGCAGCAGAATGTGCCTCTCACATCTAACCTGTAGGAATTCAGGTTGGCAAGTTCTATGGGGAAGCCCATTGCTGCCTATGGTGGAAACGGCATGGGAGATTTCAGTTTCAAAATCTCTGTGAAAAAGCGTCAGAGAAGCTTCTCCGTTTAGAATCCAGCATATCTCACTGAACCGAAGAAGTGGTAGTTAGAAGGGAGTTAGAGCTGCAAGCAGTTTGGTTTGGGAAATTAGACGCGAAATGAAACTGCAAATGCCTTCCAACAGGCTTGGAAAAGTGTGTTCTATATCTCTGCCAAACAACCTCCCCGGAGGTTGAGCTTTCAGAAGCTAGTTTAACTCTAAGGGAGGAAGCAGCAGAATGTGCCTCTCACATCTAGCCTGTAGGAATTCAGGTTGGCAAGTTCTATGGGGAAGCCCATTGCTGCCTATGGTGGAAAAGGCATGGGAGATTTCAGTTTCAAAATCT
The DNA here is from genome assembly GCF_027409185.1 of Cynocephalus volans. Lineage (NCBI taxonomy): Eukaryota > Metazoa > Chordata > Mammalia > Dermoptera > Cynocephalidae > Cynocephalus > Cynocephalus volans. The sequence continues at coordinate 239,545 of NW_026902424.1, read as the reverse complement.
CTGTGAAAAAGCGTCAGAGAAGCTTCTCCGTTTAGAATCCAGCATATCTCACTGAACCGAAGAAGTGGTAGTTAGAAGGGAGTTAGAGCTGCAAGCAGTTTGGTTTGGGAAATTAGACGCGAAATGAAACTGCAAATGCCTTCCAACAGGCTTGGAAAAGTGGGTTCTATATCTCTGCCAAACAGACTCCCTGGAGTTTGAGCTTTCAGAAGCTAGTTTAACTCTAAGGGAGGAAGCAGCAGAATGTGCCTCTCACATCTAGCCTGTAGGAATTCAGGTTGGCAAGTTCTATGGGGAAGCCCATTGGCGCCTTCGTTGGAAACGGGTTTGGAAATTTCAGTTTCAAAATCTCTGTGAAAAAGCGTCAGAGAAGCTTCTCCGTTTAGAATCCAGCATATCTCACTGAACCGAAGAAGTGGTAGTTAGAAGGGAGTTAGAGCTGCAAGCAGTTTGGTTTGGGAAATTAGACGCGAAATGAAACTGCAAATGCCTTCCAACAGGCTTGGAAAAATGTGTTCTATATCTCTGCCAAACAAACTCCCCGGAGGTTGAGCTTTCAGAAGCAAGTTTAACTCTAAGGGAGGAAGCAGCAGAATGTGCCTCTCACATCTAGCCTGTAGGAATTCAGGTTGGCAAGTTCTATGGGGAAGCCCATTGCTGCCTATGGTGGAAACGGCATGGGAGATTTCAGTTTCAAAATCTCTGTGAAAAAGCGTCAGAGAAGCTTCTCCGTTTAGAATCCAGCATATCTCACTGAACCGAAGAAGTGGTAGTTAGAAGGGAGTTAGAGCTGCAAGCAGTTTGGTTTGGGAAATTAGACGCGAAATGAAACTGCAAATGCCTTCCAACAGGCTTGGAAAAGTGTGTTCTATATCTCTGCCAAACAGACTCCCTGGAGTTTGAGCTTTCAGAAGCTAGTTTAACTCTAAGGGAGGAAGCAGCAGAATGTGCCTCTCACATCTAGCCTGTAGGAATTCAGGTTGGCAAGTTCTATGGGGAAGCCCATTGCTGCCTATGGTGGAAACGGCATGGGAGATTTCAGTTTCAAAATCTCTGTGAAAAAGCGTCAGAGAAGCTTCTCCGTTTAGAATCCAGCATATCTCACTGAACCGAAGAAGTGGTAGTTAGAAGGGAGTTAGAGCTGCAACCAGTTTGCTTTGGGAAATTAGACGTGAAATGAAACTGCAAATGCCTTCCAACAGGCTTGGAAAAGTGTGTTCTATATCTGTGCCAAACAAACTCCCCGGAGGTTGAGCTTTCAGAAGCTAGTTTAACTCTAAGGGAGGAAGCAGCAGAATGTGCCTCTCACATCTAGCCTGTAGGAATTCAGGTTGGCAAGTTCTATGGGGAAGCCCATTGGCGCCTTCGTTGGAAACGGGTTTGGAAATTTCAGTTTCAAAATCTCTGTGAAAAAGCGTCAGAGAAGCTTCTCCGTTTAGAATCCAGCATATCTCACTGAACCGAAGAAGTGGTAGTTAGAAGGGAGTTAGAGCTGCAAGCAGTTTGGTTTGGGAAATTAGACGCGAAATGACACTGCAAAGGCCTTCCAACAGGCTTGGAAAAGTGTGTTCTATATCTCTGTCAAACAAACTCCCCGGAGGTTGAGCTTTCAGAAGCAAGTTTAACTCTAAGGGAGGAAGCAGCAGAATGTGCCTCTCACATCTAGCCTGTAGGAATTCAGGTTGGCAAGTTCTATGGGGAAGCCCATTGCTGCCTATGGTGGAAACGGCATGGGAGATTTCAGTTTCAAAATCTCTGTGAAAAAGCGTCAGAGAAGCTTCTCCGTTTAGAATCCAGCATATCTCACTGAACCGAAGAAGTGGTAGTTAGAAGGGAGTTAGAGCTGCAACCAGTTTGCGCTGGGAAATTAGACGCGAAATGAAACTGCAAATGCCTTCCAACAGGCTTAGAAAAGTGTGTTCTATATCTCTGCCAAACAAACTCCCCGGAGGTTGAGCTTTCAGAAGCTAGTTTAACTCTAAGGGAGGAAGCAGCAGAATGTGCCTCTCACATCTAGCCTGTAGGAATTCAGGTTGGCAAGTTCTATGGGGAAGCCCATTGGTGCCTTCGTTGGAAACGGGTTTCGAAATTTCAGTTTCAAAATCTCTGTGAAAAAGCGTCAGAGAAGCTTCTCCGTTTAGAATCCAGCATATCTCACTGAACCGAAGAAGTGGTAGTTAGAAGGGAGTTAGAGCTGCAAGCAGTTTGGTTTGGGAAATTAGATGCGAAATGACACTGCAAAGGCCTTCCAACAGGCTTGGAAAAGTGTGTTCTATATCTATGCCAAACAGAGTCCCCGGAGGTTGAGCTTTCAGAAGCAAGCTTAACTGTTAGGGAGGAAGCAGCAGAATGTGCCTCTCACATCTAGCCTGTAGGAATTCAGGTTGGCAAGTTCTATGGGGAAGCCCATTGCTGCCTATGGTGGAAACGGCATGGGAGATTTCAGTTTCAAAATCTCTGTGAAAAAGCGTCAGAGAAGCTTCTCCGTTTAGAATCCAGCATATCTCACTGAACCGAAGAAGTGGTAGTTAGAAGGGAGTTAGAGCTGCAAGCAGTTTGGTTTGGGAAATTAGACGCGAAATGAAACTGCAAATGCCTTCCAACAGGCTTGGAAAAGTGTGTTCTATATCTCTTCCAAACAACCTCCCCGGAGGTTGAGCTTTCAGAAGCTAGTTTAACTCTAAGGGAGGAAGCAGCAGAATGTGCCTCTCACATCTAGCCTGTAGGAATTCAGGTTGGCAAGTTCTATGGGGAAGCCCATTGCTGCCTATGGTGGAAAAGGCATGGGAGATTTCAGTTTCAAAATCTCTGTGAAAAAGCGTCAGAGAAGCTTCTCCGTTTAGAATCCAGCATATCTCACTGAACCGAAGAAGTGGTAGTTAGAAGGGAGTTAGAGCTGCAAGCAGTTTGGTTTGGGAAATTAGACGCGAAATGAAACTGCAAATGCCTTCCAACAGGCTTGGAAAAGTGTGTTCTATATCTCTGCCAAACAGACTCCCTGGAGTTTGAGCTTTCAGAAGCTAGTTTAACTCTAAGGGAGGAAGCAGCAGAATGTGCCTCTCACATCTAGCCTTTAGGAATTCAGGTTGGCAAGTTCTATGGGGAAGCCCATTGGCGCCTTCGTTGGAAACGGGTTTGGAAATTTCAGTTTCAAAATCTCTGTGAAAAAGCGTCAGAGAAGCTTCTCCGTTTAGAATCCAGCATATCTCACTGAACCGAAGAAGTGGTAGTTAGAAGGGAGTTAGAGCTGCAAGCAGTTTGGTTTGGGAAATTAGACGCGAAATGAAACTGCAAATGCCTTCCAACAGGCTTGGAAAAATGTGTTCTATATCTCTGCCAAACAAACTCCCCGGAGGTTGAGCTTTCAGAAGCAAGTTTAACTCTAAGGGAGGAAGCAGCAGAATGTGCCTCTCACATCTAGCCTGTAGGAATTCAGGTTGGCAAGTTCTATGGGGAAGCCCATTGCTGCCTATGGTGGAAACGGCATGGGAGATTTCAGTTTCAAAATCTCTGTGAAAAAGCGTCAGAGAAGCTTCTCCGTTTAGAATCCAGCATATCTCACTGAACCGAAGAAGTGGTAGTTAGAAGGGAGTTAGAGCTGCAACCAGTTTGCTTTGGGAAATTAGACGTGAAATGAAACTGCAAATGCCTTCCAACAGGCTTGGAAAAGTGTGTTCTATATCTGTGCCAAACAAACTCCCCGGAGGTTGAGCTTTCAGAAGCTAGTTTAACTCTAAGGGAGGAAGCAGCAGAATGTGCCTCTCACATCTAGCCTGTAGGAATTCAGGTTGGCAAGTTCTATGGGGAAGCCCATTGGCGCCTTCGTTGGAAACGGGTTTGGAAATTTCAGTTTCAAAATCTCTGTGAAAAAGCGTCAGAGAAGCTTCTCCGTTTAGAATCCAGCATATCTCACTGAACCGAAGAAGTGGTAGTTAGAAGGGAGTTAGAGCTGCAAGCAGTTTCGTTTGGGAAATTAGACGCGAAATGAAACTGCAGATGCCTTCCAACAGGCTTGGAAAAGTGTGTTCTATATCTCTGCCAAACAAACTCCCCGGAGGTTGAGCTTTCAGAAGCAAGTTTAACTCTAAGGGAGGAAGCAGCAGAATGTGCCTCTCACATCTAGCCTGTAGGAATTCAGGTTGGCAAGTTCTATGGGGAAGCCCATTGGCGCCTTCGTTGGAAACGGGTTTGGAAATTTCAGTTTCAAAATCTCTGTGAAAAAGCGTCAGAGAAGCTTCTCCGTTTAGAATCCAGCATATCTCACTGAACCGAAGAAGTGGTAGTTAGAAGGGAGTTAGAGCTGCAAGCAGTTTGGTTTGGGAAATTAGACGCGAAATGACACTGCAAAGGCCTTCCAACAGGCTTGGAAAAGTGTGTTCTATATCTCTGTCAAACAAACTCCCCGGAGGTTGAGCTTTCAGAAGCAAGTTTAACTCTAAGGGAGGAAGCAGCAGAATGTGCCTCTCACATCTAGCCTGTAGGAATTCAGGTTGGCAAGTTCTATGGGGAAGCCCATTGCTGCCTATGGTGGAAACGGCATGGGAGATTTCAGTTTCAAAATCTCTGTGAAAAAGCGTCAGAGAAGCTTCTCCGTTTAGAATCCAGCATATCTCACTGAACCGAAGAAGTGGTAGTTAGAAGGGAGTTAGAGCTGCAACCAGTTTGCGCTGGGAAATTAGACGCGAAATGAAACTGCAAATGCCTTCCAACAGGCTTAGAAAAGTGTGTTCTATATCTCTGCCAAACAAACTCCCCGGAGGTTGAGCTTTCAGAAGCTAGTTTAACTCTAAGGGAGGAAGCAGCAGAATGTGCCTCTCACATCTAGCCTGTAGGAATTCAGGTTGGCAAGTTCTATGGGGAAGCCCATTGGTGCCTTCGTTGGAAACGGGTTTCGAAATTTCAGTTTCAAAATCTCTGTGAAAAAGCGTCAGAGAAGCTTCTCCGTTTAGAATCCAGCATATCTCACTGAACCGAAGAAGTGGTAGTTAGAAGGGAGTTAGAGCTGCAAGCAGTTTGGTTTGGGAAATTAGATGCGAAATGACACTGCAAAGGCCTTCCAACAGGCTTGGAAAAGTGTGTTCTATATCTCTGCCAAACAGAGTCCCCGGAGGTTGAGCTTTCAGAAGCAAGCTTAACTGTTAGGGAGGAAGCAGCAGAATGTGCCTCTCACATCTAGCCTGTAGGAATTCAGGTTGGCAAGTTCTATGGGGAAGCCCATTGCTGCCTATGGTGGAAACGGCATGGGAGATTTCAGTTTCAAAATCTCTGTGAAAAAGCGTCAGAGAAGCTTCTCCGTTTAGAATCCAGCATATCTCACTGAACCGAAGAAGTGGTAGTTAGAAGGGAGTTAGAGCTGCAAGCAGTTTGGTTTGGGAAATTAGACGCGAAATGAAACTGCAAATGCCTTCCAACAGGCTTGGAAAAGTGTGTTCTATATCTCTTCCAAACAACCTCCCCGGAGGTTGAGCTTTCAGAAGCTAGTTTAACTCTAAGGGAGGAAGCAGCAGAATGTGCCTCTCACATCTAGCCTGTAGGAATTCAGGTTGGCAAGTTCTATGGGGAAGCCCATTGCTGCCTATGGTGGAAAAGGCATGGGAGATTTCAGTTTCAAAATCTCTGTGAAAAAGCGTCAGAGAAGCTTCTCCGTTTAGAATCCAGCATATCTCACTGAACCGAAGAAGTGGTAGTTAGAAGGGAGTTAGAGCTGCAAGCAGTTTGGTTTGGGAAATTAGACGCGAAATGAAACTGCAAATGCCTTCCAACAGGCTTGGAAAAGTGTGTTCTATATCTCTGCCAAACAGACTCCCTGGAGTTTGAGCTTTCAGAAGCTAGTTTAACTCTAAGGGAGGAAGCAGCAGAATGTGCCTCTCACATCTAGCCTTTAGGAATTCAGGTTGGCAAGTTCTATGGGGAAGCCCATTGGCGCCTTCGTTGGAAACGGGTTTGGAAATTTCAGTTTCAAAATCTCTGTGAAAAAGCGTCAGAGAAGCTTCTCCGTTTAGAATCCAGCATATCTCACTGAACCGAAGAAGTGGTAGTTAGAAGGGAGTTAGAGCTGCAAGCAGTTTGGTTTGGGAAATTAGACGCGAAATGAAACTGCAAATGCCTTCCAACAGGCTTGGAAAAATGTGTTCTATATCTCTGCCAAACAAACTCCCCGGAGGTTGAGCTTTCAGAAGCAAGTTTAACTCTAAGGGAGGAAGCAGCAGAATGTGCCTCTCACATCTAGCCTGTAGGAATTCAGGTTGGCAAGTTCTATGGGGAAGCCCATTGCTGCCTATGGTGGAAACGGCATGGGAGATTTCAGTTTCAAAATCTCTGTGAAAAAGCGTCAGAGAAGCTTCTCCGTTTAGAATCCAGCATATCTCACTGAACCGAAGAAGTGGTAGTTAGAAGGGAGTTAGAGCTGCAAGCAGTTTGGTTTGGGAAATTAGACGCGAAATGAAACTGCAAATGCCTTCCAACAGGCTTGGAAAAGTGTGTTCTATATCTCTGCCAAACAGACTCCCTGGAGTTTGAGCTTTCAGAAGCTAGTTTAACTCTAAGGGAGGAAGCAGCAGAATGTGCCTCTCACATCTAGCCTGTAGGAATTCAGGTTGGCAAGTTCTATGGGGAAGCCCATTGCTGCCTATGGTGGAAACGGCATGGGAGATTTCAGTTTCAAAATCTCTGTGAAAAAGCGTCAGAGAAGCTTCTCCGTTTAGAATCCAGCATATCTCACTGAACCGAAGAAGTGGTAGTTAGAAGGGAGTTAGAGCTGCAACCAGTTTGCTTTGGGAAATTAGACGTGAAATGAAACTGCAAATGCCTTCCAACAGGCTTGGAAAAGTGTGTTCTATATCTGTGCCAAACAAACTCCCCGGAGGTTGAGCTTTCAGAAGCTAGTTTAACTCTAAGGGAGGAAGCAGCAGAATGTGCCTCTCACATCTAGCCTGTAGGAATTCAGGTTGGCAAGTTCTATGGGGAAGCCCATTGGCGCCTTCGTTGGAAACGGGTTTGGAAATTTCAGTTTCAAAATCTCTGTGAAAAAGCGTCAGAGAAGCTTCTCCGTTTAGAATCCAGCATATCTCACTGAACCGAAGAAGTGGTAGTTAGAAGGCAGTTAGAGCTGCAAGCAGTTTGGTTTGGGAAATTAGACGCGAAATGAAACTGCAGATGCCTTCCAACAGGCTTGAAAAGTGTGTTCTATATCTCTGCCAAACAAACTCCCCGGAGGTTGAGCTTTCAGAAGCAAGTTTAACTCTAAGGGAGGAAGCAGCAGAATGTGCCTCTCACATCTAGCCTGTAGGAATTCAGGTTGGCAAGTTCTATGGGGAAGCCCATTGGCGCCTTCGTTGGAAACGGGTTTGGAAATTTCAGTTTCAAAATCTCTGTGAAAAAGCGTCAGAGAAGCTTCTCCGTTTAGAATCCAGCATATCTCACTGAACCGAAGAAGTGGTAGTTAGAAGGGAGTTAGAGCTGCAACCAGTTTGCGCTGGGAAATTAGACGCGAAATGAAACTGCAAATGCCTTCCAACAGGCTTAGAAAAGTGTGTTCTATATCTCTGCCAAACAAACTCCCCGGAGGTTGAGCTTTCAGAAGCTAGTTTAACTCTAAGGGAGGAAGCAGCAGAATGTGCCTCTCACATCTAGCCTGTAGGAATTCAGGTTGGCAAGTTCTATGGGGAAGCCCATTGGCGCCTTCGTTGGAAACGGGTTTCGAAATTTCAGTTTCAAAATCTCTGTGAAAAAGCGTCAGAGAAGCTTCTCCGTTTAGAATCCAGCATATCTCACTGAACCGAAGAAGTGGTAGTTAGAAGGGAGTTAGAGCTGCAAGCAGTTTGGTTTGGGAAATTAGATGCGAAATGACACTGCAAAGGCCTTCCTACAGGCTTCAAAAGTTTGTTCTATATCTCTGCCAAACAGAGTCCCCGGAGGTTGAGCTTTCAGAAGCCAGCTTAACTGTTAGGGAGGAAGCAGCAGAATGTGCGTCTCACATCTAGCCTGTAGGAATTCAGGTTGGCAAGTTCTATGGGGAAGCCCATTGCTGCCTATGGTGGAAACGGCATGGGAGATTTCAGTTTCAAAATCTCTGTGAAAAAGCGTCAGAGAAGCTTCTCCGTTTAGAATCCAGCATATCTCACTGAACCGAAGAAGTGGTAGTTAGAAGGCAGTTAGAGCTGCAAGCAGTTTGGTTTGGGAAATTAGACGCGAAATGAAACTGCAAATGCCTTCCAACAGGCTTGGAAAAGTGTGTTCTATATCTCTGCCAAACAACCTCCCCGGAGGTTGAGCTTTCAGAAGCTAGTTTAACTCTAAGGGAGGAAGCAGCAGAATGTGCCTCTCACATCTAGCCTGTAGGAATTCAGGTTGGCAAGTTCTATGGGGAAGCCCATTGCTGCCTATGGTGGAAACGGCATGGGAGATTTCAGTTTCAAAATCTCTGTGAAAAAGCGTCAGAGAAGCTTCTCCGTTTAGAATCCAGCATATCTCACTGAACCGAAGAAGTGGTAGTTAGAAGGGAGTTAGAGCTGCAAGCAGTTTGGTTTGGGAAATTAGACGCGAAATGAAACTGCAAATGCCTTCCAACAGGCTTGGAAAAGTGTGTTCTATATCTCTGCCAAACAAACTCCCCGGTGGTTGAGCTTTCAGAAGCAAGTTTAACTCTAAGGGAGGAAGCAGCAGAATGTGCCTCTCACATCTAGCCTTTAGGAATTCAGGTTGGCAAGTTCTATGGGGAAGCCCATTGCTGCCTATAGTGGAAACGGCATGGGAGATTTCAGTTTCAAAATCTCTGTGAAAAAGCGTCAGAGAAGCTTCTCCGTTTAGAATCCAGCATATCTCACTGAACCGAAGAAGTGGTAGTTAGAAGGGAGTTAGAGCTGCAAGCAGTTTGGTTTGGGAAATTAGATGCGAAATGACACTGCAAAGGCCTTCCAACAGGCTTGGAAAAGTGTGTTCTATATCTCTGCCAAACAGAGTCCCCGGAGGTTGAGCTTTCAGAAGCAAGCTTAACTGTTAGGGAGGAAGCAGCAGAATGTGCCTCTCACATCTAGCCTGTAGGAATTCAGGTTGGCAAGTTCTATGGGGAAGCCCATTGCTGCCTATGGTGGAAACGGCATGGGAGATTTCAGTTTCAAAATCTCTGTGAAAAAGCGTCAGAGAAGCTTCTCCGTTTAGAATCCAGCATATCTCACTGAACCGAAGAAGTGGTAGTTAGAAGGGAGTTAGAGCTGCAAGCAGTTTGGTTTGGGAAATTAGACGCGAAATGAAACTGCAAATGCCTTCCAACAGGCTTGGAAAAGTGTGTTCTATATCTCTGCCAAACAGACTCCCTGGAGGTTGAGCTTTCAGAAGCTAGTTTAACTCTAAGGGAGGAAGCAGCAGAATGTGCCTCTCACATCTAGCCTGTAGGAATTCAGGTTGGCAAGTTCTATGGGGAAGCCCATTGGCGCCTTCGTTGGAAACGGGTTTGGAAATTTCAGTTTCAAAATCTCTGTGAAAAAGCGTCAGAGAAGCTTCTCCGTTTAGAATCCAGCATATCTCACTGAACCGAAGAAGTGGTAGTTAGAAGGGAGTTAGAGCTGCAAGCAGTTTGGTTTGGGAAATTAGACGCGAAATGAAACTGCAAATGCCTTCCAACAGGCTTGGAAAAGTGTGTTCTATATCTCTGCCAAACAAACTCCCCGGAGGTTGAGCTTTCAGAAGCAAGTTTAACTCTAAGGGAGGAAGCAGCAGAATGTGCCTCTCACATCTAGCCTGAAGGAATTCAGGTTGGCAAGTTCTATGGGGAAGCCCATTGCTGCCTATGGTGGAAACGGCATGGGAGATTTCAGTTTCAAAATCTCTGTGAAAAAGCGTCAGAGAAGCTTCTCCGTTTAGAATCCAGCATATCTCACTGAACCGAAGAAGTGGTAGTTAGAAGGGAGTTAGAGCTGCAAGCAGTTTGGTTTGGGAAATTAGATGCGAAATGACACTGCAAAGGCCTTCCAACAGGCTTGGAAAAGTGTGTTCTATATCTCTGCCAAACAGAGTCCCCGGAGGTTGAGTTTTCAGAAGCAAGCTTAACTGTTAGGGAGGAAGCAGCAGAATGTGCCTCTCACATCTAGCCTGTAGGAATTCAGGTTGGCAAGTTCTATGGGGAAGCCCATTGGGGCCTTCGTTGGAAACGGGTTTGGAAATTTCAGTTTCAAAATCTCTGTGAAATAGCGTCAGAGAAGCTTCTCCGTTTAGAATCCAGCATATCTCACTGAACCGAAGAAGTGGTAGTTAGAAGGGAGTTAGAGCTGCAAGCAGTTTGCTTTGGGAAATTAGACGCGAAATGAAACTGCAAATGCCTTCCAACAGGCTTGGAAAAGTTTGTTCTATATCTCTGCCAAACAAACTCCCCGGAGGTTGAGCTTTCAGAAGCTAGTTTAACTCTAAGGGAAGAAGCAGCAGAATGTGCCTCTCACATCTAGCCTGTAGGAATTCAGGTTGGCAAGTTCTATGGGGAAGCCCATTGGCGCCTTCGTTGGAAACGGGTTTGGAAATTTCAGTTTCAAAATCTCTGTGAAAAAGCGTCAGAGAAGCTTCTCCGTTTAGAATCCAGCATATCTCACTGAACCGAAGAAGTGGTAGTTAGAAGGGAGTTAGAGCTGCAAGCAGTTTGCTTTGGGAAATTAGATGCGAAATGACACTGCAAAGGCCTTCCAACAGGCTTGGAAAAGTGTGTTCTATATCTCTGCCAAACAGACTCCCCGGAGGTTGAGCTTTCAGAAGCAAGCTTAACTCTTAGGGAGGAAGCAGCCGAATGTGCCTCTCACATCTCGCCTGTAGGAATTCAGGTTGGCAAGTTCTATGGGGAAGCCCATTGCTGCCTATGGTGGAAACGGCATGGGAGATTTCAGTTTCAAAATCTCTGTGAAAAAGCGTCAGAGAAGCTTCTCCGTTTAGAATCCAGCATATCTCACTGAACCGAAGAAGTGGTAGTTAGAAGGGAGTTAGAGCTGCAAGCAGTTTGGTTTGGGAAATTAGACGCGAAATGAAACTTCACATGCCTTCCAACAGGCTTGGAAAAGTGTGTTCTATATCTCTGCCAAACAAACTCCCCGGAGGTTGAGCTTTCAGAAGCTAGTTTAACTCTAAGGGAGGAAGCAGCAGAATGTGCCTCTCACATCTAGCCTGTAGGAATTCAGGTTGGCAAGTTCTATGGGGAAGCCCATTGGCGCCTTCGTTGGAAACGGGTTTGGAAATTTCAGTTTCAAAATCTCTGTGAAAAAGCGTCAGAGAAGCTTCTCCGTTTAGAATCCAGCATATCTCACTGAACCGAAGAAGCGGTAGTTAGAAGGGGGTTAGAGCTGCAAGCAGTTTGGTTTGGGAAATTAGACGCGAAATGAAACTGCAAATGCCTTCCAACAGGCTTGGAAAAGTGTGTTCTATATCTCTGCCAAACAAACTCCCCGGAGGTTGAGCTTTCAGAAGCAAGTTTAACTCTAAGGGAGGAAGCAGCAGAATGTGCCTCTCACATCTAGCCTGAAGGAATTCAGGTTGGCAAGTTCTATGGGGAAGCCCATTGCTGCCTATGGTGGAAACGGCATGGGAGATTTCAGTTTCAAAATCTCTGTGAAAAAGCGTCAGAGAAGCTTCTCCGTTTAGAATCCAGCATATCTCACTGAACCGAAGAAGTGGTAGTTAGAAGGGAGTTAGAGCTGCAAGCAGTTTGGTTTGGGAAATTAGACGCGAAATGAAACTGCAAATGCCTTCCAACAGGCTTGGAAAAGTGTGTTCTATATCTCTGCCAAACAAACTCCCCGGAGGTTGAGCTTTCAGAAGCTAGTTTAACTCTAAGGGAGGAAGCAGCAGAATGTGCCTCTCACATCTAGCCTGTAGGAATTCAGGTTGGCAAGTTCTATGGGGAAGCCCTTTGGCGCCTTCGTTGGAAACGGGTTTGGAAATTTCAGTTTCAAAATCTCTGTGAAAAAGCGTCAGAGAAGCTTCTCCGTTTAGAATCCAGCATATCTCACTGAACCGAAGAAGTGGTAGTTAGAAGGGAGTTAGAGCTGCAAGCAGTTTGGTTTGGGAAATTAGATGGGAAATGACACTGCAAAGGCCTTCCAACAGGCTTGGAAAAGTGTGTTCTATATCTGTGCCAAACAGAGTCCCCGGAGGTTGAGCTTTCAGAAGCAAGCTTAACTGTTAGGGAGGAAGCAGCAGAATGTGCCTCTCACATCTAGCCTGTAGGAATTCAGGTTGGCAAGTTCTATGGGGAAGCCCATTGCTGCCTATGGTGGAAACGGCATGGGAGATTTCAGTTTCAAAATCTCTGTGAAAAAGCGTCAGAGAAGCTTCTCCGTTTAGAATCCAGCATATCTCACTGAACCGAAGAAGTGGTAGTTAGAAGGGAGTTAGAGCTGCAAGCAGTTTGCTTTGGGAAATTAGACGCGAAATGAAACTGCAAATGCCTTCCAACAGGCTTGGAAAAGTGTGTTCTATATCTCTGCCAAACAAACTCCCCGGAGGTTGAGCTTTCAGAAGCTAGTTTAACTCTAAGGGAGGAAGCAGCAGAATGTGCCTCTCACATCTAGCCTGTAGGAATTCAGGTTGGCAAGTTCTATGGGGAAGCCCATTGGCGCCTTCGTTGGAAACGGGTTTGGAAATTTCAGTTTCAAATTCTCTGTGAAAAAGCGTCAGAGAAGCTTCTCCGTTTAGAATCCAGCATATCTCACTGAACCGAAGAAGTGGTAGTTAGAAGGGAGTTAGAGCTGCAAGCTGTTTGGTTTGGGAAATTAGATGCGAAATGACACTGCAAAGGCCTTCCAACAGGCTTGGAAAAGTGTGTTCTATATCTCTGCCAAACAGACTCCCCGGAGGTTGAGCTTTCAGAAGCAAGCTTAACTCTTAGGGAGGAAGCAGCCGAATGTGCCTCTCACATCTCGCCTGTAGGAATTCAGGTTGGCAAGTTCTATGGGGAAGCCCATTGCTGCCTATGGTGGAAACGGCATGGGAGATTTCAGTTTCAAAATCTCTGTGAAAAAGCGTCAGAGAAGCTTCTCCGTTTAGAATCCAGCATATCTCACTGAACCGAAGAAGTGGTAGTTAGAAGGCAGTTAGAGCTGCAAGCAGTTTGGTTTGGGAAATTAGACGCGAAATGAAACTGCAAATGCCTTCCAACAGGCTTGGAAAAGTGTGTTCTATATCTCTGCCAAACAACCTCCCCGGAGGTTGAGCTTTCAGAAGCTAGTTTAACTCTAAGGGAGGAAGCAGCAGAATGTGCCTCTCACATCTAGCCTGTAGGAATTCAGGTTGGCAAGTTCTATGGGGAAGCCCATTGCTGCCTATGGTGGAAACGGCATGGGAGATTTCAGTTTCAAAATCTCTGTGAAAAAGCGTCAGAGAAGCTTCTCCGTTTAGAATCCAGCATATCTCACTGAACCGAAGAAGTGGTAGTTAGAAGGGAGTTAGAGCTGCAAGCAGTTTGGTTTGGGAAATTAGACGCGAAATGAAACTGCAAATGCCTTCCAACAGGCTTGGAAAAGTGTGTTCTATATCTCTGCCAAACAAACTCCCCGGTGGTTGAGCTTTCAGAAGCAAGTTTAACTCTAAGGGAGGAAGCAGCAGAATGTGCCTCTCACATCTAGCCTTTAGGAATTCAGGTTGGCAAGTTCTATGGGGAAGCCCATTGCTGCCTATGGTGGAAACGGCATGGGAGATTTCAGTTTCAAAATCTCTGTGAAAAAGCGTCAGAGAAGCTTCTCCGTTTAGAATCCAGCATATCTCACTGAACCGAAGAAGTGGTAGTTAGAAGGGAGTTAGAGCTGCAAGCAGTTTGGTTTGGGAAATTAGATGCGAAATGACACTGCAAAGGCCTTCCAACAGGCTTGGAAAAGTGTGTTCTATATCTCTGCCAAACAGAGTCCCCGGAGGTTGAGCTTTCAGAAGCAAGCTTAACTGTTAGGGAGGAAGCAGCAGAATGTGCCTCTCACATCTAGCCTGTAGGAATTCAGGTTGGCAAGTTCTATGGGGAAGCCCATTGCTGCCTATGGTGGAAACGGCATGGGAGATTTCAGTTTCAAAATCTCTGTGAAAAAGCGTCAGAGAAGCTTCTCCGTTTAGAATCCAGCATATCTCACTGAACCGAAGAAGTGGTAGTTAGAAGGGAGTTAGAGCTGCAAGCAGTTTGGTTTGGGAAATTAGACGCGAAATGAAACTGCAAATGCCTTCCAACAGGCTTGGAAAAGTGTGTTCTATATCTCTGCCAAACAGACTCCCTGGAGGTTGAGCTTTCAGAAGCTAGTTTAACTCTAAGGGAGGAAGCAGCAGAATGTGCCTCTCACATCTAGCCTGTAGGAATTCAGGTTGGCAAGTTCTATGGGGAAGCCCATTGGCGCCTTCGTTGGAAACGGGTTTGGAAATTTCAGTTTCAAAATCTCTGTGAAAAAGCGTCAGAGAAGCTTCTCCGTTTAGAATCCAGCATATCTCACTGAATCGAAGAAGTGGTAGTTAGAAGGGAGTTAGAGCTGCAAGCAGTTTGGTTTGGGAAATTAGACGCGAAATGAAACTGCAAATGCCTTCCAACAGGCTTGGAAAAGTGTGTTCTATATCTCTGCCAAACAAACTCCCCGGAGGTTGAGCTTTCAGAAGCAAGTTTAACTCTAAGGGAGGAAGCAGCAGAATGTGCCTCTCACATCTAGCCTGAAGTAATTCAGGTTGGCAAGTTCTATGGGGAAGCCCATTGCTGCCTATGGTGGAAACGGCATGGGAGATTTCAGTTTCAAAATCTCTGTGAAAAAGCGTCAGAGAAGCTTCTCCGTTTAGAATCCAGCATATCTCACTGAACCGAAGAAGTGGTAGTTAGAAGGGAGTTAGAGCTGCAAGCAGTTTGGTTTGGGAAATTAGATGCGAAATGACACTGCAAAGGCCTTCCAACAGGCTTGGAAAAGTGTGTTCTATATCTCTGCCAAACAGAGTCCCCGGAGGTTGAGCTTTCAGAAGCAAGCTTAACTGTTAGGGAGGAAGCAGCAGAATGTGCCTCTCACATCTAGCCTGTAGGAATTCAGGTTGGCAAGTTCTATGGGGAAGCCCATTGGGGCCTTCGTTGGAAACGGGTTTGGAAATTTCAGTTTCAAAATCTCTGTGAAAAAGCGTCAGAGAAGCTTCTCCGTTTAGAATCCAGCATATCTCACTGAACCGAAGAAGTGGTAGTTAGAAGGGAGTTAGAGCTGCAAGCAGTTTGCTTTGGGAAATTAGACGCGAAATGAAACTGCAAATGCCTTCCAACAGGCTTGGAAAAGTTTGTTCTATATCTCTGCCAAACAAACTCCCCGGAGGTTGAGCTTTCAGAAGCTAGTTTAACTCTAAGGGAAGAAGCAGCAGAATGTGCCTCTCACATCTAGCCTGTAGGAATTCAGGTTGGCAAGTTCTATGGGGAAGCCCATTGGCGCCTTCGTTGGAAACGGGTTTGGAAATTTCAGTTTCAAAATCTCTGTGAAAAAGCGTCAGAGAAGCTTCTCCGTTTAGAATCCAGCATATCTCACTGAACCGAAGAAGTGGTAGTTAGAAGGGAGTTAGAGCTGCAAGCAGTTTGCTTTGGGAAATTAGATGCGAAATGACACTGCAAAGGCCTTCCAACAGGCTTGGAAAAGTGTGTTCTATATCTCTGCCAAACAGACTCCCCGGAGGTTGAGCTTTCAGAAGCAAGCTTAACTCTTAGGGAGGAAGCAGCCGAATGTGCCTCTCACATCTCGCCTGTAGGAATTCAGGTTGGCAAGTTCTATGGGGAAGCCCATTGCTGCCTATGGTGGAAACGGCATGGGAGATTTCAGTTTCAAAATCTCTGTGAAAAAGCGTCAGAGAAGCTTCTCCGTTTAGAATCCAGCATATCTCACTGAACCGAAGAAGTGGTAGTTAGAAGGGAGTTAGAGCTGCAAGCAGTTTGGTTTGGGAAATTAGACGCGAAATGAAACTTCACATGCCTTCCAACAGGCTTGGAAAAGTGTGTTCTATATCTCTGCCAAACAAACTCCCCGGAGGTTGAGCTTTCAGAAGCTAGTTTAACTCTAAGGGAGGAAGCAGCAGAATGTGCCTCTCACATCTAGCCTGTAGGAATTCAGGTTGGCAAGTTCTATGGGGAAGCCCATTGGCGCCTTCGTTGGAAACGGGTTTGGAAATTTCAGTTTCAAAATCTCTGTGAAAAAGCGTCAGAGAAGCTTCTCCGTTTAGAATCCAGCATATCTCACTGAACCGAAGAAGCGGTAGTTAGAAGGGGGTTAGAGCTGCAAGCAGTTTGGTTTGGGAAATTAGACGCGAAATGAAACTGCAAATGCCTTCCAACAGGCTTGGAAAAGTGTGTTCTATATCTCTGCCAAACAAACTCCCCGGAGGTTGAGCTTTCAGAAGCAAGTTTAACTCTAAGGGAGGAAGCAGCAGAATGTGCCTCTCACATCTAGCCTGAAGGAATTCAGGTTGGCAAGTTCTATGGGGAAGCCCATTGCTGCCTATGGTGGAAACGGCATGGGAGATTTCAGTTTCAAAATCTCTGTGAAAAAGCGTCAGAGAAGCTTCTCCGTTTAGAATCCAGCATATCTCACTGAACCGAAGAAGTGGTAGTTAGAAGGGAGTTAGAGCTGCAAGCAGTTTGGTTTGGGAAATTAGACGCGAAATGAAACTGCAAATGCCTTCCAACAGGCTTGGAAAAGTGTGTTCTATATCTCTGCCAAACAAACTCCCCGGAGGTTGAGCTTTCAGAAGCTAGTTTAACTCTAAGGGAGGAAGCAGCAGAATGTGCCTCTCACATCTAGCCTGTAGGAATTCAGGTTGGCAAGTTCTATGGGGAAGCCCTTTGGCGCCTTCGTTGGAAACGGGTTTGGAAATTTCAGTTTCAAAATCTCTGTGAAAAAGCGTCAGAGAAGCTTCTCCGTTTAGAATCCAGCATATCTCACTGAACCGAAGAAGTGGTAGTTAGAAGGGAGTTAGAGCTGCAAGCAGTTTGGTTTGGGAAATTAGATGGGAAATGACACTGCAAAGGCCTTCCAACAGGCTTGGAAAAGTGTGTTCTATATCTGTGCCAAACAGAGTCCCCGGAGGTTGAGCTTTCAGAAGCAAGCTTAACTGTTAGGGAGGAAGCAGCAGAATGTGCCTCTCACATCTAGCCTGTAGGAATTCAGGTTGGCAAGTTCTATGGGGAAGCCCATTGCTGCCTATGGTGGAAACGGCATGGGAGATTTCAGTTTCAAAATCTCTGTGAAAAAGCGTCAGAGAAGCTTCTCCGTTTAGAATCCAGCATATCTCACTGAACCGAAGAAGTGGTAGTTAGAAGGGAGTTAGAGCTGCAAGCAGTTTGCTTTGGGAAATTAGACGCGAAATGAAACTGCAAATGCCTTCCAACAGGCTTGGAAAAGTGTGTTCTATATCTCTGCCAAACAAACTCCCCGGAGGTTGAGCTTTCAGAAGCTAGTTTAACTCTAAGGGAGGAAGCAGCAGAATGTGCCTCTCACATCTCGCCTGTAGGAATTCAGGTTGGCAAGTTCTATGGGGAAGCCCATTGGCGCCTTCGTTGGAAACGGGTTTGGAAATTTCAGTTTCAAATTCTCTGTGAAAAAGCGTCAGAGAAGCTTCTCCGTTTAGAATCCAGCATATCTCACTGAACCGAAGAAGTGGTAGTTAGAAGGGAGTTAGAGCTGCAAGCAGTTTGGTTTGGGAAATTAGATGCGAAATGACACTGCAAAGGCCTTCCAACAGGCTTGGAAAAGTGTGTTCTATATCTCTGCCAAACAGACTCCCCGGAGGTTGAGCTTTCAGAAGCAAGCTTAACTCTTAGGGAGGAAGCAGCCAAATGTGCCTCTCACATCTCGCCTGTAGGAATTCAGGTTGGCAAGTTCTATGGGGAAGCCCATTGCTGCCTATGGTGGAAACGGCATGGGAGATTTCAGTTTCAAAATCTCTGTGAAAAAGCGTCAGAGAAGCTTCTCCGTTTAGAATCCAGCATATCTCACTGAACCGAAGAAGTGGTAGTTAGAAGGGAGTTAGAGCTGCAAGCAGTTTGCTTTGGGAAATTAGATGCGAAATGACACTGCAAAGGCCTTCCAACAGGCTTGGAAAAGTGTGTTCTATATCTCTGCCAAACAGAGTCCCCGGAGGTTGAGCTTTCAGAAGCAAGCTTAACTCTTAGGGAGGAAGCAGCCGAATGTGCCTCTCACATCTCGCCTGTAGGAATTCAGGTTGGCAAGTTCTATGGGGAAGCCCATTGCTGCCTATGGTGGAAACGGCATGGGAGATTTCAGTTTCAAAATCTCTGTGAAAAAGCGTCAGAGAAGCTTCTCCGTTTAGAATCCAGCATATCTCACTGAACCGAAGAAGTGGTAGTTAGAAGGCAGTTAGAGCTGCAAGCAGTTTGGTTTGGGAAATTAGATGCGAAATGACACTGCAAAGGCCTTCCAACAGGCTTGGAAAAGTGTGTTCTATATCTCTGCCAAACAGAGTCCCCGGAGGTTGAGCTTTCAGAAGCAAGCTTAACTGTTAGGGAGGAAGCAGCAGAATGTGCCTCTCACATCTAGCCTGTAGGAATTCAGGTTGGCAAGTTCTATGGGGAAGCCCATTGCTGCCTATGGTGGAAACGGCATGGGAGATTTCAGTTTCAAAATCTCTGTGAAAAAGCGTCAGAGAAGCTTCTCCGTTTAGAATCCAGCATATCTCACTGAACCGAAGAAGTGGTAGTTAGAAGGGAGTTAGAGCTGCAAGCAGTTTGGTTTGGGAAATTAGACGCGAAATGAAACTGCAAATGCCTTCCAAGAGGCTTGGAAAAGTGTGTTCTATATCTCTGCCAAACAAACTCCCCGGAGGTTGAGCTTTCAGAAGCTAGTTTAACTCTAAGGGAGGAAGCAGCAGAATGTGCCTCTCACATCTAGCCTGTAGGAATTCAGGTTGGCAAGTTCTATGGGGAAGCCCATTGGCGCCTTCGTTGGAAACGGGTTTCGAAATTTCAGTTTCAAAATTTCTGTGAAAAAGCGTCAGAGAAGCTTCTCCGTTTAGAATCCAGCATATCTCACTGAACCGAAGAAGTGGTAGTTAGAAGGGAGTTAGAGCTGCAAGCAGTTTGGTTTGGGAAATTAGATGCGAAATGACACTGCAAAGGCCTTCCAACAGGCTTGGAAAAGTGTGTTCTATATCTCTGCCAAACAGAGTCCCCGGAGGTTGAGCTTTCAGAAGCAAGCTTAACTGTTAGGGAGGAAGCAGCAGAATGTGCGTCTCACATCTAGCCTGTAGGAATTCAGGTTGGCAAGTTCTATGGGGAAGCCCATTGCTGCCTATGGTGGAAACGGCATGGGAGATTTCAGTTTCAAAATCTCTGTGAAAAAGCGTCAGAGAAGCTTCTCCGTTTAGAATCCAGCATATCTCACTGAACCGAAGAAGTGGTAGTTAGAAGGGAGTTAGAGCTGCAAGCAGTTTGGTTTGGGAAATTAGACGCGAAATGAAACTACAGATGCCTTCCAACAGGCTTGGAAAAGTGTGTTCTATATCTCTGCCTAACAACCTCCCCGGAGGTTGAGCTTTCAGAAGCTAGTTTAACTCTAAGGGAGGAAGCAGCAGAATGTGCCTCTCACATCTAGCCTGTAGGAATTCAGGTTGGCAAGTTCTATGGGGAAGCCCATTGGCGCCTTCGTTGGAAACGGGTTTGGAAATTTCAGTTTCAAAATCTCTGTGAAAAAGCGTCAGAGAAGCTTCTCCGTTTAGAATCCAGCATATCTCACTGAACCGAAGAAGTGGTAGTTAGAAGGGAGTTAGAGCTGCAAGCACTTTGCTTTGGGAAATTAGATGCGAAATGACACTGCAAAGGCCTTCCAACAGGCTTGGAAAAGTGTGTTCTATATCTCTGCCAAACAGACTCCCCGGAGGTTGAGCTTTCAGAAGCAAGCTTAACTCTTAGGGAGGAAGCAGCAGAATGTGCCTCTCACATCTCGCCTGTAGGAATTCAGGTTGGCAAGTTCTATGGGGAAGCCCATTGCTGCCTATGGTGGAAACGGCATGGGAGATTTCAGTTTCAAAATCTCTGTGAAAAAGCGTCAGAGAAGCTTCTCCGTTTAGAATCCAGCATATCTCACTGAACCGAAGAAGTGGTAGTTAGAAGGGAGTTAGAGCTGCAAGCAGTTTGCTTTGGGAAATTAGATGCGAAATGACACTGCAAAGGCCTTCCAACAGGCTTGGAAAAGTGTGTTCTATATCTCTGCCAAACAGACTCCCCGGAGGTTGAGCTTTCAGAAGCAAGCTTAACTCTTAGGGAGGAAGCAGCCGAATGTGCCTCTCACATCTCGCCTGTAGGAATTCAGGATGGCAAGTTCTATTTGGAAGCCCATTGCTGCCTATTGTGGAAACGGCATGGGAGATTTCAGTTTCAAAATCTCTGTGAAAAAGCGTCAGAGAAGCTTCTCCGTTTAGAATCCAGCATATCTCACTGAACCGAAGAAGTGGTAGTTAGAAGGGAGTTAGAGCTGCAAGCAGTTTGCTTTGGGAAATTAGACGCGAAATGAAACTGCAAATGTCTTCCAACAGGCTTGGAAAAGTGTGTTCTATATCTCTGCCAAACAAACTCCCCGGAGGTTGAGCTTTCAGAAGCTAGTTTAACTCTAAGGGAGGAAGCAGCAGAATGTGCCTCTCACATCTAGCCTGTAGGAATTCAGGTTGGCAAGTTCTATGGGGAAGCCCATTGCTGCCTATGGTGGAAACGGCATGGGAGATTTCAGTTTCAAAATCTCTGTGAAAAAGCGTCAGAGAAGCTTCTCCGTTTAGAATCCAGCATATCTCACTGAACCGAAGAAGTGGTAGTTAGAAGGGAGTTAGAGCTGCAAGCAGTTTGCTTTGGGAAATTAGACGCGAAATGAAACTGCAAATGTCTTCCAACAGGCTTGGAAAAGTGTGTTCTATATCTCTGCCAAACAAACTCCCCGGAGGTTGAGCTTTCAGAAGCTAGTTTAACTCTAAGGGAGGAAGCAGCAGAATGTGCCTCTCACATCTAGCCTGTAGGAATTCAGGTTGGCAAGTTCTATGGGGAAGCCCATTGCTGCCTATGGTGGAAACGGCATGGGAGATTTCAGTTTCAAAATCTCTGTGAAAAAGCGTCAGAGAAGCTTCTCCGTTTAGAATCCAGCATATCTCACTGAACCGAAGAAGTGGTAGTTAGAAGGGAGTTAGAGCTGCAAGCAGTTTGCTTTGGGAAATTAGACGCGAAATGAAACTGCAAATGCCTTCCAACAGGCTTGGAAAAGTGTGTTCTATATCTCTGCCAAACAAACTCCCCGGAGGTTGAGCTTTCAGAAGCTAGTTTAACTCTAAGGGAGGAAGCAGCAGAATGTGCCTCTCACATCTCGCCTGTAGGAATTCAGGTTGGCAAGTTCTATGGGGAAGCCCATTGGCGCCTTCGTTGGAAACGGGTTTGGAAATTTCAGTTTCAAATTCTCTGTGAAAAAGCGTCAGAGAAGCTTCTCCGTTTAGAATCCAGCATATCTCACTGAACCGAAGAAGTGGTAGTTAGAAGGGAGTTAGAGCTGCAAGCAGTTTGGTTTGGGAAATTAGATGCGAAATGACACTGCAAAGGCCTTCCAACAGGCTTGGAAAAGTGTGTTCTATATCTCTGCCAAACAGACTCCCCGGAGGTTGAGCTTTCAGAAGCAAGCTTAACTCTTAGGGAGGAAGCAGCCGAATGTGCCTCTCACATCTCGCCTGTAGGAATTCAGGTTGGCAAGTTCTATGGGGAAGCCCATTGCTGCCTATGGTGGAAACGGCATGGGAGATTTCAGTTTCAAAATCTCTGTGAAAAAGCGTCAGAGAAGCTTCTCCGTTTAGAATCCAGCATATCTCACTGAACCGAAGAAGTGGTAGTTAGAAGGGAGTTAGAGCTGCAAGCAGTTTGCTTTGGGAAATTAGATGCGAAATGACACTGCAAAGGCCTTCCAACAGGCTTGGAAAAGTGTGTTCTATATCTCTGCCAAACAGAGTCCCCGGAGGTTGAGCTTTCAGAAGCAAGCTTAACTCTTAGGGAGGAAGCAGCCGAATGTGCCTCTCACATCTCGCCTGTAGGAATTCAGGTTGGCAAGTTCTATGGGGAAGCCCATTGCTGCCTATGGTGGAAACGGCATGGGAGATTTCAGTTTCAAAATCTCTGTGAAAAAGCGTCAGAGAAGCTTCTCCGTTTAGAATCCAGCATATCTCACTGAACCGAAGAAGTGGTAGTTAGAAGGCAGTTAGAGCTGCAAGCAGTTTGGTTTGGGAAATTAGATGCGAAATGACACTGCAAAGGCCTTCCAACAGGCTTGGAAAAGTGTGTTCTATATCTCTGCCAAACAGAGTCCCCGGAGGTTGAGCTTTCAGAAGCAAGCTTAACTGTTAGGGAGGAAGCAGCAGAATGTGCCTCTCACATCTAGCCTGTAGGAATTCAGGTTGGCAAGTTCTATGGGGAAGCCCATTGCTGCCTATGGTGGAAACGGCATGGGAGATTTCAGTTTCAAAATCTCTGTGAAAAAGCGTCAGAGAAGCTTCTCCGTTTAGAATCCAGCATATCTCACTGAACCGAAGAAGTGGTAGTTAGAAGGGAGTTAGAGCTGCAAGCAGTTTGGTTTGGGAAATTAGACGCGAAATGAAACTGCAAATGCCTTCCAAGAGGCTTGGAAAAGTGTGTTCTATATCTCTGCCAAACAAACTCCCCGGAGGTTGAGCTTTCAGAAGCTAGTTTAACTCTAAGGGAGGAAGCAGCAGAATGTGCCTCTCACATCTAGCCTGTAGGAATTCAGGTTGGCAAGTTCTATGGGGAAGCCCATTGGCGCCTTCGTTGGAAACGGGTTTCGAAATTTCAGTTTCAAAATTTCTGTGAAAAAGCGTCAGAGAAGCTTCTCCGTTTAGAATCCAGCATATCTCACTGAACCGAAGAAGTGGTAGTTAGAAGGGAGTTAGAGCTGCAAGCAGTTTGGTTTGGGAAATTAGATGCGAAATGACACTGCAAAGGCCTTCCAACAGGCTTGGAAAAGTGTGTTCTATATCTCTGCCAAACAGAGTCCCCGGAGGTTGAGCTTTCAGAAGCAAGCTTAACTGTTAGGGAGGAAGCAGCAGAATGTGCGTCTCACATCTAGCCTGTAGGAATTCAGGTTGGCAAGTTCTATGGGGAAGCCCATTGCTGCCTATGGTGGAAACGGCATGGGAGATTTCAGTTTCAAAATCTCTGTGAAAAAGCGTCAGAGAAGCTTCTCCGTTTAGAATCCAGCATATCTCACTGAACCGAAGAAGTGGTAGTTAGAAGGGAGTTAGAGCTGCAAGCAGTTTGGTTTGGGAAATTAGACGCGAAATGAAACTACAGATGCCTTCCAACAGGCTTGGAAAAGTGTGTTCTATATCTCTGCCTAACAACCTCCCCGGAGGTTGAGCTTTCAGAAGCTAGTTTAACTCTAAGGGAGGAAGCAGCAGAATGTGCCTCTCACATCTAGCCTGTAGGAATTCAGGTTGGCAAGTTCTATGGGGAAGCCCATTGGCGCCTTCGTTGGAAACGGGTTTGGAAATTTCAGTTTCAAAATCTCTGTGAAAAAGCGTCAGAGAAGCTTCTCCGTTTAGAATCCAGCATATCTCACTGAACCGAAGAAGTGGTAGTTAGAAGGGAGTTAGAGCTGCAAGCACTTTGCTTTGGGAAATTAGATGCGAAATGACACTGCAAAGGCCTTCCAACAGGCTTGGAAAAGTGTGTTCTATATCTCTGCCAAACAGACTCCCCGGAGGTTGAGCTTTCAGAAGCAAGCTTAACTCTTAGGGAGGAAGCAGCAGAATGTGCCTCTCACATCTCGCCTGTAGGAATTCAGGTTGGCAAGTTCTATGGGGAAGCCCATTGCTGCCTATGGTGGAAACGGCATGGGAGATTTCAGTTTCAAAATCTCTGTGAAAAAGAGTCAGAGAAGCTTCTCCGTTTAGAATCCAGCATATCTCACTGAACCGAAGAAGTGGTAGTTAGAAGGGAGTTAGAGCTGCAAGCAGTTTGCTTTGGGAAATTAGATGCGAAATGACACTGCAAAGGCCTTCCAACAGGCTTGGAAAAGTGTGTTCTATATCTCTGCCAAACAGACTCCCCGGAGGTTGAGCTTTCAGAAGCAAGCTTAACTCTTAGGGAGGAAGCAGCCGAATGTGCCTCTCACATCTCGCCTGTAGGAATTCAGGATGGCAAGTTCTATTTGGAAGCCCATTGCTGCCTATTGTGGAAACGGCATGGGAGATTTCAGTTTCAAAATCTCTGTGAAAAAGCGTCAGAGAAGCTTCTCCGTTTAGAATCCAGCATATCTCACTGAACCGAAGAAGTGGTAGTTAGAAGGGAGTTAGAGCTGCAAGCAGTTTGCTTTGGGAAATTAGACGCGAAATGAAACTGCAAATGTCTTCCAACAGGCTTGGAAAAGTGTGTTCTATATCTCTGCCAAACAAACTCCCCGGAGGTTGAGCTTTCAGAAGCTAGTTTAACTCTAAGGGAGGAAGCAGCAGAATGTGCCTCTCACATCTAGCCTGTAGGAATTCAGGTTGGCAAGTTCTATGGGGAAGCCCATTGCTGCCTATGGTGGAAACGGCATGGGAGATTTCAGTTTCAAAATCTCTGTGAAAAAGCGTCAGAGAAGCTTCTCCGTTTAGAATCCAGCATATCTCACTGAACCGAAGAAGTGGTAGTTAGAAGGGAGTTAGAGCTGCAAGCAGTTTGCTTTGGGAAATTAGATGCGAAATGACACTGCAAAGGCCTTCCAACAGGCTTGGAAAAGTGTGTTCTATATCTCTGCCAAACAGACTCCCCGGAGGTTGAGCTTTCAGAAGCAAGCTTAACTCTTAGGGAGGAAGCAGCCGAATGTGCCTCTCACATCTCGCCTGTAGGAATTCAGGTTGGCAAGTTCTATGGGGAAGCCCATTGCTGCCTATTGTGGAAACGGCATGGGAGATTTCAGTTTCAAAATCTCTGTGAAAAAGCGTCAGAGAAGCTTCTCCGTTTAGAATCCAGCATATCTCACTGAACCGAAGAAGTGGTAGTTAGAAGGCAGTTAGAGCTGCAAGCGGTTTGGTTTGGGAAATTAGATGCGAAATGACACTGCAAAGGCCTTCCAACAGGCTTGGAAAAGTGTGTTCTATATCTCTGCCAAACAGAGTCCCCGGAGGTTGAGCTTTCAGAACCAAGCTTAACTGTTAGGGAGGAAGCAGCAGAATGTGCCTCTCACATCTAGCCTGTAGGAATTCAGGTTGGCAAGTTCTATGGGGAAGCCCATTGCTGCCTATGGTGGAAACGGCATGGGAGATTTCAGTTTCAAAATCTCTGTGAAAAAGCGTCAGAGAAGCTTCTCCGTTTAGAATCCAGCATATCTCACTGAACCGAAGAAGTGGTAGTTAGAAGGGAGTTAGAGCTGCAAGCAGTTTGGTTTGGGAAATTAGACGCGAAATGAAACTGCAAATGCCTTCCAACAGGCTTGGAAAAGTGTGTTCTATATCTCTGCCAAACAAACTCCCCGGAGGTTGAGCTTTCAGAAGCTAGTTTAACTCTAAGGGAGGAAGCAGCAGAATGTGCCTCTCACATCTAGCCTGTAGGAATTCAGGTTGGCAAGTTCTATGGGGAAGCCCATTGCTGCCTATGGTGGAAACGGCATGGGAGATTTCAGTTTCAAAATCTCTGTGAAAAAGCGTCAGAGAAGCTTCTCCGTTTAGAATCCAGCATATCTCACTGAACCGAAGAAGTGGTAGTTAGAAGGCAGTTAGAGCTGCAAGCAGTTTGGTTTGGGAAATTAGACGCGAAATGAAACTGCAAATGCCTTCCAACAGGCTTGGAAAAGTGTGTTCTATATCTCTGCCAAACAGACTCCCTGGAGGTTGAGCTTTCAGAAGCAAGTTTAACTCTAAGGGAGGAAGCAGCAGAATGTGCCTCTCACATCTAGCCTGTAGGAATTCAGGTTGGCAAGTTCTATGGGGAAGCCCATTGGCGCCTTCGTTGGAAACGGGTTTGGAAATTTCAGTTTCAAAATCTCTGTGAAAAAGCGTCAGAGAAGCTTCTCCGTTTAGAATCCAGCATATCTCACTGAACCGAAGAAGTGGTAGTTAGAAGGGAGTTAGAGCTGCAAGCAGTTTCGTTTGGGAAATTAGACGCGAAATGAAACTGCAGATGCCTTCCAACAGGCTTGGAAAAGTGTGTTCTATATCTCTGCCAAACAAACTCCCCGGAGGTTGAGCTTTCAGAAGCAAGTTTAACTCTAAGGGAGGAAGCAGCAGAATGTGCCTCTCACATCTAGCCTGTAGGAATTCAGGTTGGCAAGTTCTATGGGGAAGCCCATTGGCGCCTTCGTTGGAAACGGGTTTGGAAATTTCAGTTTCAAAATCTCTGTGAAAAAGCGTCAGAGAAGCTTCTCCGTTTAGAATCCAGCATATCTCACTGAACCGAAGAAGTGGTAGTTATAAGGGAGTTAGAGCTGCAAGCAGTTTGGTTTGGGAAATTAGACGCGAAATGAAACTGCAAATGCCGTCCAACAGGCTTGGAAAAGTGTGTTCTATATCTCTGCCAAACAAACTCCCCGGAGGTTGAGCTTTCAGAAGCAAGTTTAACTCTAAGGGAGGAAGCAGCAGAATGTGCCTCTCACATCTAGCCTGTAGGAATTCAGGTTGGCAAGTTCTATGGGGAAGCCCATTGCTGCCTATGGTGGAAACGGCATGGGAGATTTCAGTTTCAAAATCTCTGTGAAAAAGCATCAGAGAAGCTTCTCCGTTTAGAATCCAGCATATCTCACTGAACCGAAGAAGTGGTAGTTAGAAGGGAGTTAGAGCTGCAACCAGTTTGCGCTGGGAAATTAGACGCGAAATGAAACTGCAAATGCCTTCCAACAGGCTTAGAAAAGTGTGTTCTATATCTCTGCCAAACAAACTCCCCGGAGGTTGAGCTTTCAGAAGCTAGTTTAACTCTAAGGGAGGAAGCAGCAGAATGTGCCTCTCACATCTAGCCTGTAGGAATTCAGGTTGGCAAGTTCTATGGGGAAGCCCATTGGTGCCTTCGTTGGAAATGGGTTTCGAAATTTCAGTTTCAAAATCTCTGTGAAAAAGCGTCAGAGAAGCTTCTCCGTTTAGAATCCAGCATATCTCACTGAACCGAAGAAGTGGTAGTTAGAAGGGAGTTAGAGCTGCAAGCAGTTTGGTTTGGGAAATTAGATGCGAAATGACACTGCAAAGGCCTTCCAACAGGCTTGGAAAAGTGTGTTCTATATCTCTGCCAAACAGAGTCCCCGGAGGTTGAGCTTTCAGAAGCAAGCTTAACTGTTAGGGAGGAAGCAGCAGAATGTGCCTCTCACATCTAGCCTGTAGGAATTCAGGTTGGCAAGTTCTATGGGGAAGCCCATTGCTGCCTATGGTGGAAACGGCATGGGAGATTTCAGTTTCAAAATCTCTGTGAAAAAGCGTCAGAGAAGCTTCTCCGTTTAGAATCCAGCATATCTCACTGAACCGAAGAAGTGGTAGTTAGAAGGGAGTTAGAGCTGCAAGCAGTTTGGTTTGGGAAATTAGACGCGAAATGAAACTGCAAATGCCTTCCAACAGGCTTGGAAAAGTGTGTTCTATATCTCTGCCAAACAACCTCCCCGGAGGTTGAGCTTTCAGAAGCTAGTTTAACTCTAAGGGAGGAAGCAGCAGAATGTGCCTCTCACATCTAGCCTGTAGGAATTCAGGTTGGCAAGTTCTATGGGGAAGCCCATTGCTGCCTATGGTGGAAAAGGCATGGGAGATTTCAGTTTCAAAATCTCTGTGAAAAAGCGTCAGAGAAGCTTCTCCGTTTAGAATCCAGCATATCTCACTGAACCGAAGAAGTGGTAGTTAGAAGGGAGTTAGAGCTGCAAGCAGTTTGGTTTGGGAAATTAGACGCGAAATGAAACTGCAAATGCCTTCCAACAGGCTTGGAAAAGTGTGTTCTATATCTCTGCCAAACAGACTCCCTGGAGTTTGAGCTTTCAGAAGCTAGTTTAACTCTAAGGGAGGAAGCAGCAGAATGTGCCTCTCACATCTAGCCTTTAGGAATTCAGGTTGGCAAGTTCTATGGGGAAGCCCATTGGCGCCTTCGTTGGAAACGGGTTTGGAAATTTCAGTTTCAAAATCTCTGTGAAAAAGCGTCAGAGAAGCTTCTCCGTTTAGAATCCAGCATATCTCACTGAACCGAAGAAGTGGTAGTTAGAAGGGAGTTAGAGCTGCAAGCAGTTTGGTTTGGGAAATTAGACGCGAAATGAAACTGCAAATGCCTTCCAACAGGCTTGGAAAAATGTGTTCTATATCTCTGCCAAACAAACTCCCCGGAGGTTGAGCTTTCAGAAGCAAGTTTAACTCTAAGGGAGGAAGCAGCAGAATGTGCCTCTCACATCTAGCCTGTAGGAATTCAGGTTGGCAAGTTCTATGGGGAAGCCCATTGCTGCCTATGGTGGAAACGGCATGGGAGATTTCAGTTTCAAAATCTCTGTGAAAAAGCGTCAGAGAAGCTTCTCCGTTTAGAATCCAGCATATCTCACTGAACCGAAGAAGTGGTAGTTAGAAGGGAGTTAGAGCTGCAAGCAGTTTGGTTTGGGAAATTAGACGCGAAATGAAACTGCAAATGCCTTCCAACAGGCTTGGAAAAGTGTGTTCTATATCTCTGCCAAACAGACTCCCTGGAGTTTGAGCTTTCAGAAGCTAGTTTAACTCTAAGGGAGGAAGCAGCAGAATGTGCCTCTCACATCTAGCCTGTAGGAATTCAGGTTGGCAAGTTCTATGGGGAAGCCCATTGCTGCCTATGGTGGAAACGGCATGGAAGATTTCAGTTTCAAAATCTCTGTGAAAAAGCGTCAGAGAAGCTTCTCCGTTTAGAATCCAGCATATCTCACTGAACCGAAGAAGTGGTAGTTAGAAGGGAGTTAGAGCTGCAACCAGTTTGCGCTGGGAAATTAGACGCGAAATGAAACTGCAAATGCCTTCCAACAGGCTTAGAAAAGTGTGTTCTATATCTCTGCCAAACAAACTCCCCGGAGGTTGAGCTTTCAGAAGCTAGTTTAACTCTAAGGGAGGAAGCAGCAGAATGTGCCTCTCACATCTAGCCTTTAGGAATTCAGGTTGGCAAGTTCTATGGGGAAGCCCATTGGTGCCTTCGTTGGAAACGGGTTTCGAAATTTCAGTTTCAAAATCTCTGTGAAAAAGCGTCAGAGAAGCTTCTCCGTTTAGAATCCAGCATATCTCACTGAACCGAAGAAGTGGTAGTTAGAAGGGAGTTAGAGCTGCAAGCAGTTTGGTTTGGGAAATTAGATGCGAAATGACACTGCAAAGGCCTTCCAACAGGCTTGGAAAAGTGTGTTCTATATCTCTGCCAAACAGAGTCCCCGGAGGTTGAGCTTTCAGAAGCAAGCTTAACTGTTAGGGAGGAAGCAGCAGAATGTGCCTCTCACATCTAGCCTGTAGGAATTCAGGTTGGCAAGTTCTATGGGGAAGCCCATTGCTGCCTATGGTGGAAACGGCATGGGAGATTTCAGTTTCAAAATCTCTGTGAAAAAGCGTCAGAGAAGCTTCTCCGTTTAGAATCCAGCATATCTCACTGAACCGAAGAAGTGGTAGTTAGAAGGGAGTTAGAGCTGCAAGCAGTTTGCTTTGGGAAATTAGATGCGAAATGACACTGCAAAGGCCTTCCAACAGGCTTGGAAAAGTGTGTTCTATATCTCTGCCAAACAGACTCCCCGGAGGTTGAGCTTTCAGAAGCAAGCTTAACTCTTAGGGAGGAAGCAGCCGAATGTGCCTCTCACATCTCGCCTGTAGGAATTCAGGTTGGCAAGTTCTATGGGGAAGCCCATTGCTGCCTATGGTGGAAACGGCATGGGAGATTTCAGTTTCAAAATCTCTGTGAAAAAGCGTCAGAGAAGCTTCTCCGTTTAGAATCCAGCATATCTCACTGAACCGAAGAAGTGGTAGTTAGAAGGGAGTTAGAGCTGCAAGCAGTTTGGTTTGGGAAATTAGACGCGAAATGAAACTTCACATGCCTTCCAACAGGCTTGGAAAAGTGTGTTCTATATCTCTGCCAAACAAACTCCCCGGAGGTTGAGCTTTCAGAAGCTAGTTTAACTCTAAGGGAGGAAGCAGCAGAATGTGCCTCTCACATCTAGCCTGTAGGAATTCAGGTTGGCAAGTTCTATGGGGAAGCCCATTGGCGCCTTCGTTGGAAACGGGTTTGGAAATTTCAGTTTCAAAATCTCTGTGAAAAAGCGTCAGAGAAGCTTCTCCGTTTAGAATCCAGCATATCTCACTGAACCGAAGAAGCGGTAGTTAGAAGGGGGTTAGAGCTGCAAGCAGTTTGGTTTGGGAAATTAGACGCGAAATGAAACTGCAAATGCCTTCCAACAGGCTTGGAAAAGTGTGTTCTATATCTCTGCCAAACAAACTCCCCGGAGGTTGAGCTTTCAGAAGCAAGTTTAACTCTAAGGGAGGAAGCAGCAGAATGTGCCTCTCACATCTAGCCTGAAGGAATTCAGGTTGGCAAGTTCTATGGGGAAGCCCATTGCTGCCTATGGTGGAAACGGCATGGGAGATTTCAGTTTCAAAATCTCTGTGAAAAAGCGTCAGAGAAGCTTCTCCGTTTAGAATCCAGCATATCTCACTGAACCGAAGAAGTGGTAGTTAGAAGGGAGTTAGAGCTGCAAGCAGTTTGGTTTGGGAAATTAGACGCGAAATGAAACTGCAAATGCCTTCCAACAGGCTTGGAAAAGTGTGTTCTATATCTCTGCCAAACAAACTCCCCGGAGGTTGAGCTTTCAGAAGCTAGTTTAACTCTAAGGGAGGAAGCAGCAGAATGTGCCTCTCACATCTAGCCTGTAGGAATTCAGGTTGGCAAGTTCTATGGGGAAGCCCTTTGGCGCCTTCGTTGGAAACGGGTTTGGAAATTTCAGTTTCAAAATCTCTGTGAAAAAGCGTCAGAGAAGCTTCTCCGTTTAGAATCCAGCATATCTCACTGAACCGAAGAAGTGGTAGTTAGAAGGGAGTTAGAGCTGCAAGCAGTTTGGTTTGGGAAATTAGATGGGAAATGACACTGCAAAGGCCTTCCAACAGGCTTGGAAAAGTGTGTTCTATATCTGTGCCAAACAGAGTCCCCGGAGGTTGAGCTTTCAGAAGCAAGCTTAACTGTTAGGGAGGAAGCAGCAGAATGTGCCTCTCACATCTAGCCTGTAGGAATTCAGGTTGGCAAGTTCTATGGGGAAGCCCATTGCTGCCTATGGTGGAAACGGCATGGGAGATTTCAGTTTCAAAATCTCTGTGAAAAAGCGTCAGAGAAGCTTCTCCGTTTAGAATCCAGCATATCTCACTGAACCGAAGAAGTGGTAGTTAGAAGGGAGTTAGAGCTGCAAGCAGTTTGCTTTGGGAAATTACACGCGAAATGAAACTGCAAATGCCTTCCAACAGGCTTGGAAAAGTGTGTTCTATATCTCTGCCAAACAAACTCCCCGGAGGTTGAGCTTTCAGAAGCTAGTTTAACTCTAAGGGAGGAAGCAGCAGAATGTGCCTCTCACATCTAGCCTGTAGGAATTCAGGTTGGCAAGTTCTATGGGGAAGCCCATTGGCGCCTTCGTTGGAAACGGGTTTGGAAATTTCAGTTTCAAATTCTCTGTGAAAAAGCGTCAGAGAAGCTTCTCCGTTTAGAATCCAGCATATCTCACTGAACCGAAGAAGTGGTAGTTAGAAGGGAGTTAGAGCTGCAAGCAGTTTGGTTTGGGAAATTAGATGCGAAATGAAACTGCAAAGGCCTTCCAACAGGCTTGGAAAAGTGTGTTCTATATCTCTGCCAAACAGACTCCCCGGAGGTTGAGCTTTCAGAAGCAAGCTTAACTCTTAGGGAGGAAGCAGCCGAATGTGCCTCTCACATCTCGCCTGTAGGAATTCAGGTTGGCAAGTTCTATGGGGAAGCCCATTGCTGCCTATGGTGGAAACGGCATGGGAGATTTCAGTTTCAAAATCTCTGTGAAAAAGCGTCAGAGAAGCTTCTCCGTTTAGAATCCAGCATATCTCACTGAACCGAAGAAGTGGTAGTTAGAAGGCAGTTAGAGCTGCAAGCAGTTTGGTTTGGGAAATTAGACGCGAAATGAAACTGCAAATGCCTTCCAACAGGCTTGGAAAAGTGTGTTCTATATCTCTGCCAAACAACCTCCCCGGAGGTTGAGCTTTCAGAAGCTAGTTTAACTCTAAGGGAGGAAGCAGCAGAATGTGCCTCTCACATCTAGCCTGTAGGAATTCAGGTTGGCAAGTTCTATGGGGAAGCCCATTGCTGCCTATGGTGGAAACGGCATGGGAGATTTCAGTTTCAAAATCTCTGTGAAAAAGCGTCAGAGAAGCTTCTCCGTTTAGAATCCAGCATATCTCACTGAACCGAAGAAGTGGTAGTTAGAAGGGAGTTAGAGCTGCAAGCAGTTTGGTTTGGGAAATTAGACGCGAAATGAAACTGCAAATGCCTTCCAACAGGCTTGGAAAAGTGTGTTCTATATCTCTGCCAAACAAACTCCCCGGTGGTTGAGCTTTCAGAAGCAAGTTTAACTCTAAGGGAGGAAGCAGCAGAATGTGCCTCTCACATCTAGCCTTTAGGAATTCAGGTTGGCAAGTTCTATGGGTAAGCCCATTGCTGCCTATGGTGGAAACGGCATGGGAGATTTCAGTTTCAAAATCTCTGTGAAAAAGCGTCAGAGAAGCTTCTCCGTTTAGAATCCAGCATATCTCACTGAACCGAAGAAGTGGTAGTTAGAAGGGAGTTAGAGCTGCAAGCAGTTTGGTTTGGGAAATTAGATGCGAAATGACACTGCAAAGGCCTTCCAACAGGCTTGGAAAAGTGTGTTCTATATCTCTGCCAAACAGAGTCCCCGGAGGTTGAGCTTTCAGAAGCAAGCTTAACTGTTAGGGAGGAAGCAGCAGAATGTGCCTCTCACATCTAGCCTGTAGGAATTCAGGTTGGCAAGTTCTATGGGGAAGCCCATTGCTGCCTATGGTGGAAACGGCATGGGAGATTTCAGTTTCAAAATCTCTGTGAAAAAGCGTCAGAGAAGCTTCTCCGTTTAGAATCCAGCATATCTCACTGAACCGAAGAAGTGGTAGTTAGAAGGGAGTTAGAGCTGCAAGCAGTTTGGTTTGGGAAATTAGACGCGAAATGAAACTGCAAATGCCTTCCAACAGGCTTGGAAAAGTGTGTTCTATATCTCTGCCAAACAGACTCCCTGGAGGTTGAGCTTTCAGAAGCTAGTTTAACTCTAAGGGAGGAAGCAGCAGAATGTGCCTCTCACATCTAGCCTGTAGGAATTCAGGTTGGCAAGTTCTATGGGGAAGCCCATTGGCGCCTTCGTTGGAAACGGGTTTGGAAATTTCAGTTTCAAAATCTCTGTGAAAAAGCGTCAGAGAAGCTTCTCCGTTTAGAATCCAGCATATCTCACTGAATCGAAGAAGTGGTAGTTAGAAGGGAGTTAGAGCTGCAAGCAGTTTGGTTTGGGAAATTAGACGCGAAATGAAACTGCAAATGCCTTCCAACAGGCTTGGAAAAGTGTGTTCTATATCTCTGCCAAACAAACTCCCCGGAGGTTGAGCTTTCAGAAGCAAGTTTAACTCTAAGGGAGGAAGCAGCAGAATGTGCCTCTCACATCTAGCCTGAAGTAATTCAGGTTGGCAAGTTCTATGGGGAAGCCCATTGCTGCCTATGGTGGAAACGGCATGGGAGATTTCAGTTTCAAAATCTCTGTGAAAAAGCGTCAGAGAAGCTTCTCCGTTTAGAATCCAGCATATCTCACTGAACCGAAGAAGTGGTAGTTAGAAGGGAGTTAGAGCTGCAAGCAGTTTGGTTTGGGAAATTAGATGCGAAATGACACTGCAAAGGCCTTCCAACAGGCTTGGAAAAGTGTGTTCTATATCTCTGCCAAACAGAGTCCCCGGAGGTTGAGCTTTCAGAAGCAAGCTTAACTGTTAGGGAGGAAGCAGCAGAATGTGCCTCTCACATCTAGCCTGTAGGAATTCAGGTTGGCAAGTTCTATGGGGAAGCCCATTGGGGCCTTCGTTGGAAACGGGTTTGGAAATTTCAGTTTCAAAATCTCTGTGAAAAAGCGTCAGAGAAGCTTCTCCGTTTAGAATCCAGCATATCTCACTGAACCGAAGAAGTGGTAGTTAGAAGGGAGTTAGAGCTGCAAGCAGTTTGCTTTGGGAAATTAGACGCGAAATGAAACTGCAAATGCCTTCCAACAGGCTTGGAAAAGTTTGTTCTATATCTCTGCCAAACAAACTCCCCGGAGGTTGAGCTTTCAGAAGCTAGTTTAACTCTAAGGGAAGAAGCAGCAGAATGTGCCTCTCACATCTAGCCTGTAGGAATTCAGGTTGGCAAGTTCTATGGGGAAGCCCATTGGCGCCTT
This sequence comes from Cynocephalus volans, assembly GCF_027409185.1. Lineage (NCBI taxonomy): Eukaryota > Metazoa > Chordata > Mammalia > Dermoptera > Cynocephalidae > Cynocephalus > Cynocephalus volans. Next base: position 205,187 of record NW_026902424.1, on the reverse strand, counting down.
CGTTGGAAACGGGTTTGGAAATTTCAGTTTCAAAATCTCTGTGAAAAAGCGTCAGAGAAGCTTCTCCGTTTAGAATCCAGCATATCTCACTGAACCGAAGAAGTGGTAGTTAGAAGGGAGTTAGAGCTGCAAGCAGTTTGCTTTGGGAAATTAGATGCGAAATGACACTGCAAAGGCCTTCCAACAGGCTTGGAAAAGTGTGTTCTATATCTCTGCCAAACAGACTCCCCGGAGGTTGAGCTTTCAGAAGCAAGCTTAACTCTTAGGGAGGAAGCAGCCGAATGTGCCTCTCACATCTCGCCTGTAGGAATTCAGGTTGGCAAGTTCTATGGGGAAGCCCATTGCTGCCTATGGTGGAAACGGCATGGGAGATTTCAGTTTCAAAATCTCTGTGAAAAAGCGTCAGAGAAGCTTCTCCGTTTAGAATCCAGCATATCTCACTGAACCGAAGAAGTGGTAGTTAGAAGGGAGTTAGAGCTGCAAGCAGTTTGGTTTGGGAAATTAGACGCGAAATGAAACTTCACATGCCTTCCAACAGGCTTGGAAAAGTGTGTTCTATATCTCTGCCAAACAAACTCCCCGGAGGTTGAGCTTTCAGAAGCTAGTTTAACTCTAAGGGAGGAAGCAGCAGAATGTGCCTCTCACATCTAGCCTGTAGGAATTCAGGTTGGCAAGTTCTATGGGGAAGCCCATTGGCGCCTTCGTTGGAAACGGGTTTGGAAATTTCAGTTTCAAAATCTCTGTGAAAAAGCGTCAGAGAAGCTTCTCCGTTTAGAATCCAGCATATCTCACTGAACCGAAGAAGCGGTAGTTAGAAGGGGGTTAGAGCTGCAAGCAGTTTGGTTTGGGAAATTAGACGCGAAATGAAACTGCAAATGCCTTCCAACAGGCTTGGAAAAGTGTGTTCTATATCTCTGCCAAACAAACTCCCCGGAGGTTGAGCTTTCAGAAGCAAGTTTAACTCTAAGGGAGGAAGCAGCAGAATGTGCCTCTCACATCTAGCCTGAAGGAATTCAGGTTGGCAAGTTCTATGGGGAAGCCCATTGCTGCCTATGGTGGAAACGGCATGGGAGATTTCAGTTTCAAAATCTCTGTGAAAAAGCGTCAGAGAAGCTTCTCCGTTTAGAATCCAGCATATCTCACTGAACCGAAGAAGTGGTAGTTAGAAGGGAGTTAGAGCTGCAAGCAGTTTGGTTTGGGAAATTAGACGCGAAATGAAACTGCAAATGCCTTCCAACAGGCTTGGAAACGTGTGTTCTATATCTCTGCCAAACAAACTCCCCGGAGGTTGAGCTTTCAGAAGCTAGTTTAACTCTAAGGGAGGAAGCAGCAGAATGTGCCTCTCACATCTAGCCTGTAGGAATTCAGGTTGGCAAGTTCTATGGGGAAGCCCTTTGGCGCCTTCGTTGGAAACGGGTTTGGAAATTTCAGTTTCAAAATCTCTGTGAAAAAGCGTCAGAGAAGCTTCTCCGTTTAGAATCCAGCATATCTCACTGAACCGAAGAAGTGGTAGTTAGAAGGGAGTTAGAGCTGCAAGCAGTTTGGTTTGGGAAATTAGATGGGAAATGACACTGCAAAGGCCTTCCAACAGGCTTGGAAAAGTGTGTTCTATATCTGTGCCAAACAGAGTCCCCGGAGGTTGAGCTTTCAGAAGCAAGCTTAACTGTTAGGGAGGAAGCAGCAGAATGTGCCTCTCACATCTAGCCTGTAGGAATTCAGGTTGGCAAGTTCTATGGGGAAGCCCATTGCTGCCTATGGTGGAAACGGCATGGGAGATTTCAGTTTCAAAATCTCTGTGAAAAAGCGTCAGAGAAGCTTCTCCGTTTAGAATCCAGCATATCTCACTGAACCGAAGAAGTGGTAGTTAGAAGGGAGTTAGAGCTGCAAGCAGTTTGCTTTGGGAAATTAGACGCGAAATGAAACTGCAAATGCCTTCCAACAGGCTTGGAAAAGTGTGTTCTATATCTCTGCCAAACAAACTCCCCGGAGGTTGAGCTTTCAGAAGCTAGTTTAACTCTAAGGGAGGAAGCAGCAGAATGTGCCTCTCACATCTAGCCTGTAGGAATTCAGGTTGGCAAGTTCTATGGGGAAGCCCATTGGCGCCTTCGTTGGAAACGGGTTTGGAAATTTCAGTTTCAAATTCTCTGTGAAAAAGCGTCAGAGAAGCTTCTCCGTTTAGAATCCAGCATATCTCACTGAACCGAAGAAGTGGTAGTTAGAAGGGAGTTAGAGCTGCAAGCAGTTTGGTTTGGGAAATTAGATGCGAAATGACACTGCAAAGGCCTTCCAACAGGCTTGGAAAAGTGTGTTCTATATCTCTGCCAAACAGACTCCCCGGAGGTTGAGCTTTCAGAAGCAAGCTTAACTCTTAGGGAGGAAGCAGCCGAATGTGCCTCTCACATCTCGCCTGTAGGAATTCAGGTTGGCAAGTTCTATGGGGAAGCCCATTGCTGCCTATGGTGGAAACGGCATGGGAGATTTCAGTTTCAAAATCTCTGTGAAAAAGCGTCAGAGAAGCTTCTCCGTTTAGAATCCAGCATATCTCACTGAACCGAAGAAGTGGTAGTTAGAAGGGAGTTAGAGCTGCAAGCAGTTTGCTTTGGGAAATTAGATGCGAAATGACACTGCAAAGGCCTTCCAACAGGCTTGGAAAAGTGTGTTCTATATCTCTGCCAAACAGAGTCCCCGGAGGTTGAGCTTTCAGAAGCAAGCTTAACTCTTAGGGAGGAAGCAGCCGAATGTGCCTCTCACATCTCGCCTGTAGGAATTCAGGTTGGCAAGTTCTATGGGGAAGCCCATTGCTGCCTATGGTGGAAACGGCATGGGAGATTTCAGTTTCAAAATCTCTGTGAAAAAGCGTCAGAGAAGCTTCTCCGTTTAGAATCCAGCATATCTCACTGAACCGAAGAAGTGGTAGTTAGAAGGCAGTTAGAGCTGCAAGCAGTTTGGTTTGGGAAATTAGATGCGAAATGACACTGCAAAGGCCTTCCAACAGGCTTGGAAAAGTGTGTTCTATATCTCTGCCAAACAGAGTCCCCGGAGGTTGAGCTTTCAGAAGCAAGCTTAACTGTTAGGGAGGAAGCAGCAGAATGTGCCTCTCACATCTAGCCTGTAGGAATTCAGGTTGGCAAGTTCTATGGGGAAGCCCATTGCTGCCTATGGTGGAAACGGCATGGGAGATTTCAGTTTCAAAATCTCTGTGAAAAAGCGTCAGAGAAGCTTCTCCGTTTAGAATCCAGCATATCTCACTGAACCGAAGAAGTGGTAGTTAGAAGGGAGTTAGAGCTGCAAGCAGTTTGGTTTGGGAAATTAGACGCGAAATGAAACTGCAAATGCCTTCCAAGAGGCTTGGAAAAGTGTGTTCTATATCTCTGCCAAACAAACTCCCCGGAGGTTGAGCTTTCAGAAGCTAGTTTAACTCTAAGGGAGGAAGCAGCAGAATGTGCCTCTCACATCTAGCCTGTAGGAATTCAGGTTGGCAAGTTCTATGGGGAAGCCCATTGGCGCCTTCGTTGGAAACGGGTTTCGAAATTTCAGTTTCAAAATTTCTGTGAAAAAGCGTCAGAGAAGCTTCTCCGTTTAGAATCCAGCATATCTCACTGAACCGAAGAAGTGGTAGTTAGAAGGGAGTTAGAGCTGCAAGCAGTTTGGTTTGGGAAATTAGATGCGAAATGACACTGCAAAGGCCTTCCAACAGGCTTGGAAAAGTGTGTTCTATATCTCTGCCAAACAGAGTCCCCGGAGGTTGAGCTTTCAGAAGCAAGCTTAACTGTTAGGGAGGAAGCAGCAGAATGTGCGTCTCACATCTAGCCTGTAGGAATTCAGGTTGGCAAGTTCTATGGGGAAGCCCATTGCTGCCTATGGTGGAAACGGCATGGGAGATTTCAGTTTCAAAATCTCTGTGAAAAAGCGTCAGAGAAGCTTCTCCGTTTAGAATCCAGCATATCTCACTGAACCGAAGAAGTGGTAGTTAGAAGGGAGTTAGAGCTGCAAGCAGTTTGGTTTGGGAAATTAGACGCGAAATGAAACTACAGATGCCTTCCAACAGGCTTGGAAAAGTGTGTTCTATATCTCTGCCTAACAACCTCCCCGGAGGTTGAGCTTTCAGAAGCTAGTTTAACTCTAAGGGAGGAAGCAGCAGAATGTGCGTCTCACATCTAGCCTGTAGGAATTCAGGTTGGCAAGTTCTATGGGGAAGCCCATTGCTGCCTATGGTGGAAACGGCATGGGAGATTTCAGTTTCAAAATCTCTGTGAAAAAGCGTCAGAGAAGCTTCTCCGTTTAGAATCCAGCATATCTCACTGAACCGAAGAAGTGGTAGTTAGAAGGGAGTTAGAGCTGCAAGCAGTTTGGTTTGGGAAATTAGATGCGAAATGACACTGCAAAGGCCTTCCAACAGGCTTGGAAAAGTGTGTTCTATATCTCTGCCAAACAGAGTCCCCGGAGGTTGAGCTTTCAGAAGCAAGCTTAACTGTTAGGGAGGAAGCAGCAGAATGTGCCTCTCACATCTAGCATGTAGGAATTCAGGTTGGCAAGTTCTATGGGGAAGCCCATTGCTGCCTATGGTGGAAACGGCATGGGAGATTTCAGTTTCAAAATCTCTGTGAAAAAGCGTCAGAGAAGCTTCTCCGTTTAGAATCCAGCATATCTCACTGAACCGAAGAAGTGGTAGTTAGAAGGCAGTTAGAGCTGCAAGCAGTTTGCTTTGGGAAATTAGATGCGAAATGACACTGCAAAGGCCTTCCAACAGGCTTGGAAAAGTGTGTTCTATATCTCTGCCAAACAACCTCCCCGGAGGTTGAGCTTTCAGAAGCTAGTTTAACTCTAAGGGAGGAAGCAGCAGAATGTGCCTCTCACATCTAGCCTGTAGGAATTCAGGTTGGCAAGTTCTATGGGGAAGCCCATTGGCGCCTTCGTTGGAAACGGGTTTGGAAATTTCAGTTTCAAAATCTCTGTGAAAAAGCGTCAGAGAAGCTTCTCCGTTTAGAATCCAGCATATCTCACTGAACCGAAGAAGTGGTAGTTAGAAGGGAGTTAGAGCTGCAAGCACTTTGCTTTGGGAAATTAGATGCGAAATGACACTGCAAAGGCCTTCCAACAGGCTTGGAAAAGTGTGTTCTATATCTCTGCCAAACAGACTCCCCGGAGGTTGAGCTTTCAGATGCAAGCTTAACTCTTAGGGAGGAAGCAGCAGAATGTGCCTCTCACATCTCGCCTGTAGGAATTCAGGTTGGCAAGTTCTATGGGGAAGCCCATTGCTGCCTATGGTGGAAACGGCATGGGAGATTTCAGTTTCAAAATCTCTGTGAAAAAGCGTCAGAGAAGCTTCTCCGTTTAGAATCCAGCATATCTCACTGAACCGAAGAAGTGGTAGTTAGAAGGGAGTTAGAGCTGCAAGCAGTTTGCTTTGGGAAATTAGATGCGAAATGACACTGCAAAGGCCTTCCAACAGGCTTGGAAAAGTGTGTTCTATATCTCTGCCAAACAGACTCCCCGGAGGTTGAGCTTTCAGAAGCAAGCTTAACTCTTAGGGAGGAAGCAGCCGAATGTGCCTCTCACATCTCGCCTGTAGGAATTCAGGATGGCAAGTTCTATTTGGAAGCCCATTGCTGCCTATTGTGGAAACGGCATGGGAGATTTCAGTTTCAAAATCTCTGTGAAAAAGCGTCAGAGAAGCTTCTCCGTTTTGAATCCAGCATATCTCACTGAACCGAAGAAGTGGTAGTTAGAAGGCAGTTAGAGCTGCAAGCAGTTTGGTTTGGGAAATTAGATGCGAAATGACACTGCAAATGCCTTCCAACAGGCTTGGAAAAGTGTGTTCTATATCCCTGCCAAACAGAGTCCCCGGAGGTTGAGCTTTCAGAAGCAAGCTTAACTGTTAGGGAGGAAGCAGCAGAATGTGCCTCTCACATCTAGCCTGTAGGAATTCAGGTTGGCAAGTTCTATGGGGAAGCCCATTGCTGCCTATGGTGGAAAAGGCATGGGAGATTTCAGTTTCAAAATCTCTGTGAAAAAGCGTCAGAGAAGCTTCTCCGTTTAGAATCCAGCATATCTCACTGAACCGAAGAAGTGGTAGTTAGAAGGGAGTTAGAGCTGCAAGCAGTTTGGTTTGGGAAATTAGATGTGAAATGACACTGCAAAGGCCTTCCAACAGGCTTGGAAAAGTGTGTTCTATATCTCTGCCAAACAGAGTCCCCGGAGGTTGAGCTTTCAGAAGGAAGCTTAACTGTTAGGGAGGAAGCAGCAGAATGTGCCTCTCACATCTAGCCTGTAGGAATTCAGGTTGGCAAGTTCTATGGGGAAGCCCATTGGGGCCTTCGTTGGAAAAGGGTTTGGAAATTTCAGTTTCAAAATCTCTGTTAAAAAGCGTCAGAGAAGCTTCTCCCTTTAGAATCCAGCATATCTCACTGAACCGAAGAAGTGGTAGTTAGAAGGGAGTTTGAGCTGCAAGCAGTTTGCTTTGGGAAATTAGACGCGAAATGAAACTGCAAATGCCTTCCAACAGGCTTGGAAAAGTTTGTTCTATATCTCTGCCAAACAAACTCCCCGGAGGTTGAGCTTTCAGAAGCTAGTTTAACTCTAAGGGAAGAAGCAGCAGAATGTGCCTCTCACATCTAGCCTGTAGGAATTCAGGTTGGCAAGTTCTATGGGGAAGCCCATTGGCGCCTTCGTTGGAAATGGGTTTGGAAATTTCAGTTTCAAAATCTCTGTGAAAATGCGTCAGAGAAGCTTCTCCGTTTAGAATCCAGCATATCTCACTGAACCGAAGAAGTGGTAGTTAGAAGGGAGTTAGAGCTGCAAGCAGTTTGGTTTGGGAAATTAGATGCGAGATGACACTGCAAAGGCCTTCCAACAGGCTTGGAAAAGTGTGTTCTATATCTCTGCCAAACAGACTCCCCGGAGGTTGAGCTTTCAGAAGCAAGCTTAACTCTTAGGGAGGAAGCAGCCGAATGTGCCTCTCACATCTCGCCTGTAGGAATTCAGGTTGGCAAGTTCTATGGGGAAGCCCATTGCTGCCTATGGTGGAAACGGCATGGGAGATTTCAGTTTCAAAATCTCTGTGAAAAAGCGTCAGAGAAGCTTCTCCGTTTAGAATCCAGCATATCTCACTGAACCGAAGAAGTGGTAGTTAGAAGGGAGTTAGAGCTGCAAGCAGTTTGGTTTGGGAAATTAGACGCGAAATGAAACTGCAAATGTCTTCCAACAGGCTTGGAAAAGTGTGTTCTATATCTCTGCCAAACAAACTCCCCGGAGGTTGAGCTTTCAGAAGCTAGTTTAACTCTAAGGGAGGAAGCAGCAGAATGTGCCTCTCACATCTAGCCTGTAGGAATTCAGGTTGGCAAGTTCTATGGGGAAGCCCATTGCTGCCTATGGTGGAAACGGCATGGGAGATTTCAGTTTCAAAATCTCTGTGAAAAAGCGTCAGAGAAGCTTCTCCGTTTAGAATCCAGCATATCTCACTGAACCGAAGAAGTGGTAGTTAGAAGGGAGTTAGAGCTGCAAGCAGTTTGGTTTGGGAAATTAGATGCGAAATTACACTGCAAAGGCCTTCCAACAGGCTTGGAAAAGTGTGTTCTATATCTCTGCCAAACAGACTCCCCGGAGGTTGAGCTTTCAGAAGCAAGCTTAACTCTTAGGGAGGAAGCAGCCGAATGTGCCTCTCACATCTCGCCTTTAGGAATTCAGGTTGGCAAGTTCTATGGGGAAGCCCATTGCTGCCTATTGTGGAAACGGCATGGGAGATTTCAGTTTCAAAATCTCTGTGAAAAAGCGTCAGAGAAGCTTCTCCGTTTAGAATTCAGCATATCTCACTGAACCGAAGAAGTGGTAGTTAGAAGGCAGTTAGAGCTGCAAGCGGTTTGGTTTGGGAAATTAGATGCGAAATGACACTGCAAAGGCCTTCCAACAGGCTTGGAAAAGTGTGTTCTATATCTCTGCCAAACAGAGTCCCCGGAGGTTGAGCTTTCAGAAGCAAGCTTAACTGTTAGGGAGGAAGCAGCAGAATGTGCCTCTCACATCTAGCCTGTAGGAATTCAGGTTGGCAAGTTCTATGGGGAAGCCCATTGCTGCCTATGGTGGAAACGGCATGGGAGATTTCAGTTTCAAAATCTCTGTGAAAAAGCGTCAGAGAAGCTTCTCCGTTTAGAATCCAGCATATCTCACTGAACCGAAGAAGTGGTAGTTAGAACGGAGTTAGAGCTGCAAGCAGTTTGGTTTGGGAAATTAGACGCGAAATGAAACTGCAAATGCCTTCCAACAGGCTTGGAAAAGTGTGTTCTATATCTCTGCCAAACAAACTCCCCGGAGGTTGAGCTTTCAGAAGCTAGTTTAACTCTAAGGGAGGAAGCAGCAGAATGTGCCTCTCACATCTAGCCTGTAGGAATTCAGGTTGGCAAGTTCTATGGGGAAGCCCATTGCTGCCTATGGTGGAAACGGCATGGGAGATTTCAGTTTCAAAATCTCTGTGAAAAAGCGTCAGAGAAGCTTCTCCGTTTAGAATCCAGCATATCTCACTGAACCGAAGAAGTGGTAGTTAGAAGGGAGTTAGAGCTGCAAGCAGTTTGGTTTGGGAAATTAGACGCGAAATGAAACTGCAAATGCCTTCCAACAGGCTTGGAAAAGTGTGTTCTATATCTCTGCCAAACAAACTCCCCGGAGGTTGAGCTTTCAGAAGCAAGTTTAACTCTAAGGGAGGAAGCAGCAGAATGTGCCTCTCACATCTAGCCTGTAGGAATTCAGGTTGGCAAGTTCTATGGGGAAGCCCATTGCTGCCTATGGTGGAAACGGCATGGGAGATTTCAGTTTCAAAATCTCTGTGAAAAAGCGTCAGAGAAGCTTCTCCGTTTAGAATCCAGCATATCTCACTGAACCGAAGAAGTGGTAGTTAGAAGGGAGTTAGAGCTGCAAGCAGTTTGGTTTGGGAAATTAGATGTGAAATGACACTGCAAAGGCCTTCCAACAGGCTTGGAAAAGTGTGTTCTATATCTGTGCCAAACAGAGTCCCCGGAGGTTGAGCTTTCAGAAGCAAGCTTAACTGTTAGGGAGGAAGCAGCAGAATGTGCCTCTCACATCTAGCCTGTAGGAATTCAGGTTGGCAAGTTCTATGGGGAAGCCCATTGGGGCCTTCGTTGGAAAAGGGTTTGGAAATTTCAGTTACAAAATCTCTGTTAAAAAGCGTCAGAGAAGCTTCTCCCTTTAGAATCCAGCATATCTCACTGAACCGAAGAAGTGGTAGTTAGAAGGGAGTTTGAGCTGCAAGCAGTTTGCTTTGGGAAATTAGACGCGAAATGAAACTGCAAATGCCTTCCAACAGGCTTGGAAAAGTTTGTTCTATATCTCTGCCAAACAAACTCCCCGGAGGTTGAGCTTTCAGAAGCTAGTTTAACTCTAAGGGAAGAAGCAGCAGAATGTGCCTCTCACATCTAGCCTGTAGGAATTCAGGTTGGCAAGTTCTATGGGGAAGCCCATTGGCGCCTTCGTTGGAAACGGGTTTGGAAATTTCAGTTTCAAAATCTCTGTGAAAATGCGTCAGAGAAGCTTCTCCGTTTAGAATCCAGCATATCTCACTGAACCGAAGAAGTGGTAGTTAGAAGGGAGTTAGAGCTGCAAGCAGTTTGGTTTGGGAAATTAGACGCGAAATGAAACTGCAAATGCCTTCCAACAGGCTTGGAAAAGTGTGTTCTATATCTCTGCCAAACAAACTCCCCGGAGGTTGAGCTTTCAGAAGCTAGTTTAACTCTAAGGGAGGAAGCAGCAGAATGTGCCTCTCACATCTAGCCTGTAGGAATTCAGGTTGGCAAGTTCTATGGGGAAGCCCTTTGGCGCCTTCGTTGGAAACGGGTTTGGAAATTTCAGTTTCAAAATCTCTGTGAAAAAGCGTCAGAGAAGCTTCTCCGTTTAGAATCCAGCATATCTCACTGAACCGAAGAAGTGGTAGTTAGAAGGGAGTTAGAGCTGCAAGCAGTTTGGTTTGGGAAATTAGATGGGAAATGACACTGCAAAGGCCTTCCAACAGGCTTGGAAAAGTGTGTTCTATATCTGTGCCAAACAGAGTCCCCGGAGGTTGAGCTTTCAGAAGCAAGCTTAACTGTTAGGGAGGAAGCAGCAGAATGTGCCTCTCACATCTAGCCTGTAGGAATTCAGGTTGGCAAGTTCTATGGGGAAGCCCATTGCTGCCTATGGTGGAAACGGCATGGGAGATTTCAGTTTCAAAATCTCTGTGAAAAAGCGTCAGAGAAGCTTCTCCGTTTAGAATCCAGCATATCTCACTGAACCGAAGAAGTGGTAGTTAGAAGGGAGTTAGAGCTGCAAGCAGTTTGCTTTGGGAAATTAGACGCGAAATGAAACTGCAAATGCCTTCCAACAGGCTTGGAAAAGTGTGTTCTATATCTCTGCCAAACAAACTCCCCGGAGGTTGAGCTTTCAGAAGCTAGTTTAACTCTAAGGGAGGAAGCAGCAGAATGTGCCTCTCACATCTAGCCTGTAGGAATTCAGGTTGGCAAGTTCTATGGGGAAGCCCATTGGCGCCTTCGTTGGAAACGGGTTTGGAAATTTCAGTTTCAAATTCTCTGTGAAAAAGCGTCAGAGAAGCTTCTCCGTTTAGAATCCAGCATATCTCACTGAACCGAAGAAGTGGTAGTTAGAAGGGAGTTAGAGCTGCAAGCAGTTTGCTTTGGGAAATTAGATGCGAAATGACACTGCAAAGGCCTTCCAACAGGCTTGGAAAAGTGTGTTCTATATCTCTGCCAAACAGAGTCCCCGGAGGTTGAGCTTTCAGAAGCAAGCTTAACTCTTAGGGAGGAAGCAGCCGAATGTGCCTCTCACATCTCGCCTGTAGGAATTCAGGTTGGCAAGTTCTATGGGGAAGCCCATTGCTGCCTATGGTGGAAACGGCATGGGAGATTTCAGTTTCAAAATCTCTGTGAAAAAGCGTCAGAGAAGCTTCTCCGTTTAGAATCCAGCATATCTCACTGAACCGAAGAAGTGGTAGTTAGAAGGCAGTTAGAGCTGCAAGCAGTTTGGTTTGGGAAATTAGATGCGAAATGACACTGCAAAGGCCTTCCAACAGGCTTGGAAAAGTGTGTTCTATATCTCTGCCAAACAGAGTCCCCGGAGGTTGAGCTTTCAGAAGCAAGCTTAACTGTTAGGGAGGAAGCAGCAGAATGTGCCTCTCACATCTAGCCTGTAGGAATTCAGGTTGGCAAGTTCTATGGGGAAGCCCATTGCTGCCTATGGTGGAAACGGCATGGGAGATTTCAGTTTCAAAATCTCTGTGAAAAAGCGTCAGAGAAGCTTCTCCGTTTAGAATCCAGCATATCTCACTGAACCGAAGAAGTGGTAGTTAGAAGGGAGTTAGAGCTGCAAGCAGTTTGGTTTGGGAAATTAGACGCGAAATGAAACTGCAAATGCCTTCCAAGAGGCTTGGAAAAGTGTGTTCTATATCTCTGCCAAACAAACTCCCCGGAGGTTGAGCTTTCAGAAGCTAGTTTAACTCTAAGGGAGGAAGCAGCAGAATGTGCCTCTCACATCTAGCCTGTAGGAATTCAGGTTGGCAAGTTCTATGGGGAAGCCCATTGGCGCCTTCGTTGGAAACGGGTTTCGAAATTTCAGTTTCAAAATTTCTGTGAAAAAGCGTCAGAGAAGCTTCTCCGTTTAGAATCCAGCATATCTCACTGAACCGAAGAAGTGGTAGTTAGAAGGGAGTTAGAGCTGCAAGCAGTTTGGTTTGGGAAATTAGATGCGAAATGACACTGCAAAGGCCTTCCAACAGGCTTGGAAAAGTGTGTTCTATATCTCTGCCAAACAGAGTCCCCGGAGGTTGAGCTTTCAGAAGCAAGCTTAACTGTTAGGGAGGAAGCAGCAGAATGTGCGTCTCACATCTAGCCTGTAGGAATTCAGGTTGGCAAGTTCTATGGGGAAGCCCATTGCTGCCTATGGTGGAAACGGCATGGGAGATTTCAGTTTCAAAATCTCTGTGAAAAAGCGTCAGAGAAGCTTCTCCGTTTAGAATCCAGCATATCTCACTGAACCGAAGAAGTGGTAGTTAGAAGGGAGTTAGAGCTGCAAGCAGTTTGGTTTGGGAAATTAGACGCGAAATGAAACTACAGATGCCTTCCAACAGGCTTGGAAAAGTGTGTTCTATATCTCTGCCTAACAACCTCCCCGGAGGTTGAGCTTTCAGAAGCTAGTTTAACTCTAAGGGAGGAAGCAGCAGAATGTGCCTCTCACATCTAGCCTGTAGGAATTCAGGTTGGCAAGTTCTATGGGGAAGCCCATTGCTGCCTATGGTGGAAACGGCATGGGAGATTTCAGTTTCAAAATCTCTGTGAAAAAGCGTCAGAGAAGCTTCTCCGTTTAGAATCCAGCATATCTCACTGAACCGAAGAAGTGGTAGTTAGAAGGGAGTTAGAGCTGCAAGCAGTTTGGTTTGGGAAATTAGATGCGAAATGACACTGCAAAGGCCTTCCAACAGGCTTGGAAAAGTGTGTTCTATATCTCTGCCAAACAGAGTCCCCGGAGGTTGAGCTTTCAGAAGCAAGCTTAACTGTTAGGGAGGAAGCAGCAGAATGTGCCTCTCACATCTAGCATGTAGGAATTCAGGTTGGCAAGTTCTATGGGGAAGCCCATTGCTGCCTATGGTGGAAACGGCATGGGAGATTTCAGTTTCAAAATCTCTGTGAAAAAGCGTCAGAGAAGCTTCTCCGTTTAGAATCCAGCATATCTCACTGAACCGAAGAAGTGGTAGTTAGAAGGGAGTTAGAGCTGCAAGCAGTTTGCTTTGGGAAATTAGATGCGAAATGACACTGCAAAGGCCTTCCAACAGGCTTGGAAAAGTGTGTTCTATATCTCTGCCAAACAGACTCCCCGGAGGTTGAGCTTTCAGAAGCAAGCTTAACTCTTAGGGAGGAAGCAGCCGAATGTGCCTCTCACATCTCGCCTGTAGGAATTCAGGATGGCAAGTTCTATTTGGAAGCCCATTGCTGCCTATTGTGGAAACGGCATGGGAGATTTCAGTTTCAAAATCTCTGTGAAAAAGCGTCAGAGAAGCTTCTCCGTTTTGAATCCAGCATATCTCACTGAACCGAAGAAGTGGTAGTTAGAAGGCAGTTAGAGCTGCAAGCAGTTTGGTTTGGGAAATTAGATGCGAAATGACACTGCAAATGCCTTCCAACAGGCTTGGAAAAGTGTGTTCTATATCCCTGCCAAACAGAGTCCCCGGAGGTTGAGCTTTCAGAAGCAAGCTTAACTGTTAGGGAGGAAGCAGCAGAATGTGCCTCTCACATCTAGCCTGTAGGAATTCAGGTTGGCAAGTTCTATGGGGAAGCCCATTGCTGCCTATGGTGGAAAAGGCATGGGAGATTTCAGTTTCAAAATCTCTGTGAAAAAGCGTCAGAGAAGCTTCTCCGTTTAGAATCCAGCATATCTCACTGAACCGAAGAAGTGGTAGTTAGAAGGGAGTTAGAGCTGCAAGCAGTTTGGTTTGGGAAATTAGATGTGAAATGACACTGCAAAGGCCTTCCAACAGGCTTGGAAAAGTGTGTTCTATATCTCTGCCAAACAGAGTCCCCGGAGGTTGAGCTTTCAGAAGGAAGCTTAACTGTTAGGGAGGAAGCAGCAGAATGTGCCTCTCACATCTAGCCTGTAGGAATTCAGGTTGGCAAGTTCTATGGGGAAGCCCATTGGGGCCTTCGTTGGAAAAGGGTTTGGAAATTTCAGTTTCAAAATCTCTGTTAAAAAGCGTCAGAGAAGCTTCTCCCTTTAGAATCCAGCATATCTCACTGAACCGAAGAAGTGGTAGTTAGAAGGGAGTTTGAGCTGCAAGCAGTTTGCTTTGGGAAATTAGACGCGAAATGAAACTGCAAATGCCTTCCAACAGGCTTGGAAAAGTTTGTTCTATATCTCTGCCAAACAAACTCCCCGGAGGTTGAGCTTTCAGAAGCTAGTTTAACTCTAAGGGAAGAAGCAGCAGAATGTGCCTCTCACATCTAGCCTGTAGGAATTCAGGTTGGCAAGTTCTATGGGGAAGCCCATTGGCGCCTTCGTTGGAAATGGGTTTGGAAATTTCAGTTTCAAAATCTCTGTGAAAATGCGTCAGAGAAGCTTCTCCGTTTAGAATCCAGCATATCTCACTGAACCGAAGAAGTGGTAGTTAGAAGGGAGTTAGAGCTGCAAGCAGTTTGGTTTGGGAAATTAGATGCGAGATGACACTGCAAAGGCCTTCCAACAGGCTTGCAAAAGTGTGTTCTATATCTCTGCCAAACAGACTCCCCGGAGGTTGAGCTTTCAGAAGCAAGCTTAACTCTTAGGGAGGAAGCAGCCGAATGTGCCTCTCACATCTCGCCTGTAGGAATTCAGGTTGGCAAGTTCTATGGGGAAGCCCATTGCTGCCTATGGTGGAAACGGCATGGGAGATTTCAGTTTCAAAATCTCTGTGAAAAAGCGTCAGAGAAGCTTCTCCGTTTAGAATCCAGCATATCTCACTGAACCGAAGAAGTGGTAGTTAGAAGGGAGTTAGAGCTGCAAGCAGTTTGGTTTGGGAAATTAGACGCGAAATGAAACTGCAAATGTCTTCCAACAGGCTTGGAAAAGTGTGTTCTATATCTCTGCCAAACAAACTCCCCGGAGGTTGAGCTTTCAGAAGCTAGTTTAACTCTAAGGGAGGAAGCAGCAGAATGTGCCTCTCACATCTAGCCTGTAGGAATTCAGGTTGGCAAGTTCTATGGGGAAGCCCATTGCTGCCTATGGTGGAAACGGCATGGGAGATTTCAGTTTCAAAATCTCTGTGAAAAAGCGTCAGAGAAGCTTCTCCGTTTAGAATCCAGCATATCTCACTGAACCGAAGAAGTGGTAGTTAGAAGGGAGTTAGAGCTGCAAGCAGTTTGGTTTGGGAAATTAGATGCGAAATTACACTGCAAAGGCCTTCCAACAGGCTTGGAAAAGTGTGTTCTATATCTCTGCCAAACAGACTCCCCGGAGGTTGAGCTTTCAGAAGCAAGCTTAACTCTTAGGGAGGAAGCAGCCGAATGTGCCTCTCACATCTCGCCTTTAGGAATTCAGGTTGGCAAGTTCTATGGGGAAGCCCATTGCTGCCTATTGTGGAAACGGCATGGGAGATTTCAGTTTCAAAATCTCTGTGAAAAAGCGTCAGAGAAGCTTCTCCGTTTAGAATTCAGCATATCTCACTGAACCGAAGAAGTGGTAGTTAGAAGGCAGTTAGAGCTGCAAGCGGTTTGGTTTGGGAAATTAGATGCGAAATGACACTGCAAAGGCCTTCCAACAGGCTTGGAAAAGTGTGTTCTATATCTCTGCCAAACAGAGTCCCCGGAGGTTGAGCTTTCAGAAGCAAGCTTAACTGTTAGGGAGGAAGCAGCAGAATGTGCCTCTCACATCTAGCCTGTAGGAATTCAGGTTGGCAAGTTCTATGGGGAAGCCCATTGCTGCCTATGGTGGAAACGGCATGGGAGATTTCAGTTTCAAAATCTCTGTGAAAAAGCGTCAGAGAAGCTTCTCCGTTTAGAATCCAGCATATCTCACTGAACCGAAGAAGTGGTAGTTAGAACGGAGTTAGAGCTGCAAGCAGTTTGGTTTGGGAAATTAGACGCGAAATGAAACTGCAAATGCCTTCCAACAGGCTTGGAAAAGTGTGTTCTATATCTCTGCCAAACAAACTCCCCGGAGGTTGAGCTTTCAGAAGCTAGTTTAACTCTAAGGGAGGAAGCAGCAGAATGTGCCTCTCACATCTAGCCTGTAGGAATTCAGGTTGGCAAGTTCTATGGGGAAGCCCATTGCTGCCTATGGTGGAAACGGCATGGGAGATTTCAGTTTCAAAATCTCTGTGAAAAAGCGTCAGAGAAGCTTCTCCGTTTAGAATCCAGCATATCTCACTGAACCGAAGAAGTGGTAGTTAGAAGGGAGTTAGAGCTGCAAGCAGTTTGGTTTGGGAAATTAGACGCGAAATGAAACTGCAAATGCCTTCCAACAGGCTTGGAAAAGTGTGTTCTATATCTCTGCCAAACAAACTCCCCGGAGGTTGAGCTTTCAGAAGCAAGTTTAACTCTAAGGGAGGAAGCAGCAGAATGTGCCTCTCACATCTAGCCTGTAGGAATTCAGGTTGGCAAGTTCTATGGGGAAGCCCATTGCTGCCTATGGTGGAAACGGCATGGGAGATTTCAGTTTCAAAATCTCTGTGAAAAAGCGTCAGAGAAGCTTCTCCGTTTAGAATCCAGCATATCTCACTGAACCGAAGAAGTGGTAGTTAGAAGGGAGTTAGAGCTGCAAGCAGTTTGGTTTGGGAAATTAGATGTGAAATGACACTGCAAAGGCCTTCCAACAGGCTTGGAAAAGTGTGTTCTATATCTGTGCCAAACAGAGTCCCCGGAGGTTGAGCTTTCAGAAGCAAGCTTAACTGTTAGGGAGGAAGCAGCAGAATGTGCCTCTCACATCTAGCCTGTAGGAATTCAGGTTGGCAAGTTCTATGGGGAAGCCCATTGGGGCCTTCGTTGGAAAAGGGTTTGGAAATTTCAGTTACAAAATCTCTGTTAAAAAGCGTCAGAGAAGCTTCTCCCTTTAGAATCCAGCATATCTCACTGAACCGAAGAAGTGGTAGTTAGAAGGGAGTTTGAGCTGCAAGCAGTTTGCTTTGGGAAATTAGACGCGAAATGAAACTGCAAATGCCTTCCAACAGGCTTGGAAAAGTTTGTTCTATATCTCTGCCAAACAAACTCCCCGGAGGTTGAGCTTTCAGAAGCTAGTTTAACTCTAAGGGAAGAAGCAGCAGAATGTGCCTCTCACATCTAGCCTGTAGGAATTCAGGTTGGCAAGTTCTATGGGGAAGCCCATTGGCGCCTTCGTTGGAAACGGGTTTGGAAATTTCAGTTTCAAAATCTCTGTGAAAATGCGTCAGAGAAGCTTCTCCGTTTAGAATCCAGCATATCTCACTGAACCGAAGAAGTGGTAGTTAGAAGGGAGTTAGAGCTGCAAGCAGTTTGGTTTGGGAAATTAGATGCGAAATGACACTGCAAAGGCCTTCCAACAGGCTTGGAAAAGTGTGTTCTATATCTCTGCCAAACAGACTCCCCGGAGGTTGAGCTTTCAGAAGCAAGCTTAACTCTTAGGGAGGAAGCAGCCGAATGTGCCTCTCACATCTCGCCTGTAGGAATTCAGGTTGGCAAGTTCTATGGGGAAGCCCATTGCTGCCTATGGTGGAAACGGCATGGGAGATTTCAGTTTCAAAATCTCTGTGAAAAAGCGTCAGAGAAGCTTCTCCGTTTAGAATCCAGCATATCTCACTGAACCGAAGAAGTGGTAGTTAGAAGGGAGTTAGAGCTGCAAGCAGTTTGGTTTGGGAAATTAGACGCGAAATGAAACTGCAAATGTCTTCCAACAGGCTTGGAAAAGTGTGTTCTATATCTCTGCCAAACAAGCTCCCCGGAGGTTGAGCTTTCAGAAGCTAGTTTAACTCTAAGGGAGGAAGCAGCAGAATGTGCCTCTCACATCTAGCCTGTAGGAATTCAGGTTGGCAAGTTCTATGGGGAAGCCCATTGCTGCCTATGGTGGAAACGGCATGGGAGATTTCAGTTTCAAAATCTCTGTGAAAAAGCGTCAGAGAAGCTTCTCCGTTTAGAATCCAGCATATCTCACTGAACCGAAGAAGTGGTAGTTAGAAGGGAGTTAGAGCTGCAAGCAGTTTGCTTTGGGAAATTAGATGCGAAATGACACTGCAAAGGCCTTCCAACAGGCTTGGAAAAGTGTGTTCTATATCTCTGCCAAACAGACTCCCCGGAGGTTGAGCTTTCAGAAGCAAGCTTAACTCTTAGGGAGGAAGCAGCCGAATGTGCCTCTCACATCTCGCCTGTAGGAATTCAGGTTGGCAAGTTCTATGCGGAAGCCCATTGCTGCCTATTGTGGAAACGGCATGGGAGATTTCAGTTTCAAAATCTCTGTGAAAAAGCGTCAGAGAAGCTTCTCCGTTTAGAATCCAGCATATCTCACTGAACCGAAGAAGTGGTAGTTAGAAGGCAGTTAGAGCTGCAAGCGGTTTGGTTTGGGAAATTAGATGCGAAATGACACTGCAAAGGCCTTCCAACAGGCTTGGAAAAGTGTGTTCTATATCTCTGCCAAACAGAGTCCCCGGAGGTTGAGCTTTCAGAACCAAGCTTAACTGTTAGGGAGGAAGCAGCAGAATGTGCCTCTCACATCTAGCCTGTAGGAATTCAGGTTGGCAATTTCTATGGGGAAGCCCATTGCTGCCTATGGTGGAAACGGCATGGGAGATTTCAGTTTCAAAATCTCTGTGAAAAAGCGTCAGAGAAGCTTCTCCGTTTAGAATCCAGCATATCTCACTGAACCGAAGAAGTGGTAGTTAGAAGGGAGTTAGAGCTGCAAGCAGTTTGCTTTGGGAAATTAGACGCGAAATGAAACTGCAAATGCCTTCCAACAGGCTTGGAAAAGTGTGTTCTATATCTCTGCCAAACAAACTCCCCGGAGGTTGAGCTTTCAGAAGCTAGTTTAACTCTAAGGGAGGAAGCAGCAGAATGTGCCTCTCACATCTAGCCTGTAGGAATTCAGGTTGGCAAGTTCTATGGGGAAGCCCATTGCTGCCTATGGTGGAAACGGCATGGGAGATTTCAGTTTCAAAATCTCTGTGAAAAAGCGTCAGAGAAGCTTCTCCGTTTAGAATCCAGCATATCTCACTGAACCGAAGAAGTGGTAGTTAGAAGGGAGTTAGAGCTGCAAGCAGTTTGGTTTGGGAAATTAGACGCGAAATGAAACTGCAAATGCCTTCCAACAGGCTTGGAAAAGTGTGTTCTATATCTCTGCCAAACAGACTCCCTGGAGGTTGAGCTTTCAGAAGCAAGTTTAACTCTAAGGGAGGAAGCAGCAGAATGTGCCTCTCACATCTAGCCTGTAGGAATTCAGGTTGGCAAGTTCTATGGGGAAGCCCATTGGCGCCTTCGTTGGAAACGGGTTTGGAAATTTCAGTTTCAAAATCTCTGTGAAAAAGCGTCAGAGAAGCTTCTCCGTTTAGAATCCAGCATATCTCACTGAACCGAAGAAGTGGTAGTTAGAAGGGAGTTAGAGCTGCAAGCAGTTTCGTTTGGGAAATTAGACGCGAAATGAAACTGCAGATGCCTTCCAACAGGCTTGGAAAAGTGTGTTCTATATCTCTGCCAAACAAACTCCCCGGAGGTTGAGCTTTCAGAAGCAAGTTTAACTCTAAGGGAGGAAGCAGCAGAATGTGCCTCTCACATCTAGCCTGTAGGAATTCAGGTTGGCAAGTTCTATGGGGAAGCCCATTGGCGCCTTCGTTGGAAACGGGTTTGGAAATTTCAGTTTCAAAATCTCTGTGAAAAAGCGTCAGAGAAGCTTCTCCGTTTAGAATCCAGCATATCTCACTGAACCGAAGAAGTGGTAGTTATAAGGGAGTTAGAGCTGCAAGCAGTTTGGTTTGGGAAATTAGACGCGAAATGAAACTGCAAATGCCGTCCAACAGGCTTGGAAAAGTGTGTTCTATATCTCTGCCAAACAAACTCCCCGGAGGTTGAGCTTTCAGAAGCAAGTTTAACTCTAAGGGAGGAAGCAGCAGAATGTGCCTCTCACATCTAGCCTGTAGGAATTCAGGTTGGCAAGTTCTATGGGGAAGCCCATTGCTGCCTATGGTGGAAACGGCATGGGAGATTTCAGTTTCAAAATCTCTGTGAAAAAGCATCAGAGAAGCTTCTCCGTTTAGAATCCAGCATATCTCACTGAACCGAAGAAGTGGTAGTTAGAAGGGAGTTAGAGCTGCAAGCAGTTTGGTTTGGGAAATTAGACGCGAAATGAAACTGCAAATGCCTTCCAACAGGCTTGGAAAAGTGTGTTCTATATCTCTGCCAAACAAACTCCCCGGAGGTTGAGCTTTCAGAAGCTAGTTTAACTCTAATGGAGCAAGCAGCAGAATGTGCCTCTCACATCTAGCCTGTAGGAATTCAGGTTGGCAAGTTCTATGGGGAAGCCCATTGCTGCCTATGGTGGAAACGGCATGGGAGATTTCAGTTTCAAAATCTCTGTGAAAAAGCGTCAGAGGAGCTTCTCCGTTTAGAATCCAGCATATCTCACTGAACCGAAGAAGTGGTAGTTAGAAGGGAGTTAGAGCTGCAAGCAGTTTGGTTTGGGAAATTAGACGCGAAATGAAACTGCAAATGCCTTCCAAGAGGCTTGGAAAAGTGTGTTCTATATCTCTGCCAAACAAACTCCCCGGAGGTTGAGCTTTCAGAAGCTAGTTTAACTCTAAGGGAGGAAGCAGCAGAATGTGCCTCTCACATCTAGCCTGTAGGAATTCAGGTTGGCAAGTTCTATGGGGAAGCCCATTGCTGCCTATGGTGGAAACGGCATGGGAGATTTCAGTTTCAAAATCTCTGTGAAAAAGCGTCAGAGAAGCTTCTCCGTTTAGAATCCAGCATATCTCACTGAACCGAAGAAGTGGTAGTTAGAACGGAGTTAGAGCTGCAAGCAGTTTGGTTTGGGAAATTAGACGCGAAATGAAACTGCAAATGCCTTCCAACAGGCTTGGAAAAGTGTGTTCTATATCTCTGCCAAACAAACTCCCCGGAGGTTGAGCTTTCAGAAGCTAGTTTAACTCTAAGGGAGGAAGCAGCAGAATGTGCCTCTCACATCTAGCCTGTAGGAATTCAGGTTGGCAAGTTCTATGGGGAAGCCCATTGCTGCCTATGGTGGAAACGGCATGGGAGATTTCAGTTTCAAAATCTCTGTGAAAAAGCGTCAGAGAAGCTTCTCCGTTTAGAATCCAGCATATCTCACTGAACCGAAGAAGTGGTAGTTAGAAGGGAGTTAGAGCTGCAAGCAGTTTGGTTTGGGAAATTAGACGCGAAATGAAACTGCAAATGCCTTCCAACAGGCTTGGAAAAGTGTGTTCTATATCTCTGCCAAACAAACTCCCCGGAGGTTGAGCTTTCAGAAGCAAGTTTAACTCTAAGGGAGGAAGCAGCAGAATGTGCCTCTCACATCTAGCCTGTAGGAATTCAGGTTGGCAAGTTCTATGGGGAAGCCCATTGCTGCCTATGGTGGAAACGGCATGGGAGATTTCAGTTTCAAAATCTCTGTGAAAAAGCGTCAGAGAAGCTTCTCCGTTTAGAATCCAGCATATCTCACTGAACCGAAGAAGTGGTAGTTAGAAGGGAGTTAGAGCTGCAAGCAGTTTGGTTTGGGAAATTAGATGTGAAATGACACTGCAAAGGCCTTCCAACAGGCTTGGAAAAGTGTGTTCTATATCTGTGCCAAACAGAGTCCCCGGAGGTTGAGCTTTCAGAAGCAAGCTTAACTGTTAGGGAGGAAGCAGCAGAATGTGCCTCTCACATCTAGCCTGTAGGAATTCAGGTTGGCAAGTTCTATGGGGAAGCCCATTGGGGCCTTCGTTGGAAAAGGGTTTGGAAATTTCAGTTACAAAATCTCTGTTAAAAAGCGTCAGAGAAGCTTCTCCCTTTAGAATCCAGCATATCTCACTGAACCGAAGAAGTGGTAGTTAGAAGGGAGTTTGAGCTGCAAGCAGTTTGCTTTGGGAAATTAGACGCGAAATGAAACTGCAAATGCCTTCCAACAGGCTTGGAAAAGTTTGTTCTATATCTCTGCCAAACAAACTCCCCGGAGGTTGAGCTTTCAGAAGCTAGTTTAACTCTAAGGGAAGAAGCAGCAGAATGTGCCTCTCACATCTAGCCTGTAGGAATTCAGGTTGGCAAGTTCTATGGGGAAGCCCATTGGCGCCTTCGTTGGAAACGGGTTTGGAAATTTCAGTTTCAAAATCTCTGTGAAAATGCGTCAGAGAAGCTTCTCCGTTTAGAATCCAGCATATCTCACTGAACCGAAGAAGTGGTAGTTAGAAGGGAGTTAGAGCTGCAAGCAGTTTGGTTTGGGAAATTAGACGCGAAATGAAACTGCAAATGCCTTCCAACAGGCTTGGAAAAGTGTGTTCTATATCTCTGCCAAACAAACTCCCCGGAGGTTGAGCTTTCAGAAGCTAGTTTAACTCTAAGGGAGGAAGCAGCAGAATGTGCCTCTCACATCTAGCCTGTAGGAATTCAGGTTGGCAAGTTCTATGGGGAAGCCCTTTGGCGCCTTCGTTGGAAACGGGTTTGGAAATTTCAGTTTCAAAATCTCTGTGAAAAAGCGTCAGAGAAGCTTCTCCGTTTAGAATCCAGCATATCTCACTGAACCGAAGAAGTGGTAGTTAGAAGGGAGTTAGAGCTGCAAGCAGTTTGGTTTGGGAAATTAGATGGGAAATGACACTGCAAAGGCCTTCCAACAGGCTTGGAAAAGTGTGTTCTATATCTGTGCCAAACAGAGTCCCCGGAGGTTGAGCTTTCAGAAGCAAGCTTAACTGTTAGGGAGGAAGCAGCAGAATGTGCCTCTCACATCTAGCCTGTAGGAATTCAGGTTGGCAAGTTCTATGGGGAAGCCCATTGCTGCCTATGGTGGAAACGGCATGGGAGATTTCAGTTTCAAAATCTCTGTGAAAAAGCGTCAGAGAAGCTTCTCCGTTTAGAATCCAGCATATCTCACTGAACCGAAGAAGTGGTAGTTAGAAGGGAGTTAGAGCTGCAAGCAGTTTGCTTTGGGAAATTAGACGCGAAATGAAACTGCAAATGCCTTCCAACAGGCTTGGAAAAGTGTGTTCTATATCTCTGCCAAACAAACTCCCCGGAGGTTGAGCTTTCAGAAGCTAGTTTAACTCTAAGGGAGGAAGCAGCAGAATGTGCCTCTCACATCTAGCCTGTAGGAATTCAGGTTGGCAAGTTCTATGGGGAAGCCCATTGGCGCCTTCGTTGGAAACGGGTTTGGAAATTTCAGTTTCAAATTCTCTGTGAAAAAGCGTCAGAGAAGCTTCTCCGTTTAGAATCCAGCATATCTCACTGAACCGAAGAAGTGGTAGTTAGAAGGGAGTTAGAGCTGCAAGCAGTTTGGTTTGGGAAATTAGATGCGAAATGACACTGCAAAGGCCTTCCAACAGGCTTGGAAAAGTGTGTTCTATATCTCTGCCAAACAGACTCCCCGGAGGTTGAGCTTTCAGAAGCAAGCTTAACTCTTAGGGAGGAAGCAGCCGAATGTGCCTCTCACATCTCGCCTGTAGGAATTCAGGTTGGCAAGTTCTATGGGGAAGCCCATTGCTGCCTATGGTGGAAACGGCATGGGAGATTTCAGTTTCAAAATCTCTGTGAAAAAGCGTCAGAGAAGCTTCTCCGTTTAGAATCCAGCATATCTCACTGAACCGAAGAAGTGGTAGTTAGAAGGGAGTTAGAGCTGCAAGCAGTTTGCTTTGGGAAATTAGATGCGAAATGACACTGCAAAGGCCTTCCAACAGGCTTGGAAAAGTGTGTTCTATATCTCTGCCAAACAGAGTCCCCGGAGGTTGAGCTTTCAGAAGCAAGCTTAACTCTTAGGGAGGAAGCAGCCGAATGTGCCTCTCACATCTCGCCTGTAGGAATTCAGGTTGGCAAGTTCTATGGGGAAGCCCATTGCTGCCTATGGTGGAAACGGCATGGGAGATTTCAGTTTCAAAATCTCTGTGAAAAAGCGTCAGAGAAGCTTCTCCGTTTAGAATCCAGCATATCTCACTGAACCGAAGAAGTGGTAGTTAGAAGGCAGTTAGAGCTGCAAGCAGTTTGGTTTGGGAAATTAGATGCGAAATGACACTGCAAAGGCCTTCCAACAGGCTTGGAAAAGTGTGTTCTATATCTCTGCCAAACAGAGTCCCCGGAGGTTGAGCTTTCAGAAGCAAGCTTAACTGTTAGGGAGGAAGCAGCAGAATGTGCCTCTCACATCTAGCCTGTAGGAATTCAGGTTGGCAAGTTCTATGGGGAAGCCCATTGCTGCCTATGGTGGAAACGGCATGGGAGATTTCAGTTTCAAAATCTCTGTGAAAAAGCGTCAGAGAAGCTTCTCCGTTTAGAATCCAGCATATCTCACTGAACCGAAGAAGTGGTAGTTAGAAGGGAGTTAGAGCTGCAAGCAGTTTGGTTTGGGAAATTAGACGCGAAATGAAACTGCAAATGCCTTCCAAGAGGCTTGGAAAAGTGTGTTCTATATCTCTGCCAAACAAACTCCCCGGAGGTTGAGCTTTCAGAAGCTAGTTTAACTCTAAGGGAGGAAGCAGCAGAATGTGCCTCTCACATCTAGCCTGTAGGAATTCAGGTTGGCAAGTTCTATGGGGAAGCCCATTGGCGCCTTCGTTGGAAACGGGTTTCGAAATTTCAGTTTCAAAATTTCTGTGAAAAAGCGTCAGAGAAGCTTCTCCGTTTAGAATCCAGCATATCTCACTGAACCGAAGAAGTGGTAGTTAGAAGGGAGTTAGAGCTGCAAGCAGTTTGGTTTGGGAAATTAGATGCGAAATGACACTGCAAAGGCCTTCCAACAGGCTTGGAAAAGTGTGTTCTATATCTCTGCCAAACAGAGTCCCCGGAGGTTGAGCTTTCAGAAGCAAGCTTAACTGTTAGGGAGGAAGCAGCAGAATGTGCGTCTCACATCTAGCCTGTAGGAATTCAGGTTGGCAAGTTCTATGGGGAAGCCCATTGCTGCCTATGGTGGAAACGGCATGGGAGATTTCAGTTTCAAAATCTCTGTGAAAAAGCGTCAGAGAAGCTTCTCCGTTTAGAATCCAGCATATCTCACTGAACCGAAGAAGTGGTAGTTAGAAGGGAGTTAGAGCTGCAAGCAGTTTGGTTTGGGAAATTAGACGCGAAATGAAACTGCAAATGTCTTCCAACAGGCTTGGAAAAGTGTGTTCTATATCTCTGCCAAACAAACTCCCCGGAGGTTGAGCTTTCAGAAGCTAGTTTAACTCTAAGGGAGGAAGCAGCAGAATGTGCCTCTCACATCTAGCCTGTAGGAATTCAGGTTGGCAAGTTCTATGGGGAAGCCCATTGCTGCCTATGGTGGAAACGGCATGGGAGATTTCAGTTTCAAAATCTCTGTGAAAAAGCGTCAGAGAAGCTTCTCCGTTTAGAATCCAGCATATCTCACTGAACCGAAGAAGTGGTAGTTAGAAGGGAGTTAGAGCTGCAAGCAGTTTGGTTTGGGAAATTAGATGCGAAATTACACTGCAAAGGCCTTCCAACAGGCTTGGAAAAGTGTGTTCTATATCTCTGCCAAACAGACTCCCCGGAGGTTGAGCTTTCAGAAGCAAGCTTAACTCTTAGGGAGGAAGCAGCAGAATGTGCCTCTCACATCTAGCATGTAGGAATTCAGGTAGGCAAGTTCTATGGGGAAGCCCATTGCTGCCTATGGTGGAAACGGCATGGGAGATTTCAGTTTCAAAATCTCTGTGAAAAAGCGTCAGAGAAGCTTCTCCGTTTAGAATCCAGCATATCTCACTGAACCGAAGAAGTGGTAGTTAGAAGGCAGTTAGAGCTGCAAGCAGTTTGGTTTGGGAAATTAGATGCGAAATGACACTGCAAAGGCCTTCCAACAGGCTTGGAAAAGTGTGTTCTATATCTCTGCCAAACAGAGTCCCCGGAGGTTGAGCTTTCAGAAGCAAGCTTAACTGTTAGGGAGGAAGCAGCAGAATGTGCCTCTCACATCTAGCCTGTAGGAATTCAGGTTGGCAAGTTCTATGGGGAAGCCCATTGCTGCCTATGGTGGAAACGGCATGGGAGATTTCAGTTTCAAAATCTCTGTGAAAAAGCGTCAGAGAAGCTTCTCCGTTTAGAATCCAGCATATCTCACTGAACCGAAGAAGTGGTAGTTAGAAGGGAGTTAGAGCTGCAAGCAGTTTGGTTTGGGAAATTAGACGCGAAATGAAACTGCAAATGCCTTCCAAGAGGCTTGGAAAAGTGTGTTCTATATCTCTGCCAAACAACCTCCCCGGAGGTTGAGCTTTCAGAAGCTAGTTTAACTCTAAGGGAGGAAGCAGCAGAATGTGCCTCTCACATCTAGCCTGTAGGAATTCAGGTTGGCAAGTTCTATGGGGAAGCCCATTGGCGCCTTCGTTGGAAACGGGTTTGGAAATTTCAGTTTCAAAATCTCTGTGAAAAAGCGTCAGAGAAGCTTCTCCGTTTAGAATCCAGCATATCTCACTGAACCGAAGAAGTGGTAGTTAGAAGGGAGTTAGAGCTGCAAGCACTTTGCTTTGGGAAATTAGATGCGAAATGACACTGCAAAGGCCTTCCAACAGGCTTGGAAAAGTGTGTTCTATATCTCTGCCAAACAGACTCCCCGGAGGTTGAGCTTTCAGATGCAAGCTTAACTCTTAGGGAGGAAGCAGCAGAATGTGCCTCTCACATCTCGCCTGTAGGAATTCAGGTTGGCAAGTTCTATGGGGAAGCCCATTGCTGCCTATGGTGGAAACGGCATGGGAGATTTCAGTTTCAAAATCTCTGTGAAAAAGCGTCAGAGAAGCTTCTCCGTTTAGAATCCAGCATATCTCACTGAACCGAAGAAGTGGTAGTTAGAAGGGAGTTAGAGCTGCAAGCAGTTTGCTTTGGGAAATTAGATGCGAAATGACACTGCAAAGGCCTTCCAACAGGCTTGGAAAAGTGTGTTCTATATCTCTGCCAAACAGACTCCCCGGAGGTTGAGCTTTCAGAAGCAAGCTTAACTCTTAGGGAGGAAGCAGCCGAATGTGCCTCTCACATCTCGCCTGTAGGAATTCAGGATGGCAAGTTCTATGGGGAAGCCCATTGCTGCCTATGGTGGAAACGGCATGGGAGATTTCAGTTTCAAAATCTCTGTGAAAAAGCATCAGAGAAGCTTCTCCGTTTAGAATCCAGCATATCTCACTGAACCGAAGAAGTGGTAGTTAGAAGGGAGTTAGAGCTGCAAGCAGTTTGGTTTGGGAAATTAGACGCGAAATGAAACTGCAAATGCCTTCCAACAGGCTTGGAAAAGTGTGTTCTATATCTCTGCCAAACAAACTCCCCGGAGGTTGAGCTTTCAGAAGCTAGTTTAACTCTAATGGAGCAAGCAGCAGAATGTGCCTCTCACATCTAGCCTGTAGGAATTCAGGTTGGCAAGTTCTATGGGGAAGCCCATTGCTGCCTATGGTGGAAACGGCATGGGAGATTTCAGTTTCAAAATCTCTGTGAAAAAGCGTCAGAGGAGCTTCTCCGTTTAGAATCCAGCATATCTCACTGAACCGAAGAAGTGGTAGTTAGAAGGGAGTTAGAGCTGCAAGCAGTTTGGTTTGGGAAATTAGACGCGAAATGAAACTGCAAATGCCTTCCAAGAGGCTTGGAAAAGTGTGTTCTATATCTCTGCCAAACAAACTCCCCGGAGGTTGAGCTTTCAGAAGCTAGTTTAACTCTAAGGGAGGAAGCAGCAGAATGTGCCTCTCACATCTAGCCTGTAGGAATTCAGGTTGGCAAGTTCTATGGGGAAGCCCATTGGCGCCTTCGTTGGAAACGGGTTTCGAAATTTCAGTTTCAAAATTTCTGTGAAAAAGCGTCAGAGAAGCTTCTCCGTTTAGAATCCAGCATATCTCACTGAACCGAAGAAGTGGTAGTTAGAAGGGAGTTAGAGCTGCAAGCAGTTTGGTTTGGGAAATTAGATGCGAAATGACACTGCAAAGGCCTTCCAACAGGCTTGGAAAAGTGTGTTCTATATCTCTGCCAAACAGAGTCCCCGGAGGTTGAGCTTTCAGAAGCAAGCTTAACTGTTAGGGAGGAAGCAGCAGAATGTGCGTCTCACATCTAGCCTGTAGGAATTCAGGTTGGCAAGTTCTATGGGGAAGCCCATTGCTGCCTATGGTGGAAACGGCATGGGAGATTTCAGTTTCAAAATCTCTGTGAAAAAGCGTCAGAGAAGCTTCTCCGTTTAGAATCCAGCATATCTCACTGAACCGAAGAAGTGGTAGTTAGAAGGGAGTTAGAGCTGCAAGCAGTTTGGTTTGGGAAATTAGACGCGAAATGAAACTACAGATGCCTTCCAACAGGCTTGGAAAAGTGTGTTCTATATCTCTGCCTAACAACCTCCCCGGAGGTTGAGCTTTCAGAAGCTAGTTTAACTCTAAGGGAGGAAGCAGCAGAATGTGCCTCTCACATCTAGCCTGTAGGAATTCAGGTTGGCAAGTTCTATGGGGAAGCCCATTGCTGCCTATGGTGGAAACGGCATGGGAGATTTCAGTTTCAAAATCTCTGTGAAAAAGCGTCAGAGAAGCTTCTCCGTTTAGAATCCAGCATATCTCACTGAACCGAAGAAGTGGTAGTTAGAAGGGAGTTAGAGCTGCAAGCAGTTTGGTTTGGGAAATTAGATGCGAAATTACACTGCAAAGGCCTTCCAACAGGCTTGGAAAAGTGTGTTCTATATCTCTGCCAAACAGACTCCCCGGAGGTTGAGCTTTCAGAA
This sequence comes from Cynocephalus volans, assembly GCF_027409185.1. Taxonomy (NCBI): domain Eukaryota; kingdom Metazoa; phylum Chordata; class Mammalia; order Dermoptera; family Cynocephalidae; genus Cynocephalus; species Cynocephalus volans. The sequence continues at coordinate 176,858 of NW_026902424.1, read as the reverse complement.
GCAAGCTTAACTCTTAGGGAGGAAGCAGCAGAATGTGCCTCTCACATCTAGCATGTAGGAATTCAGGTAGGCAAGTTCTATGGGGAAGCCCATTGCTGCCTATGGTGGAAACGGCATGGGAGATTTCAGTTTCAAAATCTCTGTGAAAAAGCGTCAGAGAAGCTTCTCCGTTTAGAATCCAGCATATCTCACTGAACCGAAGAAGTGGTAGTTAGAAGGCAGTTAGAGCTGCAAGCAGTTTGGTTTGGGAAATTAGATGCGAAATGACACTGCAAAGGCCTTCCAACAGGCTTGGAAAAGTGTGTTCTATATCTCTGCCAAACAGAGTCCCCGGAGGTTGAGCTTTCAGAAGCAAGCTTAACTGTTAGGGAGGAAGCAGCAGAATGTGCCTCTCACATCTAGCCTGTAGGAATTCAGGTTGGCAAGTTCTATGGGGAAGCCCATTGCTGCCTATGGTGGAAACGGCATGGGAGATTTCAGTTTCAAAATCTCTGTGAAAAAGCGTCAGAGAAGCTTCTCCGTTTAGAATCCAGCATATCTCACTGAACCGAAGAAGTGGTAGTTAGAAGGGAGTTAGAGCTGCAAGCAGTTTGGTTTGGGAAATTAGACGCGAAATGAAACTGCAAATGCCTTCCAAGAGGCTTGGAAAAGTGTGTTCTATATCTCTGCCAAACAACCTCCCCGGAGGTTGAGCTTTCAGAAGCTAGTTTAACTCTAAGGGAGGAAGCAGCAGAATGTGCCTCTCACATCTAGCCTGTAGGAATTCAGGTTGGCAAGTTCTATGGGGAAGCCCATTGGCGCCTTCGTTGGAAACGGGTTTGGAAATTTCAGTTTCAAAATCTCTGTGAAAAAGCGTCAGAGAAGCTTCTCCGTTTAGAATCCAGCATATCTCACTGAACCGAAGAAGTGGTAGTTAGAAGGGAGTTAGAGCTGCAAGCACTTTGCTTTGGGAAATTAGATGCGAAATGACACTGCAAAGGCCTTCCAACAGGCTTGGAAAAGTGTGTTCTATATCTCTGCCAAACAGACTCCCCGGAGGTTGAGCTTTCAGATGCAAGCTTAACTCTTAGGGAGGAAGCAGCAGAATGTGCCTCTCACATCTCGCCTGTAGGAATTCAGGTTGGCAAGTTCTATGGGGAAGCCCATTGCTGCCTATGGTGGAAACGGCATGGGAGATTTCAGTTTCAAAATCTCTGTGAAAAAGCGTCAGAGAAGCTTCTCCGTTTAGAATCCAGCATATCTCACTGAACCGAAGAAGTGGTAGTTAGAAGGGAGTTAGAGCTGCAAGCAGTTTGCTTTGGGAAATTAGATGCGAAATGACACTGCAAAGGCCTTCCAACAGGCTTGGAAAAGTGTGTTCTATATCTCTGCCAAACAGACTCCCCGGAGGTTGAGCTTTCAGAAGCAAGCTTAACTCTTAGGGAGGAAGCAGCCGAATGTGCCTCTCACATCTCGCCTGTAGGAATTCAGGATGGCAAGTTCTATGGGGAAGCCCATTGCTGCCTATGGTGGAAACGGCATGGGAGATTTCAGTTTCAAAATCTCTGTGAAAAAGCATCAGAGAAGCTTCTCCGTTTAGAATCCAGCATATCTCACTGAACCGAAGAAGTGGTAGTTAGAAGGGAGTTAGAGCTGCAAGCAGTTTGGTTTGGGAAATTAGACGCGAAATGAAACTGCAAATGCCTTCCAACAGGCTTGGAAAAGTGTGTTCTATATCTCTGCCAAACAAACTCCCCGGAGGTTGAGCTTTCAGAAGCTAGTTTAACTCTAATGGAGCAAGCAGCAGAATGTGCCTCTCACATCTAGCCTGTAGGAATTCAGGTTGGCAAGTTCTATGGGGAAGCCCATTGCTGCCTATGGTGGAAACGGCATGGGAGATTTCAGTTTCAAAATCTCTGTGAAAAAGCGTCAGAGGAGCTTCTCCGTTTAGAATCCAGCATATCTCACTGAACCGAAGAAGTGGTAGTTAGAAGGGAGTTAGAGCTGCAAGCAGTTTGGTTTGGGAAATTAGACGCGAAATGAAACTGCAAATGCCTTCCAAGAGGCTTGGAAAAGTGTGTTCTATATCTCTGCCAAACAAACTCCCCGGAGGTTGAGCTTTCAGAAGCTAGTTTAACTCTAAGGGAGGAAGCAGCAGAATGTGCCTCTCACATCTAGCCTGTAGGAATTCAGGTTGGCAAGTTCTATGGGGAAGCCCATTGGCGCCTTCGTTGGAAACGGGTTTCGAAATTTCAGTTTCAAAATTTCTGTGAAAAAGCGTCAGAGAAGCTTCTCCGTTTAGAATCCAGCATATCTCACTGAACCGAAGAAGTGGTAGTTAGAAGGGAGTTAGAGCTGCAAGCAGTTTGGTTTGGGAAATTAGATGCGAAATGACACTGCAAAGGCCTTCCAACAGGCTTGGAAAAGTGTGTTCTATATCTCTGCCAAACAGAGTCCCCGGAGGTTGAGCTTTCAGAAGCAAGCTTAACTGTTAGGGAGGAAGCAGCAGAATGTGCGTCTCACATCTAGCCTGTAGGAATTCAGGTTGGCAAGTTCTATGGGGAAGCCCATTGCTGCCTATGGTGGAAACGGCATGGGAGATTTCAGTTTCAAAATCTCTGTGAAAAAGCGTCAGAGAAGCTTCTCCGTTTAGAATCCAGCATATCTCACTGAACCGAAGAAGTGGTAGTTAGAAGGGAGTTAGAGCTGCAAGCAGTTTGGTTTGGGAAATTAGACGCGAAATGAAACTACAGATGCCTTCCAACAGGCTTGGAAAAGTGTGTTCTATATCTCTGCCTAACAACCTCCCCGGAGGTTGAGCTTTCAGAAGCTAGTTTAACTCTAAGGGAGGAAGCAGCAGAATGTGCCTCTCACATCTAGCCTGTAGGAATTCAGGTTGGCAAGTTCTATGGGGAAGCCCATTGCTGCCTATGGTGGAAACGGCATGGGAGATTTCAGTTTCAAAATCTCTGTGAAAAAGCGTCAGAGAAGCTTCTCCGTTTAGAATCCAGCATATCTCACTGAACCGAAGAAGTGGTAGTTAGAAGGGAGTTAGAGCTGCAAGCAGTTTGCTTTGGGAAATTAGATGCGAAATGACACTGCAAAGGCCTTCCAACAGGCTTGGAAAAGTGTGTTCTATATCTCTGCCAAACAGAGTCCCCGGAGGTTGAGCTTTCAGAAGCAAGCTTAACTGTTAGGGAGGAAGCAGCAGAATGTGCCTCTCACATCTAGCATGTAGGAATTCAGGTTGGCAAGTTCTATGGGGAAGCCCATTGCTGCCTATGGTGGAAACGGCATGGGAGATTTCAGTTTCAAAATCTCTGTGAAAAAGCGTCAGAGAAGCTTCTCCGTTTAGAATCCAGCATATCTCACTGAACCGAAGAAGTGGTAGTTAGAAGGCAGTTAGAGCTGCAAGCAGTTTGGTTTGGGAAATTAGATGCGAAATGACACTGCAAAGGCCTTCCAACAGGCTTGGAAAAGTGTGTTCTATATCTCTGCCAAACAGAGTCCCCGGAGGTTGAGCTTTCAGAAGCAAGCTTAACTGTTAGGGAGGAAGCAGCAGAATGTGCCTCTCACATCTAGCCTGTAGGAATTCAGGTTGGCAAGTTCTATGGGGAAGCCCATTGCTGCCTATGGTGGAAACGGCATGGGAGATTTCAGTTTCAAAATCTCTGTGAAAAAGCGTCAGAGAAGCTTCTCCGTTTAGAATCCAGCATATCTCACTGAACCGAAGAAGTGGTAGTTAGAAGGGAGTTAGAGCTGCAAGCAGTTTGGTTTGGGAAATTAGACGCGAAATGAAACTGCAAATGCCTTCCAAGAGGCTTGGAAAAGTGTGTTCTATATCTCTGCCAAACAACCTCCCCGGAGGTTGAGCTTTCAGAAGCTAGTTTAACTCTAAGGGAGGAAGCAGCAGAATGTGCCTCTCACATCTAGCCTGTAGGAATTCAGGTTGGCAAGTTCTATGGGGAAGCCCATTGGCGCCTTCGTTGGAAACGGGTTTGGAAATTTCAGTTTCAAAATCTCTGTGAAAAAGCGTCAGAGAAGCTTCTCCGTTTAGAATCCAGCATATCTCACTGAACCGAAGAAGTGGTAGTTAGAAGGGAGTTAGAGCTGCAAGCACTTTGCTTTGGGAAATTAGATGCGAAATGACACTGCAAAGGCCTTCCAACAGGCTTGGAAAAGTGTGTTCTATATCTCTGCCAAACAGACTCCCCGGAGGTTGAGCTTTCAGATGCAAGCTTAACTCTTAGGGAGGAAGCAGCAGAATGTGCCTCTCACATCTCGCCTGTAGGAATTCAGGTTGGCAAGTTCTATGGGGAAGCCCATTGCTGCCTATGGTGGAAACGGCATGGGAGATTTCAGTTTCAAAATCTCTGTGAAAAAGCGTCAGAGAAGCTTCTCCGTTTAGAATCCAGCATATCTCACTGAACCGAAGAAGTGGTAGTTAGAAGGGAGTTAGAGCTGCAAGCAGTTTGCTTTGGGAAATTAGATGCGAAATGACACTGCAAAGGCCTTCCAACAGGCTTGGAAAAGTGTGTTCTATATCTCTGCCAAACAGACTCCCCGGAGGTTGAGCTTTCAGAAGCAAGCTTAACTCTTAGGGAGGAAGCAGCCGAATGTGCCTCTCACATCTCGCCTGTAGGAATTCAGGATGGCAAGTTCTATTTGGAAGCCCATTGCTGCCTATTGTGGAAACGGCATGGGAGATTTCAGTTTCAAAATCTCTGTGAAAAAGCGTCAGAGAAGCTTCTCCGTTTTGAATCCAGCATATCTCACTGAACCGAAGAAGTGGTAGTTAGAAGGCAGTTAGAGCTGCAAGCAGTTTGGTTTGGGAAATTAGATGCGAAATGACACTGCAAATGCCTTCCAACAGGCTTGGAAAAGTGTGTTCTATATCCCTGCCAAACAGAGTCCCCGGAGGTTGAGCTTTCAGAAGCAAGCTTAACTGTTAGGGAGGAAGCAGCAGAATGTGCCTCTCACATCTAGCCTGTAGGAATTCAGGTTGGCAAGTTCTATGGGGAAGCCCATTGCTGCCTATGGTGGAAAAGGCATGGGAGATTTCAGTTTCAAAATCTCTGTGAAAAAGCGTCAGAGAAGCTTCTCCGTTTAGAATCCAGCATATCTCACTGAACCGAAGAAGTGGTAGTTAGAAGGGAGTTAGAGCTGCAAGCAGTTTGGTTTGGGAAATTAGATGTGAAATGACACTGCAAAGGCCTTCCAACAGGCTTGGAAAAGTGTGTTCTATATCTCTGCCAAACAGAGTCCCCGGAGGTTGAGCTTTCAGAAGGAAGCTTAACTGTTAGGGAGGAAGCAGCAGAATGTGCCTCTCACATCTAGCCTGTAGGAATTCAGGTTGGCAAGTTCTATGGGGAAGCCCATTGGGGCCTTCGTTGGAAAAGGGTTTGGAAATTTCAGTTTCAAAATCTCTGTTAAAAAGCGTCAGAGAAGCTTCTCCCTTTAGAATCCAGCATATCTCACTGAACCGAAGAAGTGGTAGTTAGAAGGGAGTTTGAGCTGCAAGCAGTTTGCTTTGGGAAATTAGACGCGAAATGAAACTGCAAATGCCTTCCAACAGGCTTGGAAAAGTTTGTTCTATATCTCTGCCAAACAAACTCCCCGGAGGTTGAGCTTTCAGAAGCTAGTTTAACTCTAAGGGAAGAAGCAGCAGAATGTGCCTCTCACATCTAGCCTGTAGGAATTCAGGTTGGCAAGTTCTATGGGGAAGCCCATTGGCGCCTTCGTTGGAAATGGGTTTGGAAATTTCAGTTTCAAAATCTCTGTGAAAATGCGTCAGAGAAGCTTCTCCGTTTAGAATCCAGCATATCTCACTGAACCGAAGAAGTGGTAGTTAGAAGGGAGTTAGAGCTGCAAGCAGTTTGGTTTGGGAAATTAGATGCGAGATGACACTGCAAAGGCCTTCCAACAGGCTTGGAAAAGTGTGTTCTATATCTCTGCCAAACAGACTCCCCGGAGGTTGAGCTTTCAGAAGCAAGCTTAACTCTTAGGGAGGAAGCAGCCGAATGTGCCTCTCACATCTCGCCTGTAGGAATTCAGGTTGGCAAGTTCTATGGGGAAGCCCATTGCTGCCTATGGTGGAAACGGCATGGGAGATTTCAGTTTCAAAATCTCTGTGAAAAAGCGTCAGAGAAGCTTCTCCGTTTAGAATCCAGCATATCTCACTGAACCGAAGAAGTGGTAGTTAGAAGGGAGTTAGAGCTGCAAGCAGTTTGGTTTGGGAAATTAGACGCGAAATGAAACTGCAAATGTCTTCCAACAGGCTTGGAAAAGTGTGTTCTATATCTCTGCCAAACAAACTCCCCGGAGGTTGAGCTTTCAGAAGCTAGTTTAACTCTAAGGGAGGAAGCAGCAGAATGTGCCTCTCACATCTAGCCTGTAGGAATTCAGGTTGGCAAGTTCTATGGGGAAGCCCATTGCTGCCTATGGTGGAAACGGCATGGGAGATTTCAGTTTCAAAATCTCTGTGAAAAAGCGTCAGAGAAGCTTCTCCGTTTAGAATCCAGCATATCTCACTGAACCGAAGAAGTGGTAGTTAGAAGGGAGTTAGAGCTGCAAGCAGTTTGGTTTGGGAAATTAGTTGCGAAATTACACTGCAAAGGCCTTCCAACAGGCTTGGAAAAGTGTGTTCTATATCTCTGCCAAACAGACTCCCCGGAGGTTGAGCTTTCAGAAGCAAGCTTAACTCTTAGGGAGGAAGCAGCCGAATGTGCCTCTCACATCTCGCCTTTAGGAATTCAGGTTGGCAAGTTCTATGGGGAAGCCCATTGCTGCCTATTGTGGAAACGGCATGGGAGATTTCAGTTTCAAAATCTCTGTGAAAAAGCGTCAGAGAAGCTTCTCCGTTTAGAATTCAGCATATCTCACTGAACCGAAGAAGTGGTAGTTAGAAGGCAGTTAGAGCTGCAAGCGGTTTGGTTTGGGAAATTAGATGCGAAATGACACTGCAAAGGCCTTCCAACAGGCTTGGAAAAGTGTGTTCTATATCTCTGCCAAACAGAGTCCCCGGAGGTTGAGCTTTCAGAAGCAAGCTTAACTGTTAGGGAGGAAGCAGCAGAATGTGCCTCTCACATCTAGCCTGTAGGAATTCAGGTTGGCAAGTTCTATGGGGAAGCCCATTGCTGCCTATGGTGGAAACGGCATGGGAGATTTCAGTTTCAAAATCTCTGTGAAAAAGCGTCAGAGAAGCTTCTCCGTTTAGAATCCAGCATATCTCACTGAACCGAAGAAGTGGTAGTTAGAACGGAGTTAGAGCTGCAAGCAGTTTGGTTTGGGAAATTAGACGCGAAATGAAACTGCAAATGCCTTCCAACAGGCTTGGAAAAGTGTGTTCTATATCTCTGCCAAACAAACTCCCCGGAGGTTGAGCTTTCAGAAGCTAGTTTAACTCTAAGGGAGGAAGCAGCAGAATGTGCCTCTCACATCTAGCCTGTAGGAATTCAGGTTGGCAAGTTCTATGGGGAAGCCCATTGCTGCCTATGGTGGAAACGGCATGGGAGATTTCAGTTTCAAAATCTCTGTGAAAAAGCGTCAGAGAAGCTTCTCCGTTTAGAATCCAGCATATCTCACTGAACCGAAGAAGTGGTAGTTAGAAGGGAGTTAGAGCTGCAAGCAGTTTGGTTTGGGAAATTAGACGCGAAATGAAACTGCAAATGCCTTCCAACAGGCTTGGAAAAGTGTGTTCTATATCTCTGCCAAACAAACTCCCCGGAGGTTGAGCTTTCAGAAGCAAGTTTAACTCTAAGGGAGGAAGCAGCAGAATGTGCCTCTCACATCTAGCCTGTAGGAATTCAGGTTGGCAAGTTCTATGGGGAAGCCCATTGCTGCCTATGGTGGAAACGGCATGGGAGATTTCAGTTTCAAAATCTCTGTGAAAAAGCGTCAGAGAAGCTTCTCCGTTTAGAATCCAGCATATCTCACTGAACCGAAGAAGTGGTAGTTAGAAGGGAGTTAGAGCTGCAAGCAGTTTGGTTTGGGAAATTAGATGTGAAATGACACTGCAAAGGCCTTCCAACAGGCTTGGAAAAGTGTGTTCTATATCTGTGCCAAACAGAGTCCCCGGAGGTTGAGCTTTCAGAAGCAAGCTTAACTGTTAGGGAGGAAGCAGCAGAATGTGCCTCTCACATCTAGCCTGTAGGAATTCAGGTTGGCAAGTTCTATGGGGAAGCCCATTGGGGCCTTCGTTGGAAAAGGGTTTGGAAATTTCAGTTACAAAATCTCTGTTAAAAAGCGTCAGAGAAGCTTCTCCCTTTAGAATCCAGCATATCTCACTGAACCGAAGAAGTGGTAGTTAGAAGGGAGTTTGAGCTGCAAGCAGTTTGCTTTGGGAAATTAGACGCGAAATGAAACTGCAAATGCCTTCCAACAGGCTTGGAAAAGTTTGTTCTATATCTCTGCCAAACAAACTCCCCGGAGGTTGAGCTTTCAGAAGCTAGTTTAACTCTAAGGGAAGAAGCAGCAGAATGTGCCTCTCACATCTAGCCTGTAGGAATTCAGGTTGGCAAGTTCTATGGGGAAGCCCATTGGCGCCTTCGTTGGAAACGGGTTTGGAAATTTCAGTTTCAAAATCTCTGTGAAAATGCGTCAGAGAAGCTTCTCCGTTTAGAATCCAGCATATCTCACTGAACCGAAGAAGTGGTAGTTAGAAGGGAGTTAGAGCTGCAAGCAGTTTGGTTTGGGAAATTAGACGCGAAATGAAACTGCAAATGCCTTCCAACAGGCTTGGAAAAGTGTGTTCTATATCTCTGCCAAACAAACTCCCCGGAGGTTGAGCTTTCAGAAGCTAGTTTAACTCTAAGGGAGGAAGCAGCAGAATGTGCCTCTCACATCTAGCCTGTAGGAATTCAGGTTGGCAAGTTCTATGGGGAAGCCCTTTGGCGCCTTCGTTGGAAACGGGTTTGGAAATTTCAGTTTCAAAATCTCTGTGAAAAAGCGTCAGAGAAGCTTCTCCGTTTAGAATCCAGCATATCTCACTGAACCGAAGAAGTGGTAGTTAGAAGGGAGTTAGAGCTGCAAGCAGTTTGGTTTGGGAAATTAGATGGGAAATGACACTGCAAAGGCCTTCCAACAGGCTTGGAAAAGTGTGTTCTATATCTGTGCCAAACAGAGTCCCCGGAGGTTGAGCTTTCAGAAGCAAGCTTAACTGTTAGGGAGGAAGCAGCAGAATGTGCCTCTCACATCTAGCCTGTAGGAATTCAGGTTGGCAAGTTCTATGGGGAAGCCCATTGCTGCCTATGGTGGAAACGGCATGGGAGATTTCAGTTTCAAAATCTCTGTGAAAAAGCGTCAGAGAAGCTTCTCCGTTTAGAATCCAGCATATCTCACTGAACCGAAGAAGTGGTAGTTAGAAGGGAGTTAGAGCTGCAAGCAGTTTGCTTTGGGAAATTAGACGCGAAATGAAACTGCAAATGCCTTCCAACAGGCTTGGAAAAGTGTGTTCTATATCTCTGCCAAACAAACTCCCCGGAGGTTGAGCTTTCAGAAGCTAGTTTAACTCTAAGGGAGGAAGCAGCAGAATGTGCCTCTCACATCTAGCCTGTAGGAATTCAGGTTGGCAAGTTCTATGGGGAAGCCCATTGGCGCCTTCGTTGGAAACGGGTTTGGAAATTTCAGTTTCAAATTCTCTGTGAAAAAGCGTCAGAGAAGCTTCTCCGTTTAGAATCCAGCATATCTCACTGAACCGAAGAAGTGGTAGTTAGAAGGGAGTTAGAGCTGCAAGCAGTTTGGTTTGGGAAATTAGATGCGAAATGACACTGCAAAGGCCTTCCAACAGGCTTGGAAAAGTGTGTTCTATATCTCTGCCAAACAGACTCCCCGGAGGTTGAGCTTTCAGAAGCAAGCTTAACTCTTAGGGAGGAAGCAGCCGAATGTGCCTCTCACATCTCGCCTGTAGGAATTCAGGTTGGCAAGTTCTATGGGGAAGCCCATTGCTGCCTATGGTGGAAACGGCATGGGAGATTTCAGTTTCAAAATCTCTGTGAAAAAGCGTCAGAGAAGCTTCTCCGTTTAGAATCCAGCATATCTCACTGAACCGAAGAAGTGGTAGTTAGAAGGGAGTTAGAGCTGCAAGCAGTTTGCTTTGGGAAATTAGATGCGAAATGACACTGCAAAGGCCTTCCAACAGGCTTGGAAAAGTGTGTTCTATATCTCTGCCAAACAGAGTCCCCGGAGGTTGAGCTTTCAGAAGCAAGCTTAACTCTTAGGGAGGAAGCAGCCGAATGTGCCTCTCACATCTCGCCTGTAGGAATTCAGGTTGGCAAGTTCTATGGGGAAGCCCATTGCTGCCTATGGTGGAAACGGCATGGGAGATTTCAGTTTCAAAATCTCTGTGAAAAAGCGTCAGAGAAGCTTCTCCGTTTAGAATCCAGCATATCTCACTGAACCGAAGAAGTGGTAGTTAGAAGGCAGTTAGAGCTGCAAGCAGTTTGGTTTGGGAAATTAGATGCGAAATGACACTGCAAAGGCCTTCCAACAGGCTTGGAAAAGTGTGTTCTATATCTCTGCCAAACAGAGTCCCCGGAGGTTGAGCTTTCAGAAGCAAGCTTAACTGTTAGGGAGGAAGCAGCAGAATGTGCCTCTCACATCTAGCCTGTAGGAATTCAGGTTGGCAAGTTCTATGGGGAAGCCCATTGCTGCCTATGGTGGAAACGGCATGGGAGATTTCAGTTTCAAAATCTCTGTGAAAAAGCGTCAGAGAAGCTTCTCCGTTTAGAATCCAGCATATCTCACTGAACCGAAGAAGTGGTAGTTAGAAGGGAGTTAGAGCTGCAAGCAGTTTGGTTTGGGAAATTAGACGCGAAATGAAACTGCAAATGCCTTCCAAGAGGCTTGGAAAAGTGTGTTCTATATCTCTGCCAAACAAACTCCCCGGAGGTTGAGCTTTCAGAAGCTAGTTTAACTCTAAGGGAGGAAGCAGCAGAATGTGCCTCTCACATCTAGCCTGTAGGAATTCAGGTTGGCAAGTTCTATGGGGAAGCCCATTGGCGCCTTCGTTGGAAACGGGTTTCGAAATTTCAGTTTCAAAATTTCTGTGAAAAAGCGTCAGAGAAGCTTCTCCGTTTAGAATCCAGCATATCTCACTGAACCGAAGAAGTGGTAGTTAGAAGGGAGTTAGAGCTGCAAGCAGTTTGGTTTGGGAAATTAGATGCGAAATGACACTGCAAAGGCCTTCCAACAGGCTTGGAAAAGTGTGTTCTATATCTCTGCCAAACAGAGTCCCCGGAGGTTGAGCTTTCAGAAGCAAGCTTAACTGTTAGGGAGGAAGCAGCAGAATGTGCGTCTCACATCTAGCCTGTAGGAATTCAGGTTGGCAAGTTCTATGGGGAAGCCCATTGCTGCCTATGGTGGAAACGGCATGGGAGATTTCAGTTTCAAAATCTCTGTGAAAAAGCGTCAGAGAAGCTTCTCCGTTTAGAATCCAGCATATCTCACTGAACCGAAGAAGTGGTAGTTAGAAGGGAGTTAGAGCTGCAAGCAGTTTGGTTTGGGAAATTAGACGCGAAATGAAACTGCAAATGTCTTCCAACAGGCTTGGAAAAGTGTGTTCTATATCTCTGCCAAACAAACTCCCCGGAGGTTGAGCTTTCAGAAGCTAGTTTAACTCTAAGGGAGGAAGCAGCAGAATGTGCCTCTCACATCTAGCCTGTAGGAATTCAGGTTGGCAAGTTCTATGGGGAAGCCCATTGCTGCCTATGGTGGAAACGGCATGGGAGATTTCAGTTTCAAAATCTCTGTGAAAAAGCGTCAGAGAAGCTTCTCCGTTTAGAATCCAGCATATCTCACTGAACCGAAGAAGTGGTAGTTAGAAGGGAGTTAGAGCTGCAAGCAGTTTGGTTTGGGAAATTAGATGCGAAATTACACTGCAAAGGCCTTCCAACAGGCTTGGAAAAGTGTGTTCTATATCTCTGCCAAACAGACTCCCCGGAGGTTGAGCTTTCAGAAGCAAGCTTAACTCTTAGGGAGGAAGCAGCAGAATGTGCCTCTCACATCTAGCATGTAGGAATTCAGGTAGGCAAGTTCTATGGGGAAGCCCATTGCTGCCTATGGTGGAAACGGCATGGGAGATTTCAGTTTCAAAATCTCTGTGAAAAAGCGTCAGAGAAGCTTCTCCGTTTAGAATCCAGCATATCTCACTGAACCGAAGAAGTGGTAGTTAGAAGGCAGTTAGAGCTGCAAGCAGTTTGGTTTGGGAAATTAGATGCGAAATGACACTGCAAAGGCCTTCCAACAGGCTTGGAAAAGTGTGTTCTATATCTCTGCCAAACAGAGTCCCCGGAGGTTGAGCTTTCAGAAGCAAGCTTAACTGTTAGGGAGGAAGCAGCAGAATGTGCCTCTCACATCTAGCCTGTAGGAATTCAGGTTGGCAAGTTCTATGGGGAAGCCCATTGCTGCCTATGGTGGAAACGGCATGGGAGATTTCAGTTTCAAAATCTCTGTGAAAAAGCGTCAGAGAAGCTTCTCCGTTTAGAATCCAGCATATCTCACTGAACCGAAGAAGTGGTAGTTAGAAGGGAGTTAGAGCTGCAAGCAGTTTGGTTTGGGAAATTAGACGCGAAATGAAACTGCAAATGCCTTCCAAGAGGCTTGGAAAAGTGTGTTCTATATCTCTGCCAAACAACCTCCCCGGAGGTTGAGCTTTCAGAAGCTAGTTTAACTCTAAGGGAGGAAGCAGCAGAATGTGCCTCTCACATCTAGCCTGTAGGAATTCAGGTTGGCAAGTTCTATGGGGAAGCCCATTGGCGCCTTCGTTGGAAACGGGTTTGGAAATTTCAGTTTCAAAATCTCTGTGAAAAAGCGTCAGAGAAGCTTCTCCGTTTAGAATCCAGCATATCTCACTGAACCGAAGAAGTGGTAGTTAGAAGGGAGTTAGAGCTGCAAGCACTTTGCTTTGGGAAATTAGATGCGAAATGACACTGCAAAGGCCTTCCAACAGGCTTGGAAAAGTGTGTTCTATATCTCTGCCAAACAGACTCCCCGGAGGTTGAGCTTTCAGATGCAAGCTTAACTCTTAGGGAGGAAGCAGCAGAATGTGCCTCTCACATCTCGCCTGTAGGAATTCAGGTTGGCAAGTTCTATGGGGAAGCCCATTGCTGCCTATGGTGGAAACGGCATGGGAGATTTCAGTTTCAAAATCTCTGTGAAAAAGCGTCAGAGAAGCTTCTCCGTTTAGAATCCAGCATATCTCACTGAACCGAAGAAGTGGTAGTTAGAAGGGAGTTAGAGCTGCAAGCAGTTTGCTTTGGGAAATTAGATGCGAAATGACACTGCAAAGGCCTTCCAACAGGCTTGGAAAAGTGTGTTCTATATCTCTGCCAAACAGACTCCCCGGAGGTTGAGCTTTCAGAAGCAAGCTTAACTCTTAGGGAGGAAGCAGCCGAATGTGCCTCTCACATCTCGCCTGTAGGAATTCAGGATGGCAAGTTCTATTTGGAAGCCCATTGCTGCCTATTGTGGAAACGGCATGGGAGATTTCAGTTTCAAAATCTCTGTGAAAAAGCGTCAGAGAAGCTTCTCCGTTTTGAATCCAGCATATCTCACTGAACCGAAGAAGTGGTAGTTAGAAGGCAGTTAGAGCTGCAAGCAGTTTGGTTTGGGAAATTAGATGCGAAATGACACTGCAAATGCCTTCCAACAGGCTTGGAAAAGTGTGTTCTATATCCCTGCCAAACAGAGTCCCCGGAGGTTGAGCTTTCAGAAGCAAGCTTAACTGTTAGGGAGGAAGCAGCAGAATGTGCCTCTCACATCTAGCCTGTAGGAATTCAGGTTGGCAAGTTCTATGGGGAAGCCCATTGCTGCCTATGGTGGAAAAGGCATGGGAGATTTCAGTTTCAAAATCTCTGTGAAAAAGCGTCAGAGAAGCTTCTCCGTTTAGAATCCAGCATATCTCACTGAACCGAAGAAGTGGTAGTTAGAAGGGAGTTAGAGCTGCAAGCAGTTTGGTTTGGGAAATTAGATGTGAAATGACACTGCAAAGGCCTTCCAACAGGCTTGGAAAAGTGTGTTCTATATCTCTGCCAAACAGAGTCCCCGGAGGTTGAGCTTTCAGAAGGAAGCTTAACTGTTAGGGAGGAAGCAGCAGAATGTGCCTCTCACATCTAGCCTGTAGGAATTCAGGTTGGCAAGTTCTATGGGGAAGCCCATTGGGGCCTTCGTTGGAAAAGGGTTTGGAAATTTCAGTTTCAAAATCTCTGTTAAAAAGCGTCAGAGAAGCTTCTCCCTTTAGAATCCAGCATATCTCACTGAACCGAAGAAGTGGTAGTTAGAAGGGAGTTTGAGCTGCAAGCAGTTTGCTTTGGGAAATTAGACGCGAAATGAAACTGCAAATGCCTTCCAACAGGCTTGGAAAAGTTTGTTCTATATCTCTGCCAAACAAACTCCCCGGAGGTTGAGCTTTCAGAAGCTAGTTTAACTCTAAGGGAAGAAGCAGCAGAATGTGCCTCTCACATCTAGCCTGTAGGAATTCAGGTTGGCAAGTTCTATGGGGAAGCCCATTGGCGCCTTCGTTGGAAATGGGTTTGGAAATTTCAGTTTCAAAATCTCTGTGAAAATGCGTCAGAGAAGCTTCTCCGTTTAGAATCCAGCATATCTCACTGAACCGAAGAAGTGGTAGTTAGAAGGGAGTTAGAGCTGCAAGCAGTTTGGTTTGGGAAATTAGATGCGAGATGACACTGCAAAGGCCTTCCAACAGGCTTGGAAAAGTGTGTTCTATATCTCTGCCAAACAGACTCCCCGGAGGTTGAGCTTTCAGAAGCAAGCTTAACTCTTAGGGAGGAAGCAGCCGAATGTGCCTCTCACATCTCGCCTGTAGGAATTCAGGTTGGCAAGTTCTATGGGGAAGCCCATTGCTGCCTATGGTGGAAACGGCATGGGAGATTTCAGTTTCAAAATCTCTGTGAAAAAGCGTCAGAGAAGCTTCTCCGTTTAGAATCCAGCATATCTCACTGAACCGAAGAAGTGGTAGTTAGAAGGGAGTTAGAGCTGCAAGCAGTTTGGTTTGGGAAATTAGACGCGAAATGAAACTGCAAATGTCTTCCAACAGGCTTGGAAAAGTGTGTTCTATATCTCTGCCAAACAAACTCCCCGGAGGTTGAGCTTTCAGAAGCTAGTTTAACTCTAAGGGAGGAAGCAGCAGAATGTGCCTCTCACATCTAGCCTGTAGGAATTCAGGTTGGCAAGTTCTATGGGGAAGCCCATTGCTGCCTATGGTGGAAACGGCATGGGAGATTTCAGTTTCAAAATCTCTGTGAAAAAGCGTCAGAGAAGCTTCTCCGTTTAGAATCCAGCATATCTCACTGAACCGAAGAAGTGGTAGTTAGAAGGGAGTTAGAGCTGCAAGCAGTTTGCTTTGGGAAATTAGATGCGAAATGACACTGCAAAGGCCTTCCAACAGGCTTGGAAAAGTGTGTTCTATATCTCTGCCAAACAGACTCCCCGGAGGTTGAGCTTTCAGAAGCAAGCTTAACTCTTAGGGAGGAAGCAGCCAAATGTGCCTCTCACATCTCGCCTTTAGGAATTCAGGTTGGCAAGTTCTATGGGGAAGCCCATTGCTGCCTATTGTGGAAACGGCATGGGAGATTTCAGTTTCAAAATCTCTGTGAAAAAGCGTCAGAGAAGCTTCTCCGTTTAGAATTCAGCATATCTCACTGAACCGAAGAAGTGGTAGTTAGAAGGCAGTTAGAGCTGCAAGCGGTTTGGTTTGGGAAATTAGATGCGAAATGACACTGCAAAGGCCTTCCAACAGGCTTGGAAAAGTGTGTTCTATATCTCTGCCAAACAGAGTCCCCGGAGGTTGAGCTTTCAGAAGCAAGCTTAACTGTTAGGGAGGAAGCAGCAGAATGTGCCTCTCACATCTAGCCTGTAGGAATTCAGGTTGGCAAGTTCTATGGGGAAGCCCATTGCTGCCTATGGTGGAAACGGCATGGGAGATTTCAGTTTCAAAATCTCTGTGAAAAAGCGTCAGAGAAGCTTCTCCGTTTAGAATCCAGCATATCTCACTGAACCGAAGAAGTGGTAGTTAGAACGGAGTTAGAGCTGCAAGCAGTTTGGTTTGGGAAATTAGACGCGAAATGAAACTGCAAATGCCTTCCAACAGGCTTGGAAAAGTGTGTTCTATATCTCTGCCAAACAAACTCCCCGGAGGTTGAGCTTTCAGAAGCTAGTTTAACTCTAAGGGAGGAAGCAGCAGAATGTGCCTCTCACATCTAGCCTGTAGGAATTCAGGTTGGCAAGTTCTATGGGGAAGCCCATTGCTGCCTATGGTGGAAACGGCATGGGAGATTTCAGTTTCAAAATCTCTGTGAAAAAGCGTCAGAGAAGCTTCTCCGTTTAGAATCCAGCATATCTCACTGAACCGAAGAAGTGGTAGTTAGAAGGGAGTTAGAGCTGCAAGCAGTTTGGTTTGGGAAATTAGACGCGAAATGAAACTGCAAATGCCTTCCAACAGGCTTGGAAAAGTGTGTTCTATATCTCTGCCAAACAAACTCCCCGGAGGTTGAGCTTTCAGAAGCAAGTTTAACTCTAAGGGAGGAAGCAGCAGAATGTGCCTCTCACATCTAGCCTGTAGGAATTCAGGTTGGCAAGTTCTATGGGGAAGCCCATTGCTGCCTATGGTGGAAACGGCATGGGAGATTTCAGTTTCAAAATCTCTGTGAAAAAGCGTCAGAGAAGCTTCTCCGTTTAGAATCCAGCATATCTCACTGAACCGAAGAAGTGGTAGTTAGAAGGGAGTTAGAGCTGCAAGCAGTTTGGTTTGGGAAATTAGATGTGAAATGACACTGCAAAGGCCTTCCAACAGGCTTGGAAAAGTGTGTTCTATATCTGTGCCAAACAGAGTCCCCGGAGGTTGAGCTTTCAGAAGCAAGCTTAACTGTTAGGGAGGAAGCAGCAGAATGTGCCTCTCACATCTAGCCTGTAGGAATTCAGGTTGGCAAGTTCTATGGGGAAGCCCATTGGGGCCTTCGTTGGAAAAGGGTTTGGAAATTTCAGTTACAAAATCTCTGTTAAAAAGCGTCAGAGAAGCTTCTCCCTTTAGAATCCAGCATATCTCACTGAACCGAAGAAGTGGTAGTTAGAAGGGAGTTTGAGCTGCAAGCAGTTTGCTTTGGGAAATTAGACGCGAAATGAAACTGCAAATGCCTTCCAACAGGCTTGGAAAAGTTTGTTCTATATCTCTGCCAAACAAACTCCCCGGAGGTTGAGCTTTCAGAAGCTAGTTTAACTCTAAGGGAAGAAGCAGCAGAATGTGCCTCTCACATCTAGCCTGTAGGAATTCAGGTTGGCAAGTTCTATGGGGAAGCCCATTGGCGCCTTCGTTGGAAACGGGTTTGGAAATTTCAGTTTCAAAATCTCTGTGAAAATGCGTCAGAGAAGCTTCTCCGTTTAGAATCCAGCATATCTCACTGAACCGAAGAAGTGGTAGTTAGAAGGGAGTTAGAGCTGCAAGCAGTTTGGTTTGGGAAATTAGATGCGAAATGACACTGCAAAGGCCTTCCAACAGGCTTGGAAAAGTGTGTTCTATATCTCTGCCAAACAGACTCCCCGGAGGTTGAGCTTTCAGAAGCAAGCTTAACTCTTAGGGAGGAAGCAGCCGAATGTGCCTCTCACATCTCGCCTGTAGGAATTCAGGTTGGCAAGTTCTATGGGGAAGCCCATTGCTGCCTATGGTGGAAACGGCATGGGAGATTTCAGTTTCAAAATCTCTGTGAAAAAGCGTCAGAGAAGCTTCTCCGTTTAGAATCCAGCATATCTCACTGAACCGAAGAAGTGGTAGTTAGAAGGGAGTTAGAGCTGCAAGCAGTTTGGTTTGGGAAATTAGACGCGAAATGAAACTGCAAATGTCTTCCAACAGGCTTGGAAAAGTGTGTTCTATATCTCTGCCAAACAAACTCCCCGGAGGTTGAGCTTTCAGAAGCTAGTTTAACTCTAAGGGAGGAAGCAGCAGAATGTGCCTCTCACATCTAGCCTGTAGGAATTCAGGTTGGCAAGTTCTATGGGGAAGCCCATTGCTGCCTATGGTGGAAACGGCATGGGAGATTTCAGTTTCAAAATCTCTGTGAAAAAGCGTCAGAGAAGCTTCTCCGTTTAGAATCCAGCATATCTCACTGAACCGAAGAAGTGGTAGTTAGAAGGGAGTTAGAGCTGCAAGCAGTTTGCTTTGGGAAATTAGATGCGAAATGACACTGCAAAGGCCTTCCAACAGGCTTGGAAAAGTGTGTTCTATATCTCTGCCAAACAGACTCCCCGGAGGTTGAGCTTTCAGAAGCAAGCTTAACTCTTAGGGAGGAAGCAGCCGAATGTGCCTCTCACATCTCGCCTGTAGGAATTCAGGTTGGCAAGTTCTATGGGGAAGCCCATTGCTGCCTATTGTGGAAACGGCATGGGAGATTTCAGTTTCAAAATCTCTGTGAAAAAGCGTCAGAGAAGCTTCTCCGTTTAGAATCCAGCATATCTCACTGAACCGAAGAAGTGGTAGTTAGAAGGCAGTTAGAGCTGCAAGCGGTTTGGTTTGGGAAATTAGATGCGAAATGACACTGCAAAGGCCTTCCAACAGGCTTGGAAAAGTGTGTTCTATATCTCTGCCAAACAGAGTCCCCGGAGGTTGAGCTTTCAGAACCAAGCTTAACTGTTAGGGAGGAAGCAGCAGAATGTGCCTCTCACATCTAGCCTGTAGGAATTCAGGTTGGCAAGTTCTATGGGGAAGCCCATTGCTGCCTATGGTGGAAACGGCATGGGAGATTTCAGTTTCAAAATCTCTGTGAAAAAGCGTCAGAGAAGCTTCTCCGTTTAGAATCCAGCATATCTCACTGAACCGAAGAAGTGGTAGTTAGAAGGGAGTTAGAGCTGCAAGCAGTTTGCTTTGGGAAATTAGACGCGAAATGAAACTGCAAATGCCTTCCAACAGGCTTGGAAAAGTGTGTTCTATATCTCTGCCAAACAAACTCCCCGGAGGTTGAGCTTTCAGAAGCTAGTTTAACTCTAAGGGAGGAAGCAGCAGAATGTGCCTCTCACATCTAGCCTGTAGGAATTCAGGTTGGCAAGTTCTATGGGGAAGCCCATTGCTGCCTATGGTGGAAACGGCATGGGAGATTTCAGTTTCAAAATCTCTGTGAAAAAGCGTCAGAGAAGCTTCTCCGTTTAGAATCCAGCATATCTCACTGAACCGAAGAAGTGGTAGTTAGAAGGCAGTTAGAGCTGCAAGCAGTTTGGTTTGGGAAATTAGACGCGAAATGAAACTGCAAATGCCTTCCAACAGGCTTGGAAAAGTGTGTTCTATATCTCTGCCAAACAGACTCCCTGGAGGTTGAGCTTTCAGAAGCAAGTTTAACTCTAAGGGAGGAAGCAGCAGAATGTGCCTCTCACATCTAGCCTGTAGGAATTCAGGTTGGCAAGTTCTATGGGGAAGCCCATTGGCGCCTTCGTTGGAAACGGGTTTGGAAATTTCAGTTTCAAAATCTCTGTGAAAAAGCGTCAGAGAAGCTTCTCCGTTTAGAATCCAGCATATCTCACTGAACCGAAGAAGTGGTAGTTAGAAGGGAGTTAGAGCTGCAAGCAGTTTCGTTTGGGAAATTAGACGCGAAATGAAACTGCAGATGCCTTCCAACAGGCTTGGAAAAGTGTGTTCTATATCTCTGCCAAACAAACTCCCCGGAGGTTGAGCTTTCAGAAGCAAGTTTAACTCTAAGGGAGGAAGCAGCAGAATGTGCCTCTCACATCTAGCCTGTAGGAATTCAGGTTGGCAAGTTCTATGGGGAAGCCCATTGGCGCCTTCGTTGGAAACGGGTTTGGAAATTTCAGTTTCAAAATCTCTGTGAAAAAGCGTCAGAGAAGCTTCTCCGTTTAGAATCCAGCATATCTCACTGAACCGAAGAAGTGGTAGTTATAAGGGAGTTAGAGCTGCAAGCAGTTTGGTTTGGGAAATTAGACGCGAAATGAAACTGCAAATGCCGTCCAACAGGCTTGGAAAAGTGTGTTCTATATCTCTGCCAAACAAACTCCCCGGAGGTTGAGCTTTCAGAAGCAAGTTTAACTCTAAGGGAGGAAGCAGCAGAATGTGCCTCTCACATCTAGCCTGTAGGAATTCAGGTTGGCAAGTTCTATGGGGAAGCCCATTGCTGCCTATGGTGGAAACGGCATGGGAGATTTCAGTTTCAAAATCTCTGTGAAAAAGCATCAGAGAAGCTTCTCCGTTTAGAATCCAGCATATCTCACTGAACCGAAGAAGTGGTAGTTAGAAGGGAGTTAGAGCTGCAACCAGTTTGCGCTGGGAAATTAGACGCGAAATGAAACTGCAAATGCCTTCCAACAGGCTTAGAAAAGTGTGTTCTATATCTCTGCCAAACAAACTCCCCGGAGGTTGAGCTTTCAGAAGCTAGTTTAACTCTAAGGGAGGAAGCAGCAGAATGTGCCTCTCACATCTAGCCTGTAGGAATTCAGGTTGGCAAGTTCTATGGGGAAGCCCATTGGTGCCTTCGTTGGAAATGGGTTTCGAAATTTCAGTTTCAAAATCTCTGTGAAAAAGCGTCAGAGAAGCTTCTCCGTTTAGAATCCAGCATATCTCACTGAACCGAAGAAGTGGTAGTTAGAAGGGAGTTAGAGCTGCAAGCA
The DNA here is from genome assembly GCF_027409185.1 of Cynocephalus volans. NCBI lineage: Eukaryota > Metazoa > Chordata > Mammalia > Dermoptera > Cynocephalidae > Cynocephalus > Cynocephalus volans. Next base: position 156,263 of record NW_026902424.1, on the reverse strand, counting down.
GTTTGGTTTGGGAAATTAGATGCGAAATGACACTGCAAAGGCCTTCCAACAGGCTTGGAAAAGTGTGTTCTATATCTCTGCCAAACAGAGTCCCCGGAGGTTGAGCTTTCAGAAGCAAGCTTAACTGTTAGGGAGGAAGCAGCAGAATGTGCCTCTCACATCTAGCCTGTAGGAATTCAGGTTGGCAAGTTCTATGGGGAAGCCCATTGCTGCCTATGGTGGAAACGGCATGGGAGATTTCAGTTTCAAAATCTCTGTGAAAAAGCGTCAGAGAAGCTTCTCCGTTTAGAATCCAGCATATCTCACTGAACCGAAGAAGTGGTAGTTAGAAGGGAGTTAGAGCTGCAAGCAGTTTGGTTTGGGAAATTAGACGCGAAATGAAACTGCAAATGCCTTCCAACAGGCTTGGAAAAGTGTGTTCTATATCTCTGCCAAACAACCTCCCCGGAGGTTGAGCTTTCAGAAGCTAGTTTAACTCTAAGGGAGGAAGCAGCAGAATGTGCCTCTCACATCTAGCCTGTAGGAATTCAGGTTGGCAAGTTCTATGGGGAAGCCCATTGCTGCCTATGGTGGAAAAGGCATGGGAGATTTCAGTTTCAAAATCTCTGTGAAAAAGCGTCAGAGAAGCTTCTCCGTTTAGAATCCAGCATATCTCACTGAACCGAAGAAGTGGTAGTTAGAAGGGAGTTAGAGCTGCAAGCAGTTTGGTTTGGGAAATTAGACGCGAAATGAAACTGCAAATGCCTTCCAACAGGCTTGGAAAAGTGTGTTCTATATCTCTGCCAAACAGACTCCCTGGAGTTTGAGCTTTCAGAAGCTAGTTTAACTCTAAGGGAGGAAGCAGCAGAATGTGCCTCTCACATCTAGCCTTTAGGAATTCAGGTTGGCAAGTTCTATGGGGAAGCCCATTGGCGCCTTCGTTGGAAACGGGTTTGGAAATTTCAGTTTCAAAATCTCTGTGAAAAAGCGTCAGAGAAGCTTCTCCGTTTAGAATCCAGCATATCTCACTGAACCGAAGAAGTGGTAGTTAGAAGGGAGTTAGAGCTGCAAGCAGTTTGGTTTGGGAAATTAGACGCGAAATGAAACTGCAAATGCCTTCCAACAGGCTTGGAAAAATGTGTTCTATATCTCTGCCAAACAAACTCCCCGGAGGTTGAGCTTTCAGAAGCAAGTTTAACTCTAAGGGAGGAAGCAGCAGAATGTGCCTCTCACATCTAGCCTGTAGGAATTCAGGTTGGCAAGTTCTATGGGGAAGCCCATTGCTGCCTATGGTGGAAACGGCATGGGAGATTTCAGTTTCAAAATCTCTGTGAAAAAGCGTCAGAGAAGCTTCTCCGTTTAGAATCCAGCATATCTCACTGAACCGAAGAAGTGGTAGTTAGAAGGGAGTTAGAGCTGCAAGCAGTTTGGTTTGGGAAATTAGACGCGAAATGAAACTGCAAATGCCTTCCAACAGGCTTGGAAAAGTGTGTTCTATATCTCTGCCAAACAGACTCCCTGGAGTTTGAGCTTTCAGAAGCTAGTTTAACTCTAAGGGAGGAAGCAGCAGAATGTGCCTCTCACATCTAGCCTGTAGGAATTCAGGTTGGCAAGTTCTATGGGGAAGCCCATTGCTGCCTATGGTGGAAACGGCATGGGAGATTTCAGTTTCAAAATCTCTGTGAAAAAGCGTCAGAGAAGCTTCTCCGTTTAGAATCCAGCATATCTCACTGAACCGAAGAAGTGGTAGTTAGAAGGGAGTTAGAGCTGCAACCAGTTTGCGCTGGGAAATTAGACGCGAAATGAAACTGCAAATGCCTTCCAACAGGCTTAGAAAAGTGTGTTCTATATCTCTGCCAAACAAACTCCCCGGAGGTTGAGCTTTCAGAAGCTAGTTTAACTCTAAGGGAGGAAGCAGCAGAATGTGCCTCTCACATCTAGCCTGTAGGAATTCAGGTTGGCAAGTTCTATGGGGAAGCCCATTGGTGCCTTCGTTGGAAACGGGTTTCGAAATTTCAGTTTCAAAATCTCTGTGAAAAAGCGTCAGAGAAGCTTCTCCGTTTAGAATCCAGCATATCTCACTGAACCGAAGAAGTGGTAGTTAGAAGGGAGTTAGAGCTGCAAGCAGTTTGGTTTGGGAAATTAGATGCGAAATGACACTGCAAAGGCCTTCCAACAGGCTTGGAAAAGTGTGTTCTATATCTCTGCCAAACAGAGTCCCCGGAGGTTGAGCTTTCAGAAGCAAGCTTAACTGTTAGGGAGGAAGCAGCAGAATGTGCCTCTCACATCTAGCCTGTAGGAATTCAGGTTGGCAAGTTCTATGGGGAAGCCCATTGCTGCCTATGGTGGAAACGGCATGGGAGATTTCAGTTTCAAAATCTCTGTGAAAAAGCGTCAGAGAAGCTTCTCCGTTTAGAATCCAGCATATCTCACTGAACCGAAGAAGTGGTAGTTAGAAGGGAGTTAGAGCTGCAAGCAGTTTGGTTTGGGAAATTAGACGCGAAATGAAACTGCAAATGCCTTCCAACAGGCTTGGAAAAGTGTGTTCTATATCTCTTCCAAACAACCTCCCCGGAGGTTGAGCTTTCAGAAGCTAGTTTAACTCTAAGGGAGGAAGCAGCAGAATGTGCCTCTCACATCTAGCCTGTAGGAATTCAGGTTGGCAAGTTCTATGGGGAAGCCCATTGCTGCCTATGGTGGAAAAGGCATGGGAGATTTCAGTTTCAAAATCTCTGTGAAAAAGCGTCAGAGAAGCTTCTCCGTTTAGAATCCAGCATATCTCACTGAACCGAAGAAGTGGTAGTTAGAAGGGAGTTAGAGCTGCAAGCAGTTTGGTTTGGGAAATTAGACGCGAAATGAAACTGCAAATGCCTTCCAACAGGCTTGGAAAAGTGTGTTCTATATCTCTGCCAAACAGACTCCCTGGAGTTTGAGCTTTCAGAAGCTAGTTTAACTCTAAGGGAGGAAGCAGCAGAATGTGCCTCTCACATCTAGCCTTTAGGAATTCAGGTTGGCAAGTTCTATGGGGAAGCCCATTGGCGCCTTCGTTGGAAACGGGTTTGGAAATTTCAGTTTCAAAATCTCTGTGAAAAAGCGTCAGAGAAGCTTCTCCGTTTAGAATCCAGCATATCTCACTGAACCGAAGAAGTGGTAGTTAGAAGGGAGTTAGAGCTGCAAGCAGTTTGGTTTGGGAAATTAGACGCGAAATGAAACTGCAAATGCCTTCCAACAGGCTTGGAAAAATGTGTTCTATATCTCTGCCAAACAAACTCCCCGGAGGTTGAGCTTTCAGAAGCAAGTTTAACTCTAAGGGAGGAAGCAGCAGAATGTGCCTCTCACATCTAGCCTGTAGGAATTCAGGTTGGCAAGTTCTATGGGGAAGCCCATTGCTGCCTATGGTGGAAACGGCATGGGAGATTTCAGTTTCAAAATCTCTGTGAAAAAGCGTCAGAGAAGCTTCTCCGTTTAGAATCCAGCATATCTCACTGAACCGAAGAAGTGGTAGTTAGAAGGGAGTTAGAGCTGCAAGCAGTTTGGTTTGGGAAATTAGACGCGAAATGAAACTGCAAATGCCTTCCAACAGGCTTGGAAAAGTGTGTTCTATATCTCTGCCAAACAGACTCCCTGGAGTTTGAGCTTTCAGAAGCTAGTTTAACTCTAAGGGAGGAAGCAGCAGAATGTGCCTCTCACATCTAGCCTGTAGGAATTCAGGTTGGCAAGTTCTATGGGGAAGCCCATTGCTGCCTATGGTGGAAACGGCATGGGAGATTTCAGTTTCAAAATCTCTGTGAAAAAGCGTCAGAGAAGCTTCTCCGTTTAGAATCCAGCATATCTCACTGAACCGAAGAAGTGGTAGTTAGAAGGGAGTTAGAGCTGCAACCAGTTTGCTTTGGGAAATTAGACGTGAAATGAAACTGCAAATGCCTTCCAACAGGCTTGGAAAAGTGTGTTCTATATCTGTGCCAAACAAACTCCCCGGAGGTTGAGCTTTCAGAAGCTAGTTTAACTCTAAGGGAGGAAGCAGCAGAATGTGTCTCTCACATCTAGCCTGTAGGAATTCAGGTTGGCAAGTTCTATGGGGAAGCCCATTGGCGCCTTCGTTGGAAACGGGTTTGGAAATTTCAGTTTCAAAATCTCTGTGAAAAAGCGTCAGAGAAGCTTCTCCGTTTAGAATCCAGCATATCTCACTGAACCGAAGAAGTGGTAGTTAGAAGGCAGTTAGAGCTGCAAGCAGTTTGGTTTGGGAAATTAGACGCGAAATGAAACTGCAGATGCCTTCCAACAGGCTTGAAAAGTGTGTTCTATATCTCTGCCAAACAAACTCCCCGGAGGTTGAGCTTTCAGAAGCAAGTTTAACTCTAAGGGAGGAAGCAGCAGAATGTGCCTCTCACATCTAGCCTGTAGGAATTCAGGTTGGCAAGTTCTATGGGGAAGCCCATTGGCGCCTTCGTTGGAAACGGGTTTGGAAATTTCAGTTTCAAAATCTCTGTGAAAAAGCGTCAGAGAAGCTTCTCCGTTTAGAATCCAGCATATCTCACTGAACCGAAGAAGTGGTAGTTAGAAGGGAGTTAGAGCTGCAACCAGTTTGCGCTGGGAAATTAGACGCGAAATGAAACTGCAAATGCCTTCCAACAGGCTTAGAAAAGTGTGTTCTATATCTCTGCCAAACAAACTCCCCGGAGGTTGAGCTTTCAGAAGCTAGTTTAACTCTAAGGGAGGAAGCAGCAGAATGTGCCTCTCACATCTAGCCTGTAGGAATTCAGGTTGGCAAGTTCTATGGGGAAGCCCATTGGCGCCTTCGTTGGAAACGGGTTTCGAAATTTCAGTTTCAAAATCTCTGTGAAAAAGCGTCAGAGAAGCTTCTCCGTTTAGAATCCAGCATATCTCACTGAACCGAAGAAGTGGTAGTTAGAAGGGAGTTAGAGCTGCAAGCAGTTTGGTTTGGGAAATTAGATGCGAAATGACACTGCAAAGGCCTTCCTACAGGCTTCAAAAGTTTGTTCTATATCTCTGCCAAACAGAGTCCCCGGAGGTTGAGCTTTCAGAAGCCAGCTTAACTGTTAGGGAGGAAGCAGCAGAATGTGCGTCTCACATCTAGCCTGTAGGAATTCAGGTTGGCAAGTTCTATGGGGAAGCCCATTGCTGCCTATGGTGGAAACGGCATGGGAGATTTCAGTTTCAAAATCTCTGTGAAAAAGCGTCAGAGAAGCTTCTCCGTTTAGAATCCAGCATATCTCACTGAACCGAAGAAGTGGTAGTTAGAAGGGAGTTAGAGCTGCAAGCAGTTTGGTTTGGGAAATTAGACGCGAAATGAAACTGCAAATGCCTTCCAACAGGCTTGGAAAAGTGTGTTCTATATCTCTGCCAAACAGACTCCCTGGAGTTTGAGCTTTCAGAAGCTAGTTTAACTCTAAGGGAGGAAGCAGCAGAATGTGCCTCTCACATCTAGCCTGTAGGAATTCAGGTTGGCAAGTTCTATGGGGAAGCCCATTGCTGCCTATGGTGGAAACGGCATGGGAGATTTCAGTTTCAAAATCTCTGTGAAAAAGCGTCAGAGAAGCTTCTCCGTTTAGAATCCAGCATATCTCACTGAACCGAAGAAGTGGTAGTTAGAAGGGAGTTAGAGCTGCAACCAGTTTGCGCTGGGAAATTAGACGCGAAATGAAACTGCAAATGCCTTCCAACAGGCTTAGAAAAGTGTGTTCTATATCTCTGCCAAACAAACTCCCCGGAGGTTGAGCTTTCAGAAGCTAGTTTAACTCTAAGGGAGGAAGCAGCAGAATGTGCCTCTCACATCTAGCCTGTAGGAATTCAGGTTGGCAAGTTCTATGGGGAAGCCCATTGGTGCCTTCGTTGGAAACGGGTTTCGAAATTTCAGTTTCAAAATCTCTGTGAAAAAGCGTCAGAGAAGCTTCTCCGTTTAGAATCCAGCATATCTCACTGAACCGAAGAAGTGGTAGTTAGAAGGGAGTTAGAGCTGCAAGCAGTTTGGTTTGGGAAATTAGATGCGAAATGACACTGCAAAGGCCTTCCAACAGGCTTGGAAAAGTGTGTTCTATATCTCTGCCAAACAGAGTCCCCGGAGGTTGAGCTTTCAGAAGCAAGCTTAACTGTTAGGGAGGAAGCAGCAGAATGTGCCTCTCACATCTAGCCTGTAGGAATTCAGGTTGGCAAGTTCTATGGGGAAGCCCATTGCTGCCTATGGTGGAAACGGCATGGGAGATTTCAGTTTCAAAATCTCTGTGAAAAAGCGTCAGAGAAGCTTCTCCGTTTAGAATCCAGCATATCTCACTGAACCGAAGAAGTGGTAGTTAGAAGGGAGTTAGAGCTGCAAGCAGTTTGGTTTGGGAAATTAGACGCGAAATGAAACTGCAAATGCCTTCCAACAGGCTTGGAAAAGTGTGTTCTATATCTCTTCCAAACAACCTCCCCGGAGGTTGAGCTTTCAGAAGCTAGTTTAACTCTAAGGGAGGAAGCAGCAGAATGTGCCTCTCACATCTAGCCTGTAGGAATTCAGGTTGGCAAGTTCTATGGGGAAGCCCATTGCTGCCTATGGTGGAAAAGGCATGGGAGATTTCAGTTTCAAAATCTCTGTGAAAAAGCGTCAGAGAAGCTTCTCCGTTTAGAATCCAGCATATCTCACTGAACCGAAGAAGTGGTAGTTAGAAGGGAGTTAGAGCTGCAAGCAGTTTGGTTTGGGAAATTAGACGCGAAATGAAACTGCAAATGCCTTCCAACAGGCTTGGAAAAGTGTGTTCTATATCTCTGCCAAACAGACTCCCTGGAGTTTGAGCTTTCAGAAGCTAGTTTAACTCTAAGGGAGGAAGCAGCAGAATGTGCCTCTCACATCTAGCCTTTAGGAATTCAGGTTGGCAAGTTCTATGGGGAAGCCCATTGGCGCCTTCGTTGGAAACGGGTTTGGAAATTTCAGTTTCAAAATCTCTGTGAAAAAGCGTCAGAGAAGCTTCTCCGTTTAGAATCCAGCATATCTCACTGAACCGAAGAAGTGGTAGTTAGAAGGGAGTTAGAGCTGCAAGCAGTTTGGTTTGGGAAATTAGACGCGAAATGAAACTGCAAATGCCTTCCAACAGGCTTGGAAAAATGTGTTCTATATCTCTGCCAAACAAACTCCCCGGAGGTTGAGCTTTCAGAAGCAAGTTTAACTCTAAGGGAGGAAGCAGCAGAATGTGCCTCTCACATCTAGCCTGTAGGAATTCAGGTTGGCAAGTTCTATGGGGAAGCCCATTGCTGCCTATGGTGGAAACGGCATGGGAGATTTCAGTTTCAAAATCTCTGTGAAAAAGCGTCAGAGAAGCTTCTCCGTTTAGAATCCAGCATATCTCACTGAACCGAAGAAGTGGTAGTTAGAAGGGAGTTAGAGCTGCAAGCAGTTTGGTTTGGGAAATTAGACGCGAAATGAAACTGCAAATGCCTTCCAACAGGCTTGGAAAAGTGTGTTCTATATCTCTGCCAAACAGACTCCCTGGAGTTTGAGCTTTCAGAAGCTAGTTTAACTCTAAGGGAGGAAGCAGCAGAATGTGCCTCTCACATCTAGCCTGTAGGAATTCAGGTTGGCAAGTTCTATGGGGAAGCCCATTGCTGCCTATGGTGGAAACGGCATGGGAGATTTCAGTTTCAAAATCTCTGTGAAAAAGCGTCAGAGAAGCTTCTCCGTTTAGAATCCAGCATATCTCACTGAACCGAAGAAGTGGTAGTTAGAAGGGAGTTAGAGCTGCAACCAGTTTGCTTTGGGAAATTAGACGTGAAATGAAACTGCAAATGCCTTCCAACAGGCTTGGAAAAGTGTGTTCTATATCTGTGCCAAACAAACTCCCCGGAGGTTGAGCTTTCAGAAGCTAGTTTAACTCTAAGGGAGGAAGCAGCAGAATGTGTCTCTCACATCTAGCCTGTAGGAATTCAGGTTGGCAAGTTCTATGGGGAAGCCCATTGGCGCCTTCGTTGGAAACGGGTTTGGAAATTTCAGTTTCAAAATCTCTGTGAAAAAGCGTCAGAGAAGCTTCTCCGTTTAGAATCCAGCATATCTCACTGAACCGAAGAAGTGGTAGTTAGAAGGCAGTTAGAGCTGCAAGCAGTTTGGTTTGGGAAATTAGACGCGAAATGAAACTGCAGATGCCTTCCAACAGGCTTGAAAAGTGTGTTCTATATCTCTGCCAAACAAACTCCCCGGAGGTTGAGCTTTCAGAAGCAAGTTTAACTCTAAGGGAGGAAGCAGCAGAATGTGCCTCTCACATCTAGCCTGTAGGAATTCAGGTTGGCAAGTTCTATGGGGAAGCCCATTGGCGCCTTCGTTGGAAACGGGTTTGGAAATTTCAGTTTCAAAATCTCTGTGAAAAAGCGTCAGAGAAGCTTCTCCGTTTAGAATCCAGCATATCTCACTGAACCGAAGAAGTGGTAGTTAGAAGGGAGTTAGAGCTGCAACCAGTTTGCGCTAGGAAATTAGACGCGAAATGAAACTGCAAATGCCTTCCAACAGGCTTAGAAAAGTGTGTTCTATATCTCTGCCAAACAAACTCCCCGGAGGTTGAGCTTTCAGAAGCTAGTTTAACTCTAAGGGAGGAAGCAGCAGAATGTGCCTCTCACATCTAGCCTGTAGGAATTCAGGTTGGCAAGTTCTATGGGGAAGCCCATTGGCGCCTTCGTTGGAAACGGGTTTCGAAATTTCAGTTTCAAAATCTCTGTGAAAAAGCGTCAGAGAAGCTTCTCCGTTTAGAATCCAGCATATCTCACTGAACCGAAGAAGTGGTAGTTAGAAGGGAGTTAGAGCTGCAAGCAGTTTGGTTTGGGAAATTAGATGCGAAATGACACTGCAAAGGCCTTCCTACAGGCTTCAAAAGTTTGTTCTATATCTCTGCCAAACAGAGTCCCCGGAGGTTGAGCTTTCAGAAGCCAGCTTAACTGTTAGGGAGGAAGCAGCAGAATGTGCGTCTCACATCTAGCCTGTAGGAATTCAGGTTGGCAAGTTCTATGGGGAAGCCCATTGCTGCCTATGGTGGAAACGGCATGGGAGATTTCAGTTTCAAAATCTCTGTGAAAAAGCGTCAGAGAAGCTTCTCCGTTTAGAATCCAGCATATCTCACTGAACCGAAGAAGTGGTAGTTAGAAGGCAGTTAGAGCTGCAAGCAGTTTGGTTTGGGAAATTAGACGCGAAATGAAACTGCAAATGCCTTCCAACAGGCTTGGAAAAGTGTGTTCTATATCTCTGCCAAACAACCTCCCCGGAGGTTGAGCTTTCAGAAGCTAGTTTAACTCTAAGGGAGGAAGCAGCAGAATGTGCCTCTCACATCTAGCCTGTAGGAATTCAGGTTGGCAAGTTCTATGGGGAAGCCCATTGCTGCCTATGGTGGAAACGGCATGGGAGATTTCAGTTTCAAAATCTCTGTGAAAAAGCGTCAGAGAAGCTTCTCCGTTTAGAATCCAGCATATCTCACTGAACCGAAGAAGTGGTAGTTAGAACGGAGTTAGAGCTGCAAGCAGTTTGGTTTGGGAAATTAGACGCGAAATGAAACTGCAAATGCCTTCCAACAGGCTTGGAAAAGTGTGTTCTATATCTCTGCCAAACAAACTCCCCGGTGGTTGAGCTTTCAGAAGCAAGTTTAACTCTAAGGGAGGAAGCAGCAGAATGTGCCTCTCACATCTAGCCTTTAGGAATTCAGGTTGGCAAGTTCTATGGGGAAGCCCATTGCTGCCTATAGTGGAAACGGCATGGGAGATTTCAGTTTCAAAATCTCTGTGAAAAAGCGTCAGAGAAGCTTCTCCGTTTAGAATCCAGCATATCTCACTGAACTGAAGAAGTGGTAGTTAGAAGGGAGTTAGAGCTGCAAGCAGTTTGGTTTGGGAAATTAGATGCGAAATGACACTGCAAAGGCCTTCCAACAGGCTTGGAAAATTGTGTTCTATATCTCTGCCAAACAGAGTCCCCGGAGGTTGAGCTTTCAGAAGCAAGCTTAACTGTTAGGGAGGAAGCAGCAGAATGTGCCTCTCACATCTAGCCTGTAGGAATTCAGGTTGGCAAGTTCTATGGGGAAGCCCATTGCTGCCTATGGTGGAAACGGCATGGGAGATTTCAGTTTCAAAATCTCTGTGAAAAAGCGTCAGAGAAGCTTCTCCGTTTAGAATCCAGCATATCTCACTGAACCGAAGAAGTGGTAGTTAGAAGGGAGTTAGAGCTGCAAGCAGTTTGGTTTGGGAAATTAGACGCGAAATGAAACTGCAAATGCCTTCCAACAGGCTTGGAAAAGTGTGTTCTATATCTCTGCCAAACAGACTCCCTGGAGGTTGAGCTTTCAGAAGCTAGTTTAACTCTAAGGGAGGAAGCAGCAGAATGTGCCTCTCACATCTAGCCTGTAGGAATTCAGGTTGGCAAGTTCTATGGGGAAGCCCATTGGCGCCTTCGTTGGAAACGGGTTTGGAAATTTCAGTTTCAAAATCTCTGTGAAAAAGCGTCAGAGAAGCTTCTCCGTTTAGAATCCAGCATATCTCACTGAACCGAAGAAGTGGTAGTTAGAAGGGAGTTAGAGCTGCAAGCAGTTTGGTTTGGGAAATTAGACGCGAAATGAAACTGCAAATGCCTTCCAACAGGCTTGGAAAAGTGTGTTCTATATCTCTGCCAAACAAACTCCCCGGAGGTTGAGCTTTCAGAAGCAAGTTTAACTCTAAGGGAGGAAGCAGCAGAATGTGCCTCTCACATCTAGCCTGAAGGAATTCAGGTTGGCAAGTTCTATGGGGAAGCCCATTGCTGCCTATGGTGGAAACGGCATGGGAGATTTCAGTTTCAAAATCTCTGTGAAAAAGCGTCAGAGAAGCTTCTCCGTTTAGAATCCAGCATATCTCACTGAACCGAAGAAGTGGTAGTTAGAAGGGAGTTAGAGCTGCAAGCAGTTTGGTTTGGGAAATTAGATGCGAAATGACACTGCAAAGGCCTTCCAACAGGCTTGGAAAAGTGTGTTCTATATCTCTGCCAAACAGAGTCCCCGGAGGTTGAGCTTTCAGAAGCAAGCTTAACTGTTAGGGAGGAAGCAGCAGAATGTGCCTCTCACATCTAGCCTGTAGGAATTCAGGTTGGCAAGTTCTATGGGGAAGCCCATTGGGGCCTTCGTTGGAAACGGGTTTGGAAATTTCAGTTTCAAAATCTCTGTGAAAAAGCGTCAGAGAAGCTTCTCCGTTTAGAATCCAGCATATCTCACTGAACCGAAGAAGTGGTAGTTAGAAGGGAGTTAGAGCTGCAAGCAGTTTGCTTTGGGAAATTAGACGCGAAATGAAACTGCAAATGCCTTCCAACAGGCTTGGAAAAGTTTGTTCTATATCTCTGCCAAACAAACTCCCCGGAGGTTGAGCTTTCAGAAGCTAGTTTAACTCTAAGGGAAGAAGCAGCAGAATGTGCCTCTCACATCTAGCCTGTAGGAATTCAGGTTGGCAAGTTCTATGGGGAAGCCCATTGGCGCCTTCGTTGGAAACGGGTTTGGAAATTTCAGTTTCAAAATCTCTGTGAAAAAGCGTCAGAGAAGCTTCTCCGTTTAGAATCCAGCATATCTCACTGAACCGAAGAAGTGGTAGTTAGAAGGGAGTTAGAGCTGCAAGCAGTTTGCTTTGGGAAATTAGATGCGAAATGACACTGCAAAGGCCTTCCAACAGGCTTGGAAAAGTGTGTTCTATATCTCTGCCAAACAGACTCCCCGGAGGTTGAGCTTTCAGAAGCAAGCTTAACTCTTAGGGAGGAAGCAGCCGAATGTGCCTCTCACATCTCGCCTGTAGGAATTCAGGTTGGCAAGTTCTATGGGGAAGCCCATTGCTGCCTATGGTGGAAACGGCATGGGAGATTTCAGTTTCAAAATCTCTGTGAAAAAGCGTCAGAGAAGCTTCTCCGTTTAGAATCCAGCATATCTCACTGAACCGAAGAAGTGGTAGTTAGAAGGGAGTTAGAGCTGCAAGCAGTTTGGTTTGGGAAATTAGACGCGAAATGAAACTTCACATGCCTTCCAACAGGCTTGGAAAAGTGTGTTCTATATCTCTGCCAAACAAACTCCCCGGAGGTTGAGCTTTCAGAAGCTAGTTTAACTCTAAGGGAGGAAGCAGCAGAATGTGCCTCTCACATCTAGCCTGTAGGAATTCAGGTTGGCAAGTTCTATGGGGAAGCCCATTGGCGCCTTCGTTGGAAACGGGTTTGGAAATTTCAGTTTCAAAATCTCTGTGAAAAAGCGTCAGAGAAGCTTCTCCGTTTAGAATCCAGCATATCTCACTGAACCGAAGAAGCGGTAGTTAGAAGGGGGTTAGAGCTGCAAGCAGTTTGGTTTGGGAAATTAGACGCGAAATGAAACTGCAAATGCCTTCCAACAGGCTTGGAAAAGTGTGTTCTATATCTCTGCCAAACAAACTCCCCGGAGGTTGAGCTTTCAGAAGCAAGTTTAACTCTAAGGGAGGAAGCAGCAGAATGTGCCTCTCACATCTAGCCTGAAGGAATTCAGGTTGGCAAGTTCTATGGGGAAGCCCATTGCTGCCTATGGTGGAAACGGCATGGGAGATTTCAGTTTCAAAATCTCTGTGAAAAAGCGTCAGAGAAGCTTCTCCGTTTAGAATCCAGCATATCTCACTGAACCGAAGAAGTGGTAGTTAGAAGGGAGTTAGAGCTGCAAGCAGTTTGGTTTGGGAAATTAGACGCGAAATGAAACTGCAAATGCCTTCCAACAGGCTTGGAAAAGTGTGTTCTATATCTCTGCCAAACAAACTCCCCGGAGGTTGAGCTTTCAGAAGCTAGTTTAACTCTAAGGGAGGAAGCAGCAGAATGTGCCTCTCACATCTAGCCTGTAGGAATTCAGGTTGGCAAGTTCTATGGGGAAGCCCTTTGGCGCCTTCGTTGGAAACGGGTTTGGAAATTTCAGTTTCAAAATCTCTGTGAAAAAGCGTCAGAGAAGCTTCTCCGTTTAGAATCCAGCATATCTCACTGAACCGAAGAAGTGGTAGTTAGAAGGGAGTTAGAGCTGCAAGCAGTTTGGTTTGGGAAATTAGATGGGAAATGACACTGCAAAGGCCTTCCAACAGGCTTGGAAAAGTGTGTTCTATATCTGTGCCAAACAGAGTCCCCGGAGGTTGAGCTTTCAGAAGCAAGCTTAACTGTTAGGGAGGAAGCAGCAGAATGTGCCTCTCACATCTAGCCTGTAGGAATTCAGGTTGGCAAGTTCTATGGGGAAGCCCATTGCTGCCTATGGTGGAAACGGCATGGGAGATTTCAGGTTCAAAATCTCTGTGAAAAAGCGTCAGAGAAGCTTCTCCGTTTAGAATCCAGCATATCTCACTGAACCGAAGAAGTGGTAGTTAGAAGGGAGTTAGAGCTGCAAGCAGTTTGCTTTGGGAAATTAGACGCGAAATGAAACTGCAAATGCCTTCCAACAGGCTTGGAAAAGTGTGTTCTATATCTCTGCCAAACAAACTCCCCGGAGGTTGAGCTTTCAGAAGCTAGTTTAACTCTAAGGGAGGAAGCAGCAGAATGTGCCTCTCACATCTAGCCTGTAGGAATTCAGGTTGGCAAGTTCTATGGGGAAGCCCATTGGCGCCTTCGTTGGAAACGGGTTTGGAAATTTCAGTTTCAAATTCTCTGTGAAAAAGCGTCAGAGAAGCTTCTCCGTTTAGAATCCAGCATATCTCACTGAACCGAAGAAGTGGTAGTTAGAAGGGAGTTAGAGCTGCAAGCAGTTTGGTTTGGGAAATTAGATGCGAAATGACACTGCAAAGGCCTTCCAACAGGCTTGGAAAAGTGTGTTCTATATCTCTGCCAAACAGACTCCCCGGAGGTTGAGCTTTCAGAAGCAAGCTTAACTCTTAGGGAGGAAGCAGCCGAATGTGCCTCTCACATCTCGCCTGTAGGAATTCAGGTTGGCAAGTTCTATGGGGAAGCCCATTGCTGCCTATGGTGGAAACGGCATGGGAGATTTCAGTTTCAAAATCTCTGTGAAAAAGCGTCAGAGAAGCTTCTCCGTTTAGAATCCAGCATATCTCACTGAACCGAAGAAGTGGTAGTTAGAAGGCAGTTAGAGCTGCAAGCAGTTTGGTTTGGGAAATTAGACGCGAAATGAAACTGCAAATGCCTTCCAACAGGCTTGGAAAAGTGTGTTCTATATCTCTGCCAAACAACCTCCCCGGAGGTTGAGCTTTCAGAAGCTAGTTTAACTCTAAGGGAGGAAGCAGCAGAATGTGCCTCTCACATCTAGCCTGTAGGAATTCAGGTTGGCAAGTTCTATGGGGAAGCCCATTGCTGCCTATGGTGGAAACGGCATGGGAGATTTCAGTTTCAAAATCTCTGTGAAAAAGCGTCAGAGAAGCTTCTCCGTTTAGAATCCAGCATATCTCACTGAACCGAAGAAGTGGTAGTTAGAAGGGAGTTAGAGCTGCAAGCAGTTTGGTTTGGGAAATTAGACGCGAAATGAAACTGCAAATGCCTTCCAACAGGCTTGGAAAAGTGTGTTCTATATCTCTGCCAAACAAACTCCCCGGTGGTTGAGCTTTCAGAAGCAAGTTTAACTCTAAGGGAGGAAGCAGCAGAATGTGCCTCTCACATCTAGCCTTTAGGAATTCAGGTTGGCAAGTTCTATGGGGAAGCCCATTGCTGCCTATGGTGGAAACGGCATGGGAGATTTCAGTTTCAAAATCTCTGTGAAAAAGCGTCAGAGAAGCTTCTCCGTTTAGAATCCAGCATATCTCACTGAACCGAAGAAGTGGTAGTTAGAAGGGAGTTAGAGCTGCAAGCTGTTTGGTTTGGGAAATTAGATGCGAAATGACACTGCAAAGGCCTTCCAACAGGCTTGGAAAAGTGTGTTCTATATCTCTGCCAAACAGAGTCCCCGGAGGTTGAGCTTTCAGAAGCAAGCTTAACTGTTAGGGAGGAAGCAGCAGAATGTGCCTCTCACATCTAGCCTGTAGGAATTCAGGTTGGCAAGTTCTATGGGGAAGCCCATTGCTGCCTATGGTGGAAACGGCATGGGAGATTTCAGTTTCAAAATCTCTGTGAAAAAGCGTCAGAGAAGCTTCTCCGTTTAGAATCCAGCATATCTCACTGAACCGAAGAAGTGGTAGTTAGAAGGGAGTTAGAGCTGCAAGCAGTTTGGTTTGGGAAATTAGACGCGAAATGAAACTGCAAATGCCTTCCAACAGGCTTGGAAAAGTGTGTTCTATATCTCTGCCAAACAGACTCCCTGGAGGTTGAGCTTTCAGAAGCTAGTTTAACTCTAAGGGAGGAAGCAGCAGAATGTGCCTCTCACATCTAGCCTGTAGGAATTCAGGTTGGCAAGTTCTATGGGGAAGCCCATTGGCGCCTTCGTTGGAAACGGGTTTGGAAATTTCAGTTTCAAAATCTCTGTGAAAAAGCGTCAGAGAAGCTTCTCCGTTTAGAATCCAGCATATCTCACTGAATCGAAGAAGTGGTAGTTAGAAGGGAGTTAGAGCTGCAAGCAGTTTGGTTTGGGAAATTAGACGCGAAATGAAACTGCAAATGCCTTCCAACAGGCTTGGAAAAGTGTGTTCTATATCTCTGCCAAACAAACTCCCCGGAGGTTGAGCTTTCAGAAGCAAGTTTAACTCTAAGGGAGGAAGCAGCAGAATGTGCCTCTCACATCTAGCCTGAAGGAATTCAGGTTGGCAAGTTCTATGGGGAAGCCCATTGCTGCCTATGGTGGAAACGGCATGGGAGATTTCAGTTTCAAAATCTCTGTGAAAAAGCGTCAGAGAAGCTTCTCCGTTTAGAATCCAGCATATCTCACTGAACCGAAGAAGTGGTAGTTAGAAGGGAGTTAGAGCTGCAAGCAGTTTGGTTTGGGAAATTAGATGCGAAATGACACTGCAAAGGCCTTCCAACAGGCTTGGAAAAGTGTGTTCTATATCTCTGCCAAACAGAGTCCCCGGAGGTTGAGCTTTCAGAAGCAAGCTTAACTGTTAGGGAGGAAGCAGCAGAATGTGCCTCTCACATCTAGCCTGTAGGAATTCAGGTTGGCAAGTTCTATGGGGAAGCCCATTGGGGCCTTCGTTGGAAACGGGTTTGGAAATTTCAGTTTCAAAATCTCTGTGAAAAAGCGTCAGAGAAGCTTCTCCGTTTAGAATCCAGCATATCTCACTGAACCGAAGAAGTGGTAGTTAGAAGGGAGTTAGAGCTGCAAGCAGTTTGCTTTGGGAAATTAGACGCGAAATGAAACTGCAAATGCCTTCCAACAGGCTTGGAAAAGTTTGTTCTATATCTCTGCCAAACAAACTCCCCGGAGGTTGAGCTTTCAGAAGCTAGTTTAACTCTAAGGGAAGAAGCAGCAGAATGTGCCTCTCACATCTAGCCTGTAGGAATTCAGGTTGGCAAGTTCTATGGGGAAGCCCATTGGCGCCTTCGTTGGAAACGGGTTTGGAAATTTCAGTTTCAAAATCTCTGTGAAAAAGCGTCAGAGAAGCTTCTCCGTTTAGAATCCAGCATATCTCACTGAACCGAAGAAGTGGTAGTTAGAAGGGAGTTAGAGCTGCAAGCAGTTTGCTTTGGGAAATTAGATGCGAAATGACACTGCAAAGGCCTTCCAACAGGCTTGGAAAAGTGTGTTCTATATCTCTGCCAAACAGACTCCCCGGAGGTTGAGCTTTCAGAAGCAAGCTTAACTCTTAGGGAGGAAGCAGCCGAATGTGCCTCTCACATCTCGCCTGTAGGAATTCAGGTTGGCAAGTTCTATGGGGAAGCCCATTGCTGCCTATGGTGGAAACGGCATGGGAGATTTCAGTTTCAAAATCTCTGTGAAAAAGCGTCAGAGAAGCTTCTCCGTTTAGAATCCAGCATATCTCACTGAACCGAAGAAGTGGTAGTTAGAAGGGAGTTAGAGCTGCAAGCAGTTTGGTTTGGGAAATTAGACGCGAAATGAAACTTCACATGCCTTCCAACAGGCTTGGAAAAGTGTGTTCTATATCTCTGCCAAACAAACTCCCCGGAGGTTGAGCTTTCAGAAGCTAGTTTAACTCTAAGGGAGGAAGCAGCGGAATGTGCCTCTCACATCTAGCCTGTAGGAATTCAGGTTGGCAAGTTCTATGGGGAAGCCCATTGGCGCCTTCGTTGGAAACGGGTTTGGAAATTTCAGTTTCAAAATCTCTGTGAAAAAGCGTCAGAGAAGCTTCTCCGTTTAGAATCCAGCATATCTCACTGAACCGAAGAAGCGGTAGTTAGAAGGGGGTTAGAGCTGCAAGCAGTTTGGTTTGGGAAATTAGACGCGAAATGAAACTGCAAATGCCTTCCAACAGGCTTGGAAAAGTGTGTTCTATATCTCTGCCAAACAAACTCCCCGGAGGTTGAGCTTTCAGAAGCAAGTTTAACTCTAAGGGAGGAAGCAGCAGAATGTGCCTCTCACATCTAGCCTGAAGGAATTCAGGTTGGCAAGTTCTATGGGGAAGCCCATTGCTGCCTATGGTGGAAACGGCATGGGAGATTTCAGTTTCAAAATCTCTGTGAAAAAGCGTCAGAGAAGCTTCTCCGTTTAGAATCCAGCATATCTCACTGAACCGAAGAAGTGGTAGTTAGAAGGGAGTTAGAGCTGCAAGCAGTTTGGTTTGGGAAATTAGACGCGAAATGAAACTGCAAATGCCTTCCAACAGGCTTGGAAAAGTGTGTTCTATATCTCTGCCAAACAAACTCCCCGGAGGTTGAGCTTTCAGAAGCTAGTTTAACTCTAAGGGAGGAAGCAGCAGAATGTGCCTCTCACATCTAGCCTGTAGGAATTCAGGTTGGCAAGTTCTATGGGGAAGCCCTTTGGCGCCTTCGTTGGAAACGGGTTTGGAAATTTCAGTTTCAAAATCTCTGTGAAAAAGCGTCAGAGAAGCTTCTCCGTTTAGAATCCAGCATATCTCACTGAACCGAAGAAGTGGTAGTTAGAAGGGAGTTAGAGCTGCAAGCAGTTTGGTTTGGGAAATTAGATGGGAAATGACACTGCAAAGGCCTTCCAACAGGCTTGGAAAAGTGTGTTCTATATCTGTGCCAAACAGAGTCCCCGGAGGTTGAGCTTTCAGAAGCAAGCTTAACTGTTAGGGAGGAAGCAGCAGAATGTGCCTCTCACATCTAGCCTGTAGGAATTCAGGTTGGCAAGTTCTATGGGGAAGCCCATTGCTGCCTATGGTGGAAACGGCATGGGAGATTTCAGTTTCAAAATCTCTGTGAAAAAGCGTCAGAGAAGCTTCTCCGTTTAGAATCCAGCATATCTCACTGAACCGAAGAAGTGGTAGTTAGAAGGGAGTTAGAGCTGCAAGCAGTTTGCTTTGGGAAATTAGACGCGAAATGAAACTGCAAATGCCTTCCAACAGGCTTGGAAAAGTGTGTTCTATATCTCTGCCAAACAAACTCCCCGGAGGTTGAGCTTTCAGAAGCTAGTTTAACTCTAAGGGAGGAAGCAGCAGAATGTGCCTCTTACATCTAGCCTGTAGGAATTCAGGTTGGCAAGTTCTATGGGGAAGCCCATTGGCGCCTTCGTTGGAAACGGGTTTGGAAATTTCAGTTTCAAATTCTCTGTGAAAAAGCGTCAGAGAAGCTTCTCCGTTTAGAATCCAGCATATCTCACTGAACCGAAGAAGTGGTAGTAAGAAGGGAGTTAGAGCTGCAAGCAGTTTGGTTTGGGAAATTAGATGCGAAATGACACTGCAAAGGCCTTCCAACAGGCTTGGAAAAGTGTGTTCTATATCTCTGCCAAACAGACTCCCCGGAGGTTGAGCTTTCAGAAGCAAGCTTAACTCTTAGGGAGGAAGCAGCCGAATGTGCCTCTCACATCTCGCCTGTAGGAATTCAGGTTGGCAAGTTCTATGGGGAAGCCCATTGCTGCCTATGGTGGAAACGGCATGGGAGATTTCAGTTTCAAAATCTCTGTGAAAAAGCGTCAGAGAAGCTTCTCCGTTTAGAATCCAGCATATCTCACTGAACCGAAGAAGTGGTAGTTAGAAGGGAGTTAGAGCTGCAAGCAGTTTGCTTTGGGAAATTAGATGCGAAATGACACTGCAAAGGCCTTCCAACAGGCTTGGAAAAGTGTGTTCTATATCTCTGCCAAACAGAGTCCCCGGAGGTTGAGCTTTCAGAAGCAAGCTTAACTCTTAGGGAGGAAGCAGCCGAATGTGCCTCTCACATCTCGCCTGTAGGAATTCAGGTTGGCAAGTTCTATGGGGAAGCCCATTGCTGCCTATGGTGGAAACGGCATGGGAGATTTCAGTTTCAAAATCTCTGTGAAAAAGCGTCAGAGAAGCTTCTCCGTTTAGAATCCAGCATATCTCACTGAACCGAAGAAGTGGTAGTTAGAAGGCAGTTAGAGCTGCAAGCAGTTTGGTTTGGGAAATTAGATGCGAAATGACACTGCAAAGGCCTTCCAACAGGCTTGGAAAAGTGTGTTCTATATCTCTGCCAAACAGAGTCCCCGGAGGTTGAGCTTTCAGAAGCAAGCTTAACTGTTAGGGAGGAAGCAGCAGAATGTGCCTCTCACATCTAGCCTGTAGGAATTCAGGTTGGCAAGTTCTATGGGGAAGCCCATTGCTGCCTATGGTGGAAACGGCATGGGAGATTTCAGTTTCAAAATCTCTGTGAAAAAGCGTCAGAGAAGCTTCTCCGTTTAGAATCCAGCATATCTCACTGAACCGAAGAAGTGGTAGTTAGAAGGGAGTTAGAGCTGCAAGCAGTTTGGTTTGGGAAATCAGACGCGAAATGAAACTGCAAATGCCTTCCAAGAGGCTTGGAAAAGTGTGTTCTATATCTCTGCCAAACAAACTCCCCGGAGGTTGAGCTTTCAGAAGCTAGTTTAACTCTAAGGGAGGAAGCAGCAGAATGTGCCTCTCACATCTAGCCTGTAGGAATTCAGGTTGGCAAGTTCTATGGGGAAGCCCATTGGCGCCTTCGTTGGAAACGGGTTTCGAAATTTCAGTTTCAAAATTTCTGTGAAAAAGCGTCAGAGAAGCTTCTCCGTTTAGAATCCAGCATATCTCACTGAACCGAAGAAGTGGTAGTTAGAAGGGAGTTAGAGCTGCATGCAGTTTGGTTTGGGAAATTAGATGCGAAATGACACTGCAAAGGCCTTCCAACAGGCTTGGAAATGTGTGTTCTATATCTCTGCCAAACAGAGTCCCCGGAGGTTGAGCTTTCAGAAGCAAGCTTAACTGTTAGGGAGGAAGCAGCAGAATGTGCGTCTCACATCTAGCCTGTAGGAATTCAGGTTGGCAAGTTCTATGGGGAAGCCCATTGCTGCCTATGGTGGAAACGGCATGGGAGATTTCAGTTTCAAAATCTCTGTGAAAAAGCGTCAGAGAAGCTTCTCCGTTTAGAATCCAGCATATCTCACTGAACCGAAGAAGTGGTAGTTAGAAGGGAGTTAGAGCTGCAAGCAGTTTGGTTTGGGAAATTAGACGCGAAATGAAACTACAGATGCCTTCCAACAGGCTTGGAAAAGTGTGTTCTATATCTCTGCCTAACAACCTCCCCGGAGGTTGAGCTTTCAGAAGCTAGTTTAACTCTAAGGGAGGAAGCAGCAGAATGTGCCTCTCACATCTAGCCTGTAGGAATTCAGGTTGGCAAGTTCTATGGGGAAGCCCATTGCTGCCTATGGTGGAAACGGCATGGGAGATTTCAGTTTCAAAATCTCTGTGAAAAAGCGTCAGAGAAGCTTCTCCGTTTAGAATCCAGCATATCTCACTGAACCGAAGAAGTGGTAGTTAGAAGGGAGTTAGAGCTGCAAGCAGTTTGGTTTGGGAAATTAGATGCGAAATGACACTGCAAAGGCCTTCCAACAGGCTTGGAAAAGTGTGTTCTATATCTGTGCCAAACAGAGTCCCCGGAGGTTGAGCTTTCAGAAGCAAGCTTAACTGTTAGGGAGGAAGCAGCAGAATGTGCCTCTCACATCTAGCCTGTAGGAATTCAGGTTGGCAAGTTCTATGGGGAAGCCCATTGCTGCCTATGGTGGAAACGGCATGGGAGATTTCAGTTTCAAAATCTCTGTGAAAAAGCGTCAGAGAAGCTTCTCCGTTTAGAATCCAGCATATCTCACTGAACCGAAGAAGTGGTAGTTAGAAGGGAGTTAGAGCTGCAAGCAGTTTGCTTTGGGAAATTAGACGCGAAATGAAACTGCAAATGCCTTCCAACAGGCTTGGAAAAGTTTGTTCTATATCTCTGCCAAACAAACTCCCCGGAGGTTGAGCTTTCAGAAGCTAGTTTAACTCTAAGGGAGGAAGCAGCAGAATGTGCCTCTCACATCTAGCCTGTAGGAATTCAGGTTGGCAAGTTCTATGGGGAAGCCCATTGGCGCCTTCGTTGGAAACGGGTTTGGAAATTTCAGTTTCAAAATCTCTGTGAAAAAGCGTCAGAGAAGCTTCTCCGTTTAGAATCCAGCATATCTCACTGAACCGAAGAAGTGGTAGTTAGAAGGGAGTTAGAGCTGCAAGCAGTTTGGTTTGGGAAATTAGATGCGAAATGACACTGCAAAGGCCTTCCAACAGGCTTGGAAAAGTGTGTTCTATATCTCTGCCAAACAGACTCCCCGGAGGTTGAGCTTTCAGAAGCAAGCTTAACTCTTAGGGAGGAAGCAGCCGAATGTGCCTCTCACATCTCGCCTGTAGGAATTCAGGTTGGCAAGTTCTATGGGGAAGCCCATTGCTGCCTATGGTGGAAACGGCATGGGAGATTTCAGTTTCAAAATCTCTGTGAAAAAGCGTCAGAGAAGCTTCTCCGTTTAGAATCCAGCATATCTCACTGAACCGAAGAAGTGGTAGTTAGAAGGGAGTTAGAGCTGCAAGCAGTTTGGTTTGGGAAATTAGACGCGAAATGAAACTGCAAATGCCTTCCAACAGGCTTGGAAAAGTGTGTTCTATATCTCTGCCAAACAAACTCCCCGGAGGTTGAGCTTTCAGAAGCTAGTTTAACTCTAAGGGAGGAAGCAGCAGAATGTGCCTCTCACATCTAGCCTGTAGGAATTCAGGTTGGCAAGTTCTATGGGGAAGCCCATTGCTGCCTATGGTGGAAACGGCATGGGAGATTTCAGTTTCAAAATCTCTGTGAAAAAGCGTCAGAGAAGCTTCTCCGTTTAGAATCCAGCATATCTCACTGAACCGAAGAAGTGGTAGTTAGAAGGGAGTTAGAGCTGCAAGCAGTTTGCTTTGGGAAATTAGATGCGAAATGACACTGCAAAGGCCTTCCAACAGGCTTGGAAAAGTGTGTTCTATATCTCTGCCAGACAGACTCCCCGGAGGTTGAGCTTTCAGAAGCAAGCTTAACTCTTAGGGAGGAAGCAGCCGAATGTGCCTCTCACATCTCGCCTGTAGGAATTCAGGTTGGCAAGTTCTATGGGGAAGCCCATTGCTGCCTATGGTGGAAACGGCATGGGAGATTTCAGTTTCAAAATCTCTGTGAAAAAGCGTCAGAGAAGCTTCTCCGTTTAGAATCCAGCATATCTCACTGAACCGAAGAAGTGGTAGTTAGAAGGGAGTTAGAGCTGCAAGCAGTTTGGTTTGGGAAATTAGATGCGAAATGACACTGCAAAGGCCTTCCAACAGGCTTGGAAAAGTGTGTTCTATATCTCTGCCAAACAGAGTCCCCGGAGGTTGAGCTTTCAGAAGCAAGCTTAACTGTTAGGGAGGAAGCAGCAGAATGTGCCTCTCACATCTAGCATGTAGGAATTCAGGTTGGCAAGTTCTATGGGGAAGCCCATTGCTGCCTATGGTGGAAACGGCATGGGAGATTTCAGTTTCAAAATCTCTGTGAAAAAGCGTCAGAGAAGCTTCTCCGTTTAGAATCCAGCATATCTCACTGAACCGAAGAAGTGGTAGTTAGAAGGCAGTTAGAGCTGCAAGCAGTTTGGTTTGGGAAATTAGATGCGAAATGACACTGCAAAGGCCTTCCAACAGGCTTGGAAAAGTGTGTTCTATATCTCTGCCAAACAGAGTCCCCGGAGGTTGAGCTTTCAGAAGCAAGCTTAACTGTTAGGGAGGAAGCAGCAGAATGTGCCTCTCACATCTAGCCTGTAGGAATTCAGGTTGGCAAGTTCTATGGGGAAGCCCATTGCTGCCTATGGTGGAAACGGCATGGGAGATTTCAGTTTCAAAATCTCTGTGAAAAAGCGTCAGAGAAGCTTCTCCGTTTAGAATCCAGCATATCTCACTGAACCGAAGAAGTGGTAGTTAGAAGGGAGTTAGAGCTGCAAGCAGTTTGGTTTGGGAAATTAGACGCGAAATGAAACTGCAAATGCCTTCCAAGAGGCTTGGAAAAGTGTGTTCTATATCTCTGCCAAACAAACTCCCCGGAGGTTGAGCTTTCAGAAGCTAGTTTAACTCTAAGGGAGGAAGCAGCAGAATGTGCCTCTCACATCTAGCCTGTAGGAATTCAGGTTGGCAAGTTCTATGGGGAAGCCCATTGGCGCCTTCGTTGGAAACGGGTTTGGAAATTTCAGTTTCAAAATCTCTGTGAAAAAGCGTCAGAGAAGCTTCTCCGTTTAGAATCCAGCATATCTCACTGAACCGAAGAAGTGGTAGTTAGAAGGGAGTTAGAGCTGCAAGCAGTTTGCTTTGGGAAATTAGATGCGAAATGACACTGCAAAGGCCTTCCAACAGGCTTGGAAAAGTGTGTTCTATATCTCTGCCAAACAGACTCCCCGGAGGTTGAGCTTTCAGAAGCAAGCTTAACTCTTAGGGAGGAAGCAGCAGAATGTGCCTCTCACATCTCGCCTGTAGGAATTCAGGTTGGCAAGTTCTATGGGGAAGCCCATTGCTGCCTATGGTGGAAACGGCATGGGAGATTTCAGTTTCAAAATCTCTGTGAAAAAGCGTCAGAGAAGCTTCTCCGTTTAGAATCCAGCATATCTCACTGAACCGAAGAAGTGGTAGTTAGAAGGGAGTTAGAGCTGCAAGCAGTTTGCTTTGGGAAATTAGATGCGAAATGACACTGCAAAGGCCTTCCAACAGGCTTGGAAAAGTGTGTTCTATATCTCTGCCAAACAGACTCCCCGGAGGTTGAGCTTTCAGAAGCAAGCTTAACTCTTAGGGAGGAAGCAGCCGAATGTGCCTCTCACATCTCGCCTGTAGGAATTCAGGATGGCAAGTTCTATGGGGAAGCCCATTGCTGCCTATTGTGGAAACGGCATGGGAGATTTCAGTTTCAAAATCTCTGTGAAAAAGCGTCAGAGAAGCTTCTCCGTTTTGAATCCAGCATATCTCACTGAACCGAAGAAGTGGTAGTTAGAAGGCAGTTAGAGCTGCAAGCAGTTTGGTTTGGGAAATTAGATGCGAAATGACACTGCAAATGCCTTCCAACAGGCTTGGAAAAGTGTGTTCTATATCCCTGCCAAACAGAGTCCCCGGAGGTTGAGCTTTCAGAAGCAAGCTTAACTGTTAGGGAGGAAGCAGCAGAATGTGCCTCTCACATCTAGCCTGTAGGAATTCAGGTTGGCAAGTTCTATGGGGAAGCCCATTGCTGCCTATGGTGGAAACGGCATGGGAGATTTCAGTTTCAAAATCTCTGTGAAAAAGCGTCAGAGAAGCTTCTCCGTTTAGAATCCAGCATATCTCACTAAACCGAAGAAGTGGTAGTTAGAAGGGAGTTAGAGCTGCAAGCAGTTTGGTTTGGGAAATTAGACGCGAAATGAAACTGCAAATGCCTTCCAACAGGCTTGGAAAAGTGTGTTCTATATCTCTGCCAAACAAACTCCCCGGAGGTTGAGCTTTCAGAAGCTAGTTTAACTCTAAGGGAGGAAGCAGCAGAATGTGCCTCTCACATCTAGCCTGTAGGAATTCAGGTTGGCAAGTTCTATGGGGAAGCCCATTGGCGCCTTCGTTGGAAACGGGTTTCGAAATTTCAGTTTCAAAATCTCTGTGAAAAAGCGTCAGAGAAGCTTCTCCGTTTAGAATCCAGCATATCTCTCTGAACCGAAGAAGTGGTAGTTAGAAGGGAGTTAGAGCTGCAAGCAGTTTGGTTTGGGAAATTAGATGCGAAATGACACTGCAAAGGCCTTCCAACAGGCTTGGAAAAGTGTGTTCTATATCTCTGCCAAACAGAGTCCCCGGAGGTTGAGCTTTCAGAAGCAAGCTTAACTGTTAGGGAGGAAGCAGCAGAATGTGCGTCTCACATCTAGCCTGTAGGAATTCAGGTTGGCAAGTTCTATGGGGAAGCCCATTGCTGCCTATGGTGGAAACGGCATGGGAGATTTCAGTTTCAAAATCTCTGTGAAAAAGCGTCAGAGAAGCTTCTCCGTTTAGAATCCAGCATATCTCACTGAACCGAAGAAGTGGTAGTTAGAAGGGAGTTAGAGCTGCAAGCAGTTTGCTTTGGGAAATTAGACGCGAAATGAAACTGCAAATGCCTTCCAACAGGCTTGGAAAAGTTTGTTCTATATCTCTGCCAAACAAACTCCCCGGAGGTTGAGCTTTCAGAAGCTAGTTTAACTCTAAGGGAGGAAGCAGCAGAATGTGCCTCTCACATCTAGCCTGTAGGAATTCAGGTTGGCAAGTTCTATGGGGAAGCCCATTGGCGCCTTCGTTGGAAACGGGTTTGGAAATTTCAGTTTCAAAATCTCTGTGAAAAAGCGTCAGAGAAGCTTCTCCGTTTAGAATCCAGCATATCTCACTGAACCGAAGAAGTGGTAGTTAGAAGGGAGTTAGAGCTGCAAGCAGTTTGGTTTGGGAAATTAGATGCGAAATGACACTGCAAAGGCCTTCCAACAGGCTTGGAAAAGTGTGTTCTATATCTCTGCCAAACAGACTCCCCGGAGGTTGAGCTTTCAGAAGCAAGCTTAACTCTTAGGGAGGAAGCAGCCGAATGTGCCTCTCACATCTCGCCTGTAGGAATTCAGGTTGGCAAGTTCTATGGGGAAGCCCATTGCTGCCTATGGTGGAAACGGCATGGGAGATTTCAGTTTCAAAATCTCTGTGAAAAAGCGTCAGAGAAGCTTCTCCGTTTAGAATCCAGCATATCTCACTGAACCGAAGAAGTGGTAGTTAGAAGGGAGTTAGAGCTGCAAGCAGTTTGGTTTGGGAAATTAGACGCGAAATGAAACTGCAAATGCCTTCCAACAGGCTTGGAAAAGTGTGTTCTATATCTCTGCCAAACAAACTCCCCGGAGGTTGAGCTTTCAGAAGCTAGTTTAACTCTAAGGGAGGAAGCAGCAGAATGTGCCTCTCACATCTAGCCTGTAGGAATTCAGGTTGGCAAGTTCTATGGGGAAGCCCATTGCTGCCTATGGTGGAAACGGCATGGGAGATTTCAGTTTCAAAATCTCTGTGAAAAAGCGTCAGAGAAGCTTCTCCGTTTAGAATCCAGCATATCTCACTGAACCGAAGAAGTGGTAGTTAGAAGGGAGTTAGAGCTGCAAGCAGTTTGCTTTGGGAAATTAGATGCGAAATGACACTGCAAAGGCCTTCCAACAGGCTTGGAAAAGTGTGTTCTATATCTCTGCCAAACAGACTCCCCGGAGGTTGAGCTTTCAGAAGCAAGCTTAACTCTTAGGGAGGAAGCAGCCGAATGTGCCTCTCACATCTCGCCTGTAGGAATTCAGGTTGGCAAGTTCTATGGGGAAGCCCATTGCTGCCTATGGTGGAAACGGCATGGGAGATTTCAGTTTCAAAATCTCTGTGAAAAAGCGTCAGAGAAGCTTCTCCGTTTAGAATCCAGCATATCTCACTGAACCGAAGAAGTGGTAGTTAGAAGGGAGTTAGAGCTGCAAGCAGTTTGGTTTGGGAAATTAGACGCGAAATGAAACTGCAAATGCCTTCCAACAGGCTTGGAAAAGTGTGTTCTATATCTCTGCCAAACAAACTCCCCGGAGGTTGAGCTTTCAGAAGCTAGTTTAACTCTAAGGGAGGAAGCAGCAGAATGTGCCTCTCACATCTAGCCTGTAGGAATTCAGGTTGGCAAGTTCTATGGGGAAGCCCATTGCTGCCTATGGTGGAAACGGCATGGGAGATTTCAGTTTCAAAATCTCTGTGAAAAAGCGTCAGAGAAGCTTCTCCGTTTAGAATCCAGCATATCTCACTGAACCGAAGAAGTGGTAGTTAGAAGGCAGTTAGAGCTGCAAGCAGTTTGGTTTGGGAAATTAGACGCGAAATGAAACTGCAAATGCCTTCCAACAGGCTTGGAAAAGTGTGTTCTATATCTCTGCCAAACAGACTCCCTGGAGGTTGAGCTTTCAGAAGCAAGTTTAACTCTAAGGGAGGAAGCAGCAGAATGTGCCTCTCACATCTAGCCTGTAGGAATTCAGGTTGGCAAGTTCTATGGGGAAGCCCATTGGCGCCTTCGTTGGAAACGGGTTTGGAAATTTCAGTTTCAAAATCTCTGTGAAAAAGCGTCAGAGAAGCTTCTCCGTTTAGAATCCAGCATATCTCACTGAACCGAAGAAGTGGTAGTTAGAAGGGAGTTAGAGCTGCAAGCAGTTTGGTTTGGGAAATTAGACGCGAAATGAAACTGCAAATGCCTTCCAACAGGCTTGGAAAAGTGTGTTCTATATCTCTGCCAAACAAACTCCCCGGAGGTTGAGCTTTCAGAAGCAAGTTTAACTCTAAGGGAGGAAGCAGCAGAATGTGCCTCTCACATCTAGCCTGTAGGAATTCAGGTTGGCAAGTTCTATGGGGAAGCCCATTGCTGCCTATGGTGGAAACGGCATGGGAGATTTCAGTTTCAAAATATCTGTGAAAAAGCGTCAGAGAAGCTTCTCCGTTTAGAATCCAGCATAACTCACTGAACCGAAGAAGTGGTAGTTAGAAGGGAGTTAGAGCTTCAAGCAGTTTGGTTTGGGAAATTAGACGCGAAATGAAACTGCAAATGCCTTCCAACAGGCTTGGAAAAGTGTGTTCTATATCTCTGCCAAACAAACTCCCCGGAGGTTGAGCTTTCAGAAGCAAGTTTAACTCTAAGGGAGGAAGCAGCAGAATGTGCCTCTCACATCTAGCCTGTAGGAATTCAGGTTGGCAAGTTCTATGGGGAAGCCCATTGCTGGCTATGGTGGAAACAGCATGGGAGATTTCAGTTTCAAAATCTCTGTGAAAAAGCGTCAGAGAAGCTTCTCCGTTTAGAATCCAGCATATCTCACTGAACCGAAGAAGTAGTAGTTAGAAGGCAGTTAGAGCTGCAAGCAGTTTGGTTTGGGAAATTAGACGCGAAATGAAACTGCAAATGCCTTCCAACAGGCTTGGAAAAGTGTGTTCTATATCTCTGCCAAACAAACTCCCCGGAGGTTGAGCTTTCAGAAGCAAGTTTAACTCTAAGGGAGGAAGCAGCAGAATGTGCCTCTCACATCTAGCCTGTAGGAATTCAGGTTGGCAAGTTCTGTGGGGAAGCCCATTGCTGCCTATGGTGGAAACGGCATGGGAGATTTCAGTTTCAAAATCTCTGTGAAAAAGCGTCAGAGAAGCTTCTCCGTTTAGAATCCAGCATATCTCACTGAACCGAAGAAGTGGTAGTTAGAAGGGAGTTAGAGCTGCAAGCAGTTTGGTTTGGGAAATTAGATGCGAAATGACACTGCAAAGGCCTTCCAACAGGCTTGGAAAAGTGTGTTCTATATCTCTGCCAAACAGAGTCCCCGGAGGTTGAGCTTTCAGAAGCAAGCTTAACTGTTAGGGAGGAAGCAGCAGAATGTGCCTCTCACATCTAGCCTGTAGGAATTCAGGTTGGCAAGTTCTATGGGGAAGCCCATTGCTGCCTATGGTGGAAACGGCATGGGAGATTTCAGTTTCAAAATCTCTGTGAAAAAGCGTCAGAGAAGCTTCTCCGTTTAGAATCCAGCATATCTCACTGAACCGAAGAAGTGGTAGTTAGAAGGGAGTTAGAGCTGCAAGCAGTTTGGTTTGGGAAATTAGACGCGAAATGAAACTGCAAATGCCTTCCAACAGGCTTGGAAAAGTGTGTTCTATATCTCTGCCAAACAAACTCCCCGGAGGTTGAGCTTTCAGAAGCTAGTTTAACTCTAAGGGAGGAAGCAGCAGAATGTGCCTCTCACATCTAGCCTGTAGGAATTCAGGTTGGCAAGTTCTATGGGGAAGCCCATTGGCGCCTTCGTTGGAAACGGGTTTGGAAATTTCAGTTTCAAAATCTCTGTGAAAAAGCGTCAGAGAAGCTTCTCCGTTTAGAATCCAGCATATCTCACTGAACCGAAGAAGTGGTAGTTAGAAGGGAGTTAGAGCTGCAAGCAGTTTGGTTTGGGAAATTAAATGCGAAATGACACTGCAAAGGCCTTCCAACAGGCTTGGAAAAGTGTGTTCTATATCTCTGCCAAACAGACTCCCCGGAGGTTGAGCTTTCAGAAGCAAGCTTAACTGTTAGGGAGGAAGCAGCAGAATGTGCCTCTCACATCTAGCCTGTAGGAATTCAGGTTGGCAAGTTCTATGGGGAAGCCCATTGCTGCCTATGGTGGAAACGGCATGGGAGATTTCAGTTTCAAAATCTCTGTGAAAAAGCGTCAGAGAAGCTTCTCCGTTTAGAATCCAGCATATCTCACTGAACCGAAGAAGTGGTAGTTAGAAGGCAGTTAGAGCTGCAAGCAGTTTGGTTTGGGAAATTAGACGCGAAATGAAACTGCAAATGCCTTCCAACAGGCTTGGAAAAGTGTGTTCTATATCTCTGCCAAACAGACTCCCTGGAGGTTGAGCTTTCAGAAGCTAGTTTAACTCTAAGGGAGGAAGCAGCAGAATGTGCCTCTCACATCTAGCCTGTAGGAATTCAGGTTGGCAAGTTCTATGGGGAAGCCCATTGCTGGCTATGGTGGAAACAGCATGGGAGATTTCAGTTTCAAAATCTCTGTGAAAAAGCGTCAGAGAAGCTTCTCCGTTTAGAATCCAGCATATCTCACTGAACCGAAGAAGTGGTAGTTAGAAGGGAGTTAGAGCTGCAAGCAGTTTGGTTTGGGAAATTAGACGCGAAATGAAACTGCAAATGCCTTCCAACAGGCTTGGAAAAGTGTGTTCTATATCTCTGCCAAACAAACTCCCCGGAGGTTGAGCTTTCAGAAGCTAGTTTAACTCTAAGGAAGGAAGCAGCAGAATTTGCCTCTCACATCTAGCCTGTAGGAATTCAGGTTGGCAAGTTCTATGGGGAAGCCCATTGCTGCCTATGGTGGAAACGGCATGGGAGATTTCAGTTTCAAAATCTCTGTGAAAAAGCGTCAGAGAAGCTTCTCCGTTTAGAATCCAGCATATCTCACTGAACCGAAGAAGTGGTAGTTAGAAGGGAGTTAGAGCTGCAAGCAGTTTGGTTTGGAAAATTAGATGCGAAATGACACTGCAAAGGCCTTCCAACAGGCTTGGAAAAGTGTGTTCTATATCTCTGCCAAACAAACTCCCCGGAGGTTGAGCTTTCAGAAGCAAGTTTAACTCTAAGGGAGGAAGCAGCAGAATGTGCCTCTCACATCTAGCCTGTAGGAATTCAGGTTGGCAAGTTCTGTGGGGAAGCCCATTGCTGCCTATGGTGGAAACGGCATGGGAGATTTCAGTTTCAAAATCTCTGTGAAAAAGCGTCAGAGAAGCTTCTCCGTTTAGAATCCAGCATATCTCACTGAACCGAAGAAGTGGTAGTTAGAAGGGAGTTAGAGCTGCAAGCAGTTTGGTTTGGGAAATTAGACGCGAAATGAAACTGCAAATGCCTTCCAACAGGCTTGGAAAAGTGTGTTCTATATCTCTGCCAAACAAACTCCCCGGAGGTTGAGCTTTCAGAAGCTAGTTTAACTCTAATGGAGGAAGCAGCAGAATGTGCCTCTCACATCTAGCCTGTAGGAATTCAGGTTGGCAAGTTCTATGGGGAAGCCCATTGGCGCCTTCGTTGGAAACGGGTTTGGAAATTTCAGTTTCAAAATCTCTGTGAAAAAGCGTCAGAGAAGCTTCTCCGTTTAGAATCCAGCATATCTCACTGAACCGAAGAAGTGGTAGTTAGAAGGGAGTTAGAGCTGCAAGCAGTTTGGTTTGGGAAATTAGACGCGAAATGACACTGCAAATGCCTTCCAACAGGCTTGGAAAAGTGTGTTCTATATCTCTGCCAAACAAACTCCCCGGAGGTTGCGCTTTCAGAAGCTAGTTTAACTCTAAGGAAGGAAGCAGCAGAATGTGCCTCTCACATCTAGCCTGTAGGAATTCAGGTTGGCAAGTTCTATGGGGAAGCCCATTGCTGCCTATGGTGGAAACGGCATGGGAGATTTCAGTTTCAAAATCTCTGTGAAAAAGCATCAGAGAAGCTTCTCCGTTTAGAATCCAGCATATCTCACTGAACCGAAGAAGTGGTAGTTAGAAGGGAGTTAGAGCTGCAAGCAGTTTGGTTTGGGAAATTAGATGCGTAATGACACTGCAAAGGCCTTCCAACAGGCTTGGAAAAGTGTGTTCTATATCTCTGCCAAACAAACTCCCCGGAGGTTGAGCTTTCAGAAGCTAGTTTAACTCTAAGGGAGGAAGCAGCAGAATGTGCCTCTCACATCTAGCCTGTAGGCATTCAGGTTGGCAAGTTCTATAGGGAAGCCCATTGCTGCCTATGGTGGAAACGGCATGGCAGATTTCAGTTTCAAAATCTCTGTGAAAAAGCGTCAGAGAAGCTTCTCCGTTTAGAATCCAGCATATCTCACTGAACCGAAGAAGTGGTAGTTAGAAGGGAGTTAGAGCTGCAAGCAGTTTGGTTTGGGAAATTAGACGCGAAATGAAACTGCAAATGCCTTCCAACAGGCTTGGAAAAGTGTGTTCTATATCTCTGCCAAACAAACTCCCCGGAGGTTGAGCTTTCAGAAGCAAGTTTAACTCTAAGGGAAGAAGCAGCAGAATGTGCCTCTCACATCTAGCCTGTAGGAATTCAGGTTGGCAAGTTCTATGGGGAAGCCCATTGCTGCCTATGGTGGAAATGGCATGGGAGATTTCAGTTTCAAAATCTCTGTGAAAAAGCGTCAGAGAAGCTTCTCCGTTTAGAATCCAGCATATCTCACTGAACCGAAGAAGTGGTAGTTAGAAGGGAGTTAGAGCTGCAAGCAGTTTGGTTTGGGAAATTAGATGCGAAATGACACTGCAAAGGCCTTCCAACAGGCTTGGAAAAGTGTGTTCTATATCTCTGCCAAACAAACTCCCCGGAGGTTGAGCTTTCAGAAGCTAGTTTAACACTAAGGGAGGAAGCAGCAGAATGTGCCTCTCACATCTAGCCTGTAGGAATTCAGGTTGGCAAGTTCTATGGGGAAGCCCATTGGCGCCTTCGTTGGAAACGGGTTTGGAAATTTCAGTTTCAAAATCTCTGTGAAAAAGCGTCAGAGAAGCTTCTCCGTTTAGAATCCAGCATATCTCACTGAACCGAAGAAGTGGTAGTTAGAAGGGAGTTAGAGCTGCAAGCAGTTTGGTTTGGGAAATTAGACGCGAAATGAAACTGCAAATGCCTTCCAACAGGCTTGGAAAAGTGTGTTCTATATCTCTGCCAAACAAACTCCCCGGAGGTTGAGCTTTCAGAAGCAAGTTTAACTCTAAGGGAGGAAGCAGCAGAATGTGCCTCTCACATCTAGCCTGTAGGAATTCAGGTTGGCAAGTTCTATGGGGAAGCCCATTGCTGCCTATGGTGGAAACGGCATGGGAGATTTCAGTTTCAAAATATCTGTGAAAAAGCGTCAGAGAAGCTTCTCCGTTTAGAATCCAGCATAACTCACTGAACCGAAGAAGTGGTAGTTAGAAGGGAGTTAGAGCTGCAAGCAGTTTGGTTTGGGAAATTAGACGCGAAATGAAACTGCAAATGCCTTCCAACAGGCTTGGAAAAGTGTGTTCTATATCTCTGCCAAACAAACTCCCCGGACGTTGAGCTTTCAGAAGCAAGTTTAACTCTAAGGGAGGAAGCAGCAGAATGTGCCTCTCACATCTAGCCTGTAGGAATTCAGGTTGGCAAGTTCTATGGGGAAGCCCATTGCTGGCTATGGTGGAAACAGCATGGGAGATTTCAGTTTCAAAATCTCTGTGAAAAAGCGTCAGAGAAGCTTCTCCGTTTAGAATCCAGCATATCTCACTGAACCGAAGAAGTAGTAGTTAGAAGGCAGTTAGAGCTGCAAGCAGTTTGGTTTGGGAAATTAGACGCGAAATGAAACTGCAAATGCCTTCCAACAGGCTTGGAAAAGTGTGTTCTATATCTCTGCCAAACAAACTCCCCGGAGGTTGAGCTTTCAGAAGCTAGTTTAACTCTAAGGGAGGAAAGAGCAGAATGTGCCTCTCACATCTAGCCTGTAGGAATTCAGGTTGGCAAGTTCTATGGGGAAGCCCATTGCTGCCTATGGTGGAAACGGCATGGGAGATTTCAGTTTCAAAATCTCTGTGAAAAAGCGTCAGAGAAGCTTCTCCGTTTAGAATCCAGCATATCTCACTGAACCGAAGAAGTGGTAGTTAGAAGGGAGTTAGAGCTGCAAGCAGTTTGGTTTGGGAAATTAGACGCGAAATGAAACTGCAAATGCCTTCCAACAGGCTTGGAAAAGTGTGTTCTATATCTCTGCCAAACAAACTCCCCGGAGGTTGAGCTTTCAGAAGCTAGTTTAACTCTAAGGAAGGAAGCAGCAGAATTTGCCTCTCACATCTAGCCTGTAGGAATTCAGGTTGGCAAGTTCTATGGGGAAGCCCATTGCTGCCTATGGTGGAAACGGCATGGGAGATTTCAGTTTCAAAATATCTGTGAAAAAGCGTCAGAGAAGCTTCTCCGTTTAGAATCCAGCATATCTCACTGAACCGAAGAAGTGGTAGTTAGAAGGCAGTTAGAGCTGCAAGCAGTTTGGTTTGGGAAATTAGACGCGAAATGAAACTGCAAATGCCTTCCAACAGGCTTGGAAAAGTGTGTTCTATATCTCTGCCAAACAGACTCCCTGGAGGTTGAGCTTTCAGAAGCTAGTTTAACTCTAAGGGAGGAAGCAGCAGAATGTGCCTCTCACATCTAGCCTGTAGGAATTCAGGTTGGCAAGTTCTATGGGGAAGCCCATTGCTGGCTATGGTGGAAACAGCATGGGAGATTTCAGTTTCAAAATCTCTGTGAAAAAGCGTCAGAGAAGCTTCTCCGTTTAGAATCCAGCATATCTCACTGAACCGAAGAAGTGGTAGTTAGAAGGGAGTTAGAGCTGCAAGCAGTTTGGTTTGGGAAATTAGACGCGAAATGAAACTGCAAATGCCTTCCAACAGGCTTGGAAAAGTGTGTTCTATATCTCTGCCAAACAAACTCCCCGGAGGTTGAGCTTTCAGAAGCTAGTTTAACTCTAAGGAAGGAAGCAGCAGAATTTGCCTCTCACATCTAGCCTGTAGGAATTCAGGTTGGCAAGTTCTATGGGGAAGCCCATTGCTGCCTATGGTGGAAACGGCATGGGAGATTTCAGTTTCAAAATCTCTGTGAAAAAGCGTCAGAGAAGCTTCTCCGTTTAGAATCCAGCATATCTCACTGAACCGAAGAAGTGGTAGTTAGAAGGGAGTTAGAGCTGCAAGCAGTTTGGTTTGGGAAATTAGATGCGAAATGACACTGCAAAGGCCTTCCAACAGGCTTGGAAAAGTGTGTTCTATATCTCTGCCAAACAAACTCCCCGGAGGTTGAGCTTTCAGAAGCAAGTTTAACTCTAAGGGAGGAAGCAGCAGAATGTGCCTCTCACATCTAGCCTGTAGGAATTCAGGTTGGCAAGTTCTGTGGGGAAGCCCATTGCTGCCTATGGTGGAAACGGCATGGGAGATTTCAGTTTCAAAATCTCTGTGAAAAAGCGTCAGAGAAGCTTCTCCGTTTAGAATCCAGCATATCTCACTGAACCGAAGAAGTGGTAGTTAGAAGGGAGTTAGAGCTGCAAGCAGTTTGGTTTGGGAAATTAGACGCGAAATGAAACTGCAAATGCCTTCCAACAGGCTTGGAAAAGTGTGTTCTATATCTCTGCCAAACAAACTCCCCGGAGGTTGAGCTTTCAGAAGCTAGTTTAACTCTAATGGAGCAAGCAGCAGAATGTGCCTCTCACATCTAGCCTGTAGGAATTCAGGTTGGCAAGTTCTATGGGGAAGCCCATTGCTGCCTATGGTGGAAACGGCATGGGAGATTTCAGTTTCAAAATCTCTGTGAAAAAGCGTCAGAGAAGCTTCTCCGTTTAGAATCCAGCATATCTCACTGAACCGAAGAAGTGGTAGTTAGAAGGGAGTTAGAGCTGCAAGCAGTTTGGTTTGGGAAATTAGACGCGAAATGAAACTGCAAATGCCTTCCAACAGGCTTGGAAAAGTGTGTTCTATATCTCTGCCAAACAAACTCCCCGGAGGTTGAGCTTTCAGAAGCTAGTTTAACTCTAAGGGAGGAAGCAGCAGAATGTGCCTCTCACATCTAGCCTGTAGGAATTCAGGTTGGCAAGTTCTATGGGGAAGCCCATTGGCGCCTTCGTTGGAAACGGGTTTGGAAATTTCATTTTCAAAATCTCTGTGAAAAAGCGTCAGAGAAGCTTCTCCGTTTAGAATCCAGCATATCTCACTGAACCGAAGAAGTGGTAGTTAGAAGGGAGTTAGAGCTGCAAGCAGTTTGGTTTGGGAAATTAGACGCGAAATGAAACTGCAAATGCCTTCCAACAGGCTTGGAAAAGTGTGTTCTATATCTCTGCCAAACAAACTCCCCGGAGGTTGAGCTTTCAGAAGCAAGTTTAACTCTAAGGGAGGAAGCAGCAGAATGTGCCTCTCACATCTAGCCTTTAGGAATTCAGGTTGGCAAGTTCTATGGGGAAGCCCATTGCTGCCTATGGTGGAAACGGCATGGGAGATTTCAGTTTCAAAATCTCTGTGAAAAAGCGTCAGAGAAGCTTCTCCGTTTAGAATCCAGCATATCTCACTGAACCGAAGAAGTGGTAGTTAGAAGGGAGTTAGAGCTGCAAGCAGTTTGGTTTGGGAAATTAGATGCGAAATGACACTGCAAAGGCCTTCCAACAGGCTTGGAAAAGTGTGTTCTATATCTCTGCCAAACAAACTCCCCGGAGGTTGAGCTTTCAGAAGCTAGTTTAACACTAAGGGAGGAAGCAGCAGAATGTGCCTCTCACATCTAGCCTGTAGGAATTCAGGTTGGCAAGTTCTATGGGGAAGCCCTTTGGCGCCTTCGTTGGAAACGGGTTTGGAAATTTCAGTTTCAAAATCTCTGTGAAAAAGCGTCAGAGAAGCTTCTCCGTTTAGAATCCAGCATATCTCACTGAACCGAAGAAGTGGTAGTTAGAAGGGAGTTAGAGCTGCAAGCAGTTTGGTTTGGGAAATTAGACGCGAAATGAAACTGCAAATGCCTTCCAACAGGCTTGGAAAAGTGTGTTCTATATCTCTGCCAAACAAACTCCCCGGAGGTTGAGCTTTCAGAAGCAAGTTTAACTCTAAGGGAGGAAGCAGCAGAATGTGCCTCTCACATCTAGCCTGTAGGAATTCAGGTTGGCAAGTTCTATGGGGAAGCCCATTGCTGCCTATGGTGGAAACGGCATGGGAGATTTCAGTTTCAAAATCTCTGTGAAAAAGCGTCAGAGAAGCTTCTCCGTTTAGAATCCAGCATAACTCACTGAACCGAAGAAGTGGTAGTTAGAAGGGAGTTAGAGCTGCAAGCAGTTTGGTTTGGGAAATTAGACGCGAAATGAAACTGCAAATGCCTTCCAACAGGCTTGGAAAAGTGTGTTCTATATCTCTGCCAAACAAACTCCCCGGAGGTTGAGCTTTCAGAAGCAAGTTTAACTCTAAGGGAGGAAGCAGCAGAATGTGCCTCTCACATCTAGCCTGTAGGAATTCAGGTTGGCAAGTTCTATGGGGAAGCCCATTGCTGGCTATGGTGGAAACAGCATGGGAGATTTCAGTTTCAAAATCTCTGTGAAAAAGCGTCAGAGAAGCTTCTCCGTTTAGAATCCAGCATATCTCACTGAACCGAAGAAGTAGTAGTTAGAAGGCAGTTAGAGCTGCAAGCAGTTTGGTTTGGGAAATTAGACGCGAAATGAAACTGCAAATGCCTTCCAACAGGCTTGGAAAAGTGTGTTCTATATCTCTGCCAAACAAACTCCCCGGAGGTTGAGCTTTCAGAAGCTAGTTTAACTCTAAGGGAGGAAGCAGCAGAATGTGCCTCTCACATCTAGCCTGTAGGAATTCAGGTTGGCAAGTTCTATGGGGAAGCCCATTGCTGCCTATGGTGGAAACGGCATGGGAGATTTCAGTTTCAAAATCTCTGTGAAAAAGCGTCAGAGAAGCTTCTCCGTTTAGAATCCAGCATATCTCACTGAACCGAAGAAGTGGTAGTTAGAAGGGAGTTAGAGCTGCAAGCAGTTTGGTTTGGGAAATTAGATGCGAAATGACACTGCAAAGGCCTTCCAACAGGCTTGGAAAAGTGTGTTCTATATCTCTGCCAAACAGAGTCCCCGGAGGTTGAGCTTTCAGAAGCAAGCTTAACTGTTAGGGAGGAAGCAGCAGAATGTGCCTCTCACATCTAGCCTGTAGGAATTCAGGTTGGCAAGTTCTATGGGGAAGCCCATTGCTGCCTATGGTGGAAACGGCATGGGAGATTTCAGTTTCAAAATCTCTGTGAAAAAGCGTCAGAGAAGCTTCTCCGTTTAGAATCCAGCATATCTCACTGAACCGAAGAAGTGGTAGTTAGAAGGGAGTTAGAGCTGCAAGCAGTTTGGTTTGGGAAATTAGACGCGAAATGAAACTGCAAATGCCTTCCAACAGGCTTGGAAAAGTGTGTTCTATATCTCTGCCAAACAAACTCCCCGGAGGTTGAGCTTTCAGAAGCTAGTTTAACTCTAAGGGAGGAAGCAGCAGAATGTGCCTCTCACATCTAGCCTGTAGGAATTCGGGTTGGCAAGTTCTATGGGGAAGCCCATTGGCGCCTTCGTTGGAAACGGGTTTGGAAATTTCAGTTTCAAAATCTCTGTGAAAAAGCGTCAGAGAAGCTTCTCCGTTTAGAATCCAGCATATCTCACTGAACCGAAGAAGTGGTAGTTAGAAGGGAGTTAGAGCTGCAAGCAGTTTGGTTTGGGAAATTAAATGCGAAATGACACTGCAAAGGCCTTCCAACAGGCTTGGAAAAGTGTGTTCTATATCTCTGCCAAACAGACTCCCCGGAGGTTGAGCTTTCAGAAGCAAGCTTAACTGTTAGGGAGGAAGCAGCAGAATGTGCCTCTCACATCTAGCCTGTAGGAATTCAGGTTGGCAAGTTCTATGGGGAAGCCCATTGCTGCCTATGGTGGAAACGGCATGGGAGATTTCAGTTTCAAAATATCTGTGAAAAAGCGTCAGAGAAGCTTCTCCGTTTAGAATCCAGCATATCTCACTGAACCGAAGAAGTGGTAGTTAGAAGGCAGTTAGAGCTGCAAGCAGTTTGGTTTGGGAAATTAGACGCGAAATGAAACTGCAAATGCCTTCCAACAGGCTTGGAAAAGTGTGTTCTATATCTCTGCCAAACAGACTCCCCGGAGGTTGAGCTTTCAGAAGATAGTTTAACTCTAAGGGAGGAAGCAGCAGAATGTGCCTCTCACATCTAGCCTGTAGGAATTCAGGTTGGCAAGTTCTATGGGGAAGCCCATTGCTGGCTATGGTGGAAACAGCATGGGAGATTTCAGTTTCAAAATCTCTGTGAAAAAGCGTCAGAGAAGCTTCTCCGTTTAGAATCCAGCATTTCTCACTGAACCGAAGAAGTGGTAGTTAGAAGGGAGTTAGAGCTGCAAGCAGTTTGGTTTGGGAAATTAGACGCGAAATGAAACTGCAAATGCCTTCCAACAGGCTTGGAAAAGTGTGTTCTATATCTCTGCCAAACAAACTCCCCGGAGGTTGCGCTTTCAGAAGCTAGTTTAACTCTAAGGAAGGAAGCAGCAGAATGTGCCTCTCACATCTAGCCTGTAGGAATTCAGGTTGGCAAGTTCTATGGGGAAGCCCATTGCTGCCTATGGTGGAAACGGCATGGGAGATTTCAGTTTCAAAATCTCTGTGAAAAAGCATCAGAGAAGCTTCTCCGTTTAGAATCCAGCATATCTCACTGAACCGAAGAAGTGGTAGTTAGAAGGGAGTTAGAGCTGCAAGCAGTTTGGTTTGGGAAATTAGATGCGAAATGACACTGCAAAGGCCTTCCAACAGGCTTGGAAAAGTGTGTTCTATATCTCTGCCAAACAAACTCCCCGGAGGTTGAGCTTTCAGAAGCTAGTTTAACTCTAAGGGAGGAAGCAGCAGAATGTGCCTCTCACATCTAGCCTGTAGGAATTCAGGTTGGCAAGTTCTATGGGGAAGCCCATTGCTGCCTATGGTGGAAACGGCATGGGAGATTTCAGTTTCAAAATCTCTGTGAAAAAGCGTCAGAGAAGCTTCTCCGTTTAGAATCCAGCATATCTCACTGAACCGAAGAAGTGGTAGTTAGAAGGGAGTTAGAGCTGCAAGCAGTTTGGTTTGGGAAATTAGACGCGAAATGAAACTGCAAATGCCTTCCAACAGGCTTGGAAAAGTGTGTTCTATATCTCTGCCAAACAAACTCCCCGGAGGTTGCGCTTTCAGAAGCTAGTTTAACTCTAAGGAAGGAAGCAGCAGAATGTGCCTCTCACATCTAGCCTGTAGGAATTCAGGTTGGCAAGTTCTATGGGGAAGCCCATTGCTGCCTATGGTGGAAACGGCATGGGAGATTTCAGTTTCAAAATCTCTGTGAAAAAGCATCAGAGAAGCTTCTCCGTTTAGAATCCAGCATATCTCACTGAACCGAAGAAGTGGTAGTTAGAAGGGAGTTAGAGCTGCAAGCAGTTTGGTTTGGGAAATTAGATGCGAAATGACACTGCAAAGGCCTTCCAACAGGCTTGGAAAAGTGTGTTCTATATCTCTGCCAAACAAACTCCCCGGAGGTTGAGCTTTCAGAAGCTAGTTTAACTCTAAGGGAGGAAGCAGCAGAATGTGCCTCTCAAATCTAGCCTGTAGGAATTCAGGTTGGCAAGTTCTATAGGGAAGCCCATTGCTGCCTATGGTGGAAACGGCATGGCAGATTTCAGTTTCAAAATCTCTGTGAAAAAGCGTCAGAGAAGCTTCTCCGTTTAGAATCCAGCATATCTCACTGAACCGAAGAAGTGGTAGTTAGAAGGGAGTTAGAGCTGCAAGCAGTTTGGTTTGGGAAATTAGACGCGAAATGATTCTGCAAATGCCTTCCAACAGGCTTGGAAAAGTGTGTTCTATATCTCTGCCAAACAAACTCCCCGGAGGTTGAGCTTTCAGAAGCTAGTTTAACTCTAAGGGAGGAAGCAGCAGAATGTGCCTCTCACATCTAGCCTGTAGGAATTCAGGTTGGCAAGTTCTATGGGGAAGCCCATTGCTGCCTATGGTGGAAACGGCATGGGAGATTTCAGTTTCAAAATCTCTGTGAAAAAGCGTCAGAGAAGCTTCTCCGTTTAGAATCCAGCATATCTCACTGAACCGAAGAAGTGGTAGTTAGAAGGGAGTTAGAGCTGCAAGCAGTTTGGTTTGGGAAATTAGACGCGAAATGAAACTGCAAATGCCTTCCAACAGGCTTGGAAAAGTGTGTTCTATATCTCTGCCAAACAGACTCCCCGGAGGTTGAGCTTTCAGAAGCAAGTTTAACTCTAAGGGAGGAAGCAGCAGAATGTGCCTCTCACATCTAGCCTGTAGGAATTCAGGTTGGCAAGTTCTATGGGGAAGCCCATTGCTGCCTATGGTGGAAACGGCATGGGAGATTTCAGTTTCAAAATCTCTGTGAAAAAGCGTCAGAGAAGCTTCTCCGTTTAGAATCCAGCATATCTCACTGAACCGAAGAAGTGGTAGTTAGAAGGGAGTTAGAGCTGCAAGCAGTTTGGTTTGGGAAATTTGACGCGAAATGAAACTGCAAATGCCTTCCAACAGGCTTGGAAAAGTGTGTTCTATATCTCTGCCAAACAAACTCCCCGGAGGTTGAGCGTTCAGAAGCTAGTTTAACTCTAAGGGAGGAAGCAGCAGAATGTGCCTCTCACATCTAGCCTGTAGGAATTCAGGTTGGCAAGTTCTATGGGGAAGCCCATTGGCGCCTTCGTTGGAAACGGGTTTGGAAATTTCAGTTTCAAAATCTCTGTGAAAAAGCGTCAGAGAAGCTTCTCCGTTTAGAATCCAGCATATCTCACTGAACCGAAGAAGTGGTATTTAGAAGGGAGTTAGAGCTGCAAGCAGTTTGGTTTGGGAAATTAGACGCGAAATGAAACTGCAAATGCCTTCCAACAGGCTTGGATAAGTGTGTTCTATATCTCTGCCAAACACACTCCCCGGAGGTTGAGCTTTCAGAAGCTAGTTTAACTCTAAGGGAGGAAGCAGCAGAATGTGCCTCTCACATCTAGCCTTTAGGAATTCAGGTTGGCAAGTTCTATGGGGAAGCCCATTGCTGCCTATGGTGGAAACGGCATGGGAGATTTCAGTTTCAAAATCTCTGTGAAAAAGCGTCAGAGAAGCTTCTCCGTTTAGAATCCAGCATATCTCACTGAACCGAAGAAGTGGTAGTTAGAAGGCAGTTAGAGCTGAAAGCAGTTTGGTTTTGGAAATTAGACGCGAAATGAAACTGCAAATGCCTTCCAACAGGCTTGGAAAAGTGTGTTCTATATCTCTGCCAAACAAACTCCCCGGAGGTTGAGCTTTCAGAAGCTAGTTTAACTCTAAGGGAGGAAGCAGCAGAATGTGCCTCTCACATCTAGCCTGTAGGAATTCCGGTTGGCAAGTTCTATGGGGAAGCCCTTTGCTGCCTATGGTGGAAACGGCATGGGAGATTTCAGCTTCACAATCTCTGTGAAAAAGCGTCAGAGAAGCTTCTCCGTTTAGAATCCAGCATATCTCACTGAACCGAAGAAGTGGTAGTTAGAAGGCAGTTAGAGCTGCAAACAGTTTGGTTTGGGAAATTAGACGCGAAATGAAACTGCAAATGCCTTCCAACAGGCTTGGAAAAGTGTGTTCTATATCTCTGCCAAACAAACTCCCCGGAGGTTGAGCTTTCAGAAGCTAGTTTAACTCTAAGGGAGGAAGCAGCAGAATGTGCCTCTCACATCTAGCCTCTAGGAATTCAGGTTGGCAAGTTCTATGGGGAAGCCCATTGGCGCCTTCGTTGGAAACGGGTTTGGAAATTTCAGTTTCAAAATCTCTGTGAAAAAGCGTCAGAGAAGCTTCTCCGTTTAGAATCCACCATATCTCACTGAACCGAAGAAGTGGTAGTTAGAAGGGAGTTAGAGCTGCAAGCAGTTTGGTTTGGGAAATTAGACGCGAAATGAAACTGCAAATGCCTTCCAACAGGCTTGGAAAAGTGTGTTCTATATCTCTGCCAAACAGACTCCCCGGAGGTTGAGCTTTCAGAAGCAAGTTTAACTCTAAGGGAGGAAGCAGCAGAATGTGCCTCTCACATCTAGCCTGTAGGAATTCAGGTTGGCAAGTTCTATGGGGAAGCCCATTGCTGCCTATGGTGGAAACGGCATGGGAGATTTCAGTTTCAAAATCTCTGTGAAAAAGCGTCAGAGAAGCTTCTCCGTTTAGAATCCAGCATTTCTCACTGAACCGAAGAAGTGGTAGTTAGAAGGGAGTTAGAGCTGCAAGCAGTTTGGTTTGGGAAATTAGACGCGAAATGAAACTGCAAATGCCTTCCAACAGGCTTGGAAAAGTGTGTTCTATATCTCTGCCAAACAAACTCCCCGGAGGTTGCGCTTTCAGAAGCTAGTTTAACTCTAAGGAAGGAAGCAGCAGAATGTGCCTCTCACATCTAGCCTGTAGGAATTCAGGTTGGCAAGTTCTATGGGGAAGCCCATTGCTGCCTATGGTGGAAACGGCATGGGAGATTTCAGTTTCAAAATCTCTGTGAAAAAGCATCAGAGAAGCTTCTCCGTTTAGAATCCAGCATATCTCACTGAACCGAAGAAGTGGTAGTTAGAAGGGAGTTAGAGCTGCAAGCAGTTTGGTTTGGGAAATTAGATGCGAAATGACACTGCAAAGGCCTTCCAACAGGCTTGGAAAAGTGTGTTCTATATCTCTGCCAAACAAACTCCCCGGAGGTTGAGCTTTCAGAAGCTAGTTTAACTCTAAGGGAGGAAGCAGCAGAATGTGCCTCTCACATCTAGCCTGTAGGAATTCAGGTTGGCAAGTTCTATGGGGAAGCCCATTGCTGCCTATGGTGGAAACGGCATGGGAGATTTCAGTTTCAAAATCTCTGTGAAAAAGCGTCAGAGAAGCTTCTCCGTTTAGAATCCAGCATATCTCACTGAACCGAAGAAGTGGTAGTTAGAAGGGAGTTAGAGCTGCAAGCAGTTTGGTTTGGGAAATTAGACGCGAAATGAAACTGCAAATGCCTTCCAACAGGCTTGGAAAAGTGTGTTCTATATCTCTGCCAAACAAACTCCCCGGAGGTTGCGCTTTCAGAAGCTAGTTTAACTCTAAGGAAGGAAGCAGCAGAATGTGCCTCTCACATCTAGCCTGTAGGAATTCAGGTTGGCAAGTTCTATGGGGAAGCCCATTGCTGCCTATGGTGGAAACGGCATGGGAGATTTCAGTTTCAAAATCTCTGTGAAAAAGCATCAGAGAAGCTTCTCCGTTTAGAATCCAGCATATCTCACTGAACCGAAGAAGTGGTAGTTAGAAGGGAGTTAGAGCTGCAAGCAGTTTGGTTTGGGAAATTAGATGCGAAATGACACTGCAAAGGCCTTCCAACAGGCTTGGAAAAGTGTGTTCTATATCTCTGCCAAACAAACTCCCCGGAGGTTGAGCTTTCAGAAGCTAGTTTAACTCTAAGGGAGGAAGCAGCAGAATGTGCCTCTCAAATCTAGCCTGTAGGAATTCAGGTTGGCAAGTTCTATAGGGAAGCCCATTGCTGCCTATGGTGGAAACGGCATGGCAGATTTCAGTTTCAAAATCTCTGTGAAAAAGCGTCAGAGAAGCTTCTCCGTTTAGAATCCAGCATATCTCACTGAACCGAAGAAGTGGTAGTTAGAAGGGAGTTAGAGCTGCAAGCAGTTTGGTTTGGGAAATTAGACGCGAAATGATTCTGCAAATGCCTTCCAACAGGCTTGGAAAAGTGTGTTCTATATCTCTGCCAAACAAACTCCCCGGAGGTTGAGCTTTCAGAAGCTAGTTTAACTCTAAGGGAGGAAGCAGCAGAATGTGCCTCTCACATCTAGCCTGTAGGAATTCAGGTTGGCAAGTTCTATGGGGAAGCCCATTGCTGCCTATGGTGGAAACGGCATGGGAGATTTCAGTTTCAAAATCTCTGTGAAAAAGCGTCAGAGAAGCTTCTCCGTTTAGAATCCAGCATATCTCACTGAACCGAAGAAGTGGTAGTTAGAAGGGAGTTAGAGCTGCAAGCAGTTTGGTTTGGGAAATTAGACGCGAAATGAAACTGCAAATGCCTTCCAACAGGCTTGGAAAAGTGTGTTCTATATCTCTGCCAAACAGACTCCCCGGAGGTTGAGCTTTCAGAAGCAAGTTTAACTCTAAGGGAGGAAGCAGCAGAATGTGCCTCTCACATCTAGCCTGTAGGAATTCAGGTTGGCAAGTTCTATGGGGAAGCCCATTGCTGCCTATGGTGGAAACGGCATGGGAGATTTCAGTTTCAAAATCTCTGTGAAAAAGCGT
Source organism: Cynocephalus volans (assembly GCF_027409185.1). Taxonomy (NCBI): domain Eukaryota; kingdom Metazoa; phylum Chordata; class Mammalia; order Dermoptera; family Cynocephalidae; genus Cynocephalus; species Cynocephalus volans. The sequence goes on along the minus strand of NW_026902424.1, from coordinate 111,773 downwards.
CAGAGAAGCTTCTCCGTTTAGAATCCAGCATATCTCACTGAACCGAAGAAGTGGTAGTTAGAAGGGAGTTAGAGCTGCAAGCAGTTTGGTTTGGGAAATTTGACGCGAAATGAAACTGCAAATGCCTTCCAACAGGCTTGGAAAAGTGTGTTCTATATCTCTGCCAAACAAACTCCCCGGAGGTTGAGCGTTCAGAAGCTAGTTTAACTCTAAGGGAGGAAGCAGCAGAATGTGCCTCTCACATCTAGCCTGTAGGAATTCAGGTTGGCAAGTTCTATGGGGAAGCCCATTGGCGCCTTCGTTGGAAACGGGTTTGGAAATTTCAGTTTCAAAATCTCTGTGAAAAAGCGTCAGAGAAGCTTCTCCGTTTAGAATCCAGCATATCTCACTGAACCGAAGAAGTGGTATTTAGAAGGGAGTTAGAGCTGCAAGCAGTTTGGTTTGGGAAATTAGACGCGAAATGAAACTGCAAATGCCTTCCAACAGGCTTGGATAAGTGTGTTCTATATCTCTGCCAAACACACTCCCCGGAGGTTGAGCTTTCAGAAGCTAGTTTAACTCTAAGGGAGGAAGCAGCAGAATGTGCCTCTCACATCTAGCCTTTAGGAATTCAGGTTGGCAAGTTCTATGGGGAAGCCCATTGCTGCCTATGGTGGAAACGGCATGGGAGATTTCAGTTTCAAAATCTCTGTGAAAAAGCGTCAGAGAAGCTTCTCCGTTTAGAATCCAGCATATCTCACTGAACCGAAGAAGTGGTAGTTAGAAGGCAGTTAGAGCTGAAAGCAGTTTGGTTTTGGAAATTAGACGCGAAATGAAACTGCAAATGCCTTCCAACAGGCTTGGAAAAGTGTGTTCTATATCTCTGCCAAACAAACTCCCCGGAGGTTGAGCTTTCAGAAGCTAGTTTAACTCTAAGGGAGGAAGCAGCAGAATGTGCCTCTCACATCTAGCCTGTAGGAATTCCGGTTGGCAAGTTCTATGGGGAAGCCCTTTGCTGCCTATGGTGGAAACGGCATGGGAGATTTCAGCTTCACAATCTCTGTGAAAAAGCGTCAGAGAAGCTTCTCCGTTTAGAATCCAGCATATCTCACTGAACCGAAGAAGTGGTAGTTAGAAGGCAGTTAGAGCTGCAAACAGTTTGGTTTGGGAAATTAGACGCGAAATGAAACTGCAAATGCCTTCCAACAGGCTTGGAAAAGTGTGTTCTATATCTCTGCCAAACAAACTCCCCGGAGGTTGAGCTTTCAGAAGCTAGTTTAACTCTAAGGGAGGAAGCAGCAGAATGTGCCTCTCACATCTAGCCTCTAGGAATTCAGGTTGGCAAGTTCTATGGGGAAGCCCATTGGCGCCTTCGTTGGAAACGGGTTTGGAAATTTCAGTTTCAAAATCTCTGTGAAAAAGCGTCAGAGAAGCTTCTCCGTTTAGAATCCACCATATCTCACTGAACCGAAGAAGTGGTAGTTAGAAGGGAGTTAGAGCTGCAAGCAGTTTGGTTTGGGAAATTAGACGCGAAATGAAACTGCAAATGCCTTCCAACAGGCTTGGAAAAGTGTGTTCTATATCTCTGCCAAACAGACTCCCCGGAGGTTGAGCTTTCAGAAGCAAGTTTAACTCTAAGGGAGGAAGCAGCAGAATGTGCCTCTCACATCTAGCCTGTAGGAATTCAGGTTGGCAAGTTCTATGGGGAAGCCCATTGCTGCCTATGGTGGAAACGGCATGGGAGATTTCAGTTTCAAAATCTCTGTGAAAAAGCGTCAGAGAAGCTTCTCCGTTTAGAATCCAGCATATCTCACTGAACCGAAGAAGTGGTAGTTAGAAGGCAGTTAGAGCTGCAAGCAGTTTGGTTTGGGAAATTTGACGCGAAATGAAACTGCAAATGCCTTCCAACAGGCTTGGAAAAGTGTGTTCTATATCTCTGCCAAACAAACTCCCCGGAGGTTGAGCTTTCAGAAGCTAGTTTAACTCTAAGGGAGGAAGCAGCAGAATGTGCCTCTCACATCTAGCCTGTAGGAATTCAGGTTGGCAAGTTCTATGGGGAAGCCCATTGGCGCCTTCGTTGGAAACGGGTTTGGAAATTTCAGTTTCAAAATCTCTGTGAAAAAGCGTCAGAGAAGCTTCTCCGTTTAGAATCCAGCATATCTCACTGAACCGAAGAAGTGGTAGTTAGAAGGGAGTTAGAGCTGCAAGCAGTTTGGTTTGGGAAATTAGACGCGAAATGAAACTGCAAATGCCTTCCAACAGGCTTGGAAAAGTGTGTTCTATATCTCTGCCAAACAAACTCCCCGGAGGTTGAGCTTTCAGAAGCTAGTTTAACTCTAAGGAAGGAAGCAGCAGAATTTGCCTCTCACATCTAGCCAGTAGGAATTCAGGTTGGCAAGTTCTATGGGGAAGCCCATTGCTGCCTATGGTGGAAACGGCATGGGAGATTTCAGTTTCAAAATCTCTGTGAAAAAGCGTCAGAGAAGCTTCTCCGTTTAGAATCCAGCATATCTCACTGAACCGAAGAAGTGGTAGTTAGAAGGGAGTTAGAGCTGCAAGCAGTTTGGTTTGGGAAATTAGATGCGAAATGACACTGCAAAGGCCTTCCAACAGGCTTGGAAAAGTGTGTTCTATATCTCTGCCAAACAAACTCCCCGGAGGTTGAGCTTTCAGAAGCAAGTTTAACTCTAAGGGAGGAAGCAGCAGAATGTGCCTCTCACGTCTAGCCTGTAGGAATTCAGGTTGGCAAGTTCTGTGGGGAAGCCCATTGCTGCCTATGGTGGAAACGGCATGGGAGATTTCAGTTTCAAAATCTCTGTGAAAAAGCGTCAGAGAAGCTTCTCCGTTTAGAATCCAGCATATCTCACTGAACCGAAGAAGTGGTAGTTAGAAGGGAGTTAGAGCTGCAAGCAGTTTGGTTTGGGAAATTAGACGCGAAATGAAACTGCAAATGCCTTCCAACAGGCTTGGAAAAGTGTGTTCTATATCTCTGCCAAACAAACTCCCCGGAGGTTGAGCTTTCAGAAGCTAGTTTAACTCTAAGGGAGGAAGCAGCAGAATGTGCCTCTCACATCTAGCCTGTAGGAATTCAGGTTGGCAAGTTCTATGGGGAAGCCCATTGGCGCCTTCGTTGGAAACGGGTTTGGAAATTTCAGTTTCAAAATCTCTGTGAAAAAGCGTCAGAGAAGCTTCTCCGTTTAGAATCCAGCATATCTCACTGAACCGAAGAAGTGGTAGTTAGAAGGGAGTTAGAGCTGCAAGCAGTTTGGTTTGGGAAATTAGACGCGAAATGAAACTGCAAATGCCTTCCAACAGGCTTGGAAAAGTGTGTTCTATATCTCTGCCAAACAAACTCCCCGGAGGTTGAGCTTTCAGAAGCTAGTTTAACTCTAAGGGAGGAAGCAGCAGAATGTGCCTCTCACATCTAGCCTGTAGGAATTCAGGTTGGCAAGTTCTATAGGGAAGCCCATTGCTGCCTATGGTGGAAACGGCATGGCAGATTTCAGTTTCAAAATCTCTGTGAAAAAGCGTCAGAGAAGCTTCTCCGTTTAGAATCCAGCATATCTCACTGAACCGAAGAAGTGGTAGTTAGAAGGGAGTTAGAGCTGCAAGCAGTTTGGTTTGGGAAATTAGACGCGAAATGAAACTGCAAATGCCTTCCAACAGGCTTGGAAAAGTGTGTTCTATATCTCTGCCAAACAAACTCCCCGGAGGTTGAGCTTTCAGAAGCAAGTTTAACTCTAAGGGAAGAAGCAGCAGAATGTGCCTCTCACATCTAGCCTGTAGGAATTCAGGTTGGCAAGTTCTATGGGGAAGCCCATTGCTGCCTATGGTGGAAATGGCATGGGAGATTTCAGTTTCAAAATCTCTGTGAAAAAGCGTCAGAGAAGCTTCTCCGTTTAGAATCCAGCATATCTCACTGAACCGAAGAAGTGGTAGTTAGAAGGGAGTTAGAGCTGCAAGCAGTTTGGTTTGGGAAATTAGACGCGAAATGAAACTGCAAATGCCTTCCAACAGGCTTGGAAAAGTGTGTTCTATATCTCTGCCAAACAAACTCCCCGGAGGTTGAGCTTTCAGAAGCTAGTTTAACTCTAAGGGAGGAAGCAGCAGAATGTGCCTCTCACATCTAGCCTGTAGGAATTCAGGTTGGCAAGTTCTATGGGGAAGCCCATTGCTGCCTATGGTGGAAACGGCATGGGAGATTTCAGTTTCAAAATCTCTGTGAAAAAGCGTCAGAGAAGCTTCTCCGTTTAGAATCCAGCATATCTCACTGAACCGAAGAAGTGGTAGTTAGAAGGGAGTTAGAGCTGCAAGCAGTTTGGTTTGGGAAATTAGACGCGAAATGAAACTGCAAATGCCTTCCAACAGGCTTGGAAAAGTGTGTTCTATATCTCTGCCAAACAGACTCCCCGGAGGTTGAGCTTTCAGAAGCAAGTTTAACTCTAAGGGAGGAAGCAGCAGAATGTGCCACTCACATCTAGCCTGTAGGAATTCAGGTTGGCAAGTTCTATGGGGAAGCCCATTGCTGCCTATGGTGGAAACGGCATGGGAGATTTCAGTTTCAAAATCTCTGTGAAAAAGCGTCAGAGAAGCTTCTCCGTTTAGAATCCAGCATATCTCACTGAACCGAAGAAGTGGTAGTTAGAAGGGAGTTAGAGCTGCAAGCAGTTTGGTTTGGGAAATTTGACGCGAAATGAAACTGCAAATGCCTTCCAACAGGCTTGGAAAAGTGTGTTCTATATCTCTGCCAAACAAACTCCCCGGAGGTTGAGCTTTCAGAAGCTAGTTTAACTCTAAGGGAGGAAGCAGCAGAATGTGCCTCTCACATCTAGCCTGTAGGAATTCAGGTTGGCAAGTTCTATGGGGAAGCCCATTGGCGCCTTCGTTGGAAACGGGTTTGGAAATTTCAGTTTCAAAATCTCTGTGAAAAAGCGTCAGAGAAGCTTCTCCGTTTAGAATCCACCATATCTCACTGAACCGAAGAAGTGGTAGTTAGAAGGGAGTTAGAGCTGCAAGCAGTTTGGTTTGGGAAATTAGACGCGAAATGAAACTGCAAATGCCTTCCAACAGGCTTGGAAAAGTGTGTTCTATATCTCTGCCAAACACACTCCCCGGAGGTTGAGCTTTCAGAAGCTAGTTTAACTCTAAGGGAGGAAGCAGCAGAATGTGCCTCTCACATCTAGCCTTTAGGAATTCAGGTTGGCAAGTTCTATGGGGAAGCCCATTGCTAACTATGGTGGAAACGGCATGGAAGATTTCAGTTTCAAAATCTCTGTGAAAAAGCGTCAGAGAAGCTTCTCCGTTTAGAATCCAGCATATCTCACTGAACCGAAGAAGTGGTAGTTAGAAGGGAGTTAGAGCTGCAAGCAGTTTGGTTTGGGAAATTACATGCGAAATGACACTGCAAAGGCCGTCCAACAGGCTTGGAAAAGTGTGTTCTATATCTGTGCCAAACAGAGTCCCCGGAGGTTGAGCTTTCAGAAGCAAGCTTAACTGTTAGGGAGGAAGCAGCAGAATGTGCCTCTCACATCTAGCCTGTAGGAATTCAGGTTGGCAAGTTCTATGGGGAAGCCCATTGCTGCCTATGGTGGAAACGGCATGGGAGATTTCAGTTTCAAAATCTCTGTGAAAAAGCGTCAGAGAAGCTTCTCCGTTTAGAATCCAGCATATCTCACTGAACCGAAGAAGTGGTAGTTAGAAGGCAGTTAGAGCTGAAAGCAGTTTGGTTTTGGAAATTAGACGCGAAATGAAACTGCAAATGCCTTCCAACAGGCTTGGAAAAGTGTGTTCTATATCTCTGCCAAACAAACTCCCCGGAGGTTGAGCTTTCAGAAGCTAGTTTAACTCTAAGGGAGGAAGCAGCAGAATGTGCCTCTCACATCTAGCCTGTAGGAATTCCGGTTGGCAAGTTCTATGGGGAAGCCCATTGCTGCCTATGGTGGAAACGGCATGGGAGATTTCAGCTTCAAAATCTCTGTGAAAAAGCGTCAGAGAAGCTTCTCCGTTTAGAATCCAGCATATCTCACTGAACCGAAGAAGTGGTAGTTAGAAGGCAGTTAGAGCTGCAAACAGTTTGGTTTGGGAAATTAGACGCGAAATGAAACTGCAAATGCCTTCCAACAGGCTTGGAAAAGTGTGTTCTATATCTCTGCCAAACAAACTCCCCGGAGGTTGAGCTTTCAGAAGCTAGTTTAACTCTAAGGGAGGAAGCAGCAGAATGTGCCTCTCACATCTAGCCTCTAGGAATTCAGGTTGGCAAGTTCTATGGGGAAGCCCATTGGCGCCTTCGTTGGAAACGGGTTTGGAAATTTCAGTTTCAAAATCTCTGTGAAAAAGCGTCAGAGAAGCTTCTCCGTTTAGAATCCAGCATATCTCACTGAACCGAAGAAGTGGTAGTTAGAAGGGAGTTAGAGCTGCAAGCAGTTTGGTTTGGGAAATTTGACGCGAAATGAAACTGCAAATGCCTTCCAACAGGCTTGGAAAAGTGTGTTCTATATCTCTGCCAAACAAACTCCCCGGAGGCTGAGCGTTCAGAAGCTAGTTTAACTCTAAGGGAGGAAGCAGCAGAATGTGCCTCTCACATCTAGCCTGTAGGAATTCAGGTTGGCAAGTTCTATGGGGAAGCCCATTGGCGCCTTCGTTGGAAACGGGTTTGGAAATTTCAGTTTCAAAATCTCTGTGAAAAAGCGTCAGAGAAGCTTCTCCGTTTAGAATCCAGCATATCTCACTGAACCGAAGAAGTGGTAGTTAGAAGGGAGTTAGAGCTGCAAGCAGTTTGGTTTGGGAAATTAGACGCGAAATGAAACTGCAAATGCCTTCCAACAGGCTTGGATAAGTGTGTTCTATATCTCTGCCAAACACACTCCCCGGAGGTTGAGCTTTCAGAAGCTAGTTTAACTCTAAGGGAGGAAGCAGCAGAATGTGCCTCTCACATCTAGCCTTTAGGAATTAAGGTTGGCAAGTTCTATGGGGAAGCCCATTGCTGCCTATGGTGGAAACGGCATGGAAGATTTCAGTTTCAAAATCTCTGTGAAAAAGCGTCAGAGAAGCTTCTCCGTTTAGAATCCAGCATATCTCACTGAACCGAAGAAGTGGTAGTTAGAAGGGGGTTAGAGCTGCAAGCAGTTTGGTTTGGGAAATTACATGCGAAATGACACTGCAAAGGCCTTCCAACAGGCTTGTAAAAGTGTGTTCTATATCTCTGCCAAACAGAGTCCCCGGAGGTTGAGCTTTCAGAAGCAAGCTTAACTGTTAGGGAGGAAGCAGCAGAATGTGCCTCTCACATCTAGCCTGTAGGAATTCAGGTTGGCAAGTTCTATGGGGAAGCCCATTGCTGCCTATGGTGGAAACGGCATGGGAGATTTCAGTTTCAAAATCTCTGTGAAAAAGCGTCAGAGAAGCTTCTCCGTTTAGAATCCAGCATATCTCACTGAACCGAAGAAGTGGTAGTTAGAAGGCAGTTAGAGCTGAAAGCAGTTTGGTTTTGGAAATTAGACGCGAAATGAAACTGCAAATGCCTTCCAACAGGCTTGGAAAAGTGTGTTCTATATCTCTGCCAAACAAACTCCCCGGAGGTTGAGCTTTCAGAAGCTAGTTTAACTCTAAGGGAGGAAGCAGCAGAATGTGCCTCTCACATCTAGCCTGTAGGAATTCCGGTTGGCAAGTTCTATGGGGAAGCCCATTGCTGCCTATGGTGGAAACGGCATGGGAGATTTCAGCTTCACAATCTCTGTGAAAAAGCGTCAGAGAAGCTTCTCCGTTTAGAATCCAGCATATCTCACTGAACCGAAGAAGTGGTAGTTAGAAGGCAGCTAGAGCTGCAAACAGTTTGGTTTGGGAAATTAGACGCGAAATGAAACTGCAAATGCCTTCCAACAGGCTTGGAAAAGTGTGTTCTATATCTCTGCCAAACAAACTCCCCGGAGGTTGAGCTTTCAGAAGCTAGTTTAACTCTAAGGGAGGAAGCAGCAGAATGTGCCTCTCAAATCTAGCCTGTAGGAATTCAGGTTGGCAAGTTCTATAGGGAAGCCCATTGCTGCCTATGGTGGAAACGGCATGGCAGATTTCAGTTTCAAAATCTCTGTGAAAAAGCGTCAGAGAAGCTTCTCCGTTTAGAATCCAGCATATCTCACTGAACCGAAGAAGTGGTAGTTAGAAGGGAGTTAGAGCTGCAAGCAGTTTGGTTTGGGAAATTAGACGCGAAATGAAACTGCAAATGCCTTCCAACAGGCTTGGAAAAGTGTGTTCTATATCTCTGCCAAACAAACTCCCCGGAGGTTGAGCTTTCAGAAGCTAGTTTAACTCTAAGGGAGGAAGCAGCAGAATGTGCCTCTCACATCTAGCCTGTAGGAATTCAGGTTGGCAAGTTCTATGGGGAAGCCCATTGCTGCCTATGGTGGAAACGGCATGGGAGATTTCAGTTTCAAAATCTCTGTGAAAAAGCGTCAGAGAAGCTTCTCCGTTTAGAATCCAGCATATCTCACTGAACCGAAGAAGTGGTAGTTAGAAGGGAGTTAGAGCTGCAAGCAGTTTGGTTTGGGAAATTAGACGCGAAATGAAACTGCAAATGCCTTCCAACAGGCTTGGATAAGTGTGTTCTATATCTCTGCCAAACACACTCCCCGGAGGTTGAGCTTTCAGAAGCTAGTTTAACTCTAAGGGAGGAAGCAGCAGAATGTGCCTCTCACATCTAGCCTTTAGGAATTCAGGTTGGCAAGTTCTATGGGGAAGCCCATTGCTGCCTATGGTGGAAACGGCATGGGAGATTTCAGTTTCAAAATCTCTGTGAAAAAGCGTCAGAGAAGCTTCTCCGTTTAGAATCCAGCATATCTCACTGAACCGAAGAAGTGGTAGTTAGAAGGCAGTTAGAGCTGAAAGCAGTTTGGTTTTGGAAATTAGACGCGAAATGAAACTGCAAATGCCTTCCAACAGGCTTGGAAAAGTGTGTTCTATATCTCTGCCAAACAAACTCCCCGGAGGTTGAGCTTTCAGAAGCTAGTTTAACTCTAAGGGAGGAAGCAGCAGAATGTGCCTCTCACATCTAGCCTGTAGGAATTCCGGTTGGCAAGTTCTATGGGGAAGCCCATTGCTGCCTATGGTGGAAACGGCATGGGAGATTTCAGCTTCACAATCTCTGTGAAAAAGCGTCAGAGAAGCTTCTCCGTTTAGAATCCAGCATATCTCACTGAACCGAAGAAGTGGTAGTTAGAAGGCAGTTAGAGCTGCAAACAGTTTGGTTTGGGAAATTAGACGCGAAATGAAACTGCAAATGCCTTCCAACAGGCTTGGAAAAGTGTGTTCTATATCTCTGCCAAACAAACTCCCCGGAGGTTGAGCTTTCAGAAGCTAGTTTAACTCTAAGGGAGGAAGCAGCAGAATGTGCCTCTCACATCTAGCCTCTAGGAATTCAGGTTGGCAAGTTCTATGGGGAAGCCCATTGGCGCCTTCGTTGGAAACGGGTTTGGAAATTTCAGTTTCAAAATCTCTGTGAAAAAGCGTCAGAGAAGCTTCTCCGTTTAGAATCCACCATATCTCACTGAACCGAAGAAGTGGTAGTTAGAAGGGAGTTAGAGCTGCAAGCAGTTTGGTTTGGGAAATTAGACGCGAAATGAAACTGCAAATGCCTTCCAACAGGCTTGGAAAAGTGTGTTCTATATCTCTGCCAAACAGACTCCCCGGAGGTTGAGCTTTCAGAAGCAAGTTTAACTCTAAGGGAGGAAGCAGCAGAATGTGCCTCTCACATCTAGCCTGTAGGAATTCAGGTTGGCAAGTTCTATGGGGAAGCCCATTGCTGCCTATGGTGGAAACGGCATGGGAGATTTCAGTTTCAAAATCTCTGTGAAAAAGCGTCAGAGAAGCTTCTCCGTTTAGAATCCAGCATATCTCACTGAACCGAAGAAGTGGTAGTTAGAAGGCAGTTAGAGCTGCAAGCAGTTTGGTTTGGGAAATTAGACGCGAAATGAAACTGCAAATGCCTTCCAACAGGCTTGGAAAAGTGTGTTCTATATCTCTGCCAAACAAACTCCCCGGAGGTTGAGCTTTCAGAAGCAAGTTTAACTCTAAGGGAGGAAGCAGCAGAATGTGCCTCTCACATCTAGCCTGTAGGAATTCAGGTTGGCAAGTTCTATGGGGAAGCCCATTGCTGCCTATGGTGGAAACGGCATCGGAGATTTCAGTTTCAAAATCTCTGTGAAAAAGCGTCAGAGAAGCTTCTCCGTTTAGAATCCAGCATATCTCACTGAACCGAAGAAGTGGTAGTTAGAAGGGAGTTAGAGCTGCAAGCAGTTTGGTTTGGGAAATTAGACGCGAAATGAAACTGCAAATGCCTTCCAACAGGCTTGGAAAAGTGTGTTCTATATCTCTGCCAAACAAACTCCCCGGAGGTTGAGCTTTCAGAAGCTAGTTTAACTCTAAGGGAGGAAGCAGCAGAATGTGCCTCTCACATCTAGCCTGTAGGAATTCAGGTTGGCAAGTTCTATGGGGAAGCCCATTGCTGCCTATGGTGGAAACGGCATGGGAGATTTCAGTTTCAAAATCTCTGTGAAAAAGCGTCAGAGAAGCTTCTCCGTTTAGAATCCAGCATATCTCACTGAACCGAAGAAGTGGTAGTTAGAAGGGAGTTAGAGCTGCAAGCAGTTTGGTTTGGGAAATTAGATGCGAAATGACACTGCAAAGGCCTTCCAACAGGCTTGGAAAAGTGTGTTCTATATCTCTGCCAAACAAACTCCCCGGAGGTTGAGCTTTCAGAAGCAAGTTTAACTCTAAGGGAGGAAGCAGCAGAATGTGCCTCTCACGTCTAGCCTGTAGGAATTCAGGTTGGCAAGTTCTGTGGGGAAGCCCATTGCTGCCTATGGTGGAAACGGCATGGGAGATTTCAGTTTCAAAATCTCTGTGAAAAAGCGTCAGAGAAGCTTCTCCGTTTAGAATCCAGCATATCTCACTGAACCGAAGAAGTGGTAGTTAGAAGGGAGTTAGAGCTGCAAGCAGTTTGGTTTGGGAAATTAGACGCGAAATGAAACTGCAAATGCCTTCCAACAGGCTTGGAAAAGTGTGTTCTATATCTCTGCCAAACAAACTCCCCGGAGGTTGAGCTTTCAGAAGCTAGTTTAACTCTAAGGGAGGAAGCAGCAGAATGTGCCTCTCACATCTAGCCTGTAGGAATTCAAGTTGGCAAGTTCTATGGGGAAGCCCATTGGCGCCTTCGTTGGAAACGGGTTTGGAAATTTCAGTTTCAAAATCTCTGTGAAAAAGCGTCAGAGAAGCTTCTCCGTTTAGAATCCAGCATATCTCACTGAACCGAAGAAGTGGTAGTTAGAAGGGAGTTAGAGCTGCAAGCAGTTTGGTTTGGGAAATTAGACGCGAAATGAAACTGCAAATGCCTTCCAACAGGCTTGGAAAAGTGTGTTCTATATCTCTGCCAAACAAACTCCCCGGAGGTTGCGCTTTCAGAAGCTAGTTTAACTCTAAGGAAGGAAGCAGCAGAATGTGCCTCTCACATCTAGCCTGTAGGAATTCAGGTTGGCAAGTTCTATGGGGAAGCCCATTGCTGCCTATGGTGGAAACGGCATGGGAGATTTCAGTTTCAAAATCTCTGTGAAAAAGCATCAGAGAAGCTTCTCCGTTTAGAATCCAGCATATCTCACTGAACCGAAGAAGTGGTAGTTAGAAGGGAGTTAGAGCTGCAAGCAGTTTGGTTTGGGAAATTAGATGCGAAATGACACTGCAAAGGCCTTCCAACAGGCTTGGAAAAGTGTGTTCTATATCTCTGCCAAACAAACTCCCCGGAGGTTGAGCTTTCAGAAGCTAGTTTAACTCTAAGGGAGGAAGCAGCAGAATGTGCCTCTCACATCTAGCCTGTAGGAATTCAGGTTGGCAAGTTCTATAGGGAAGCCCATTGCTGCCTATGGTGGAAACGGCATGGCAGATTTCAGTTTCAAAATCTCTGTGAAAAAGCGTCAGAGAAGCTTCTCCGTTTAGAATCCAGCATATCTCACTGAACCGAAGAAGTGGTAGTTAGAAGGGAGTTAGAGCTGCAAGCAGTTTGGTTTGGGAAATTAGACGCGAAATGAAACTGCAAATGCCTTCCAACAGGCTTGGAAAAGTGTGTTCTATATCTCTGCCAAACAAACTCCCCGGAGGTTGAGCTTTCAGAAGCAAGTTTAACTCTAAGGGAAGAAGCAGCAGAATGTGCCTCTCACATCTAGCCTGTAGGAATTCAGGTTGGCAAGTTCTATGGGGAAGCCCATTGCTGCCTATGGTGGAAATGGCATGGGAGATTTCAGTTTCAAAATCTCTGTGAAAAAGCGTCAGAGAAGCTTCTCCGTTTAGAATCCAGCATATCTCACTGAACCGAAGAAGTGGTAGTTAGAAGGGAGTTAGAGCTGCAAGCAGTTTGGTTTGGGAAATTAGACGCGAAATGAAACTGCAAATGCCTTCCAACAGGCTTGGAAAAGTGTGTTCTATATCTCTGCCAAACAAACTCCCCGGAGGTTGAGCTTTCAGAAGCTAGTTTAACTCTAAGGGAGGAAGCAGCAGAATGTGCCTCTCACATCTAGCCTGTAGGAATTCAGGTTGGCAAGTTCTATGGGGAAGCCCATTGCTGCCTATGGTGGAAACGGCATGGGAGATTTCAGTTTCAAAATCTCTGTGAAAAAGCGTCAGAGAAGCTTCTCCGTTTAGAATCCAGCATATCTCACTGAACCGAAGAAGTGGTAGTTAGAAGGGAGTTAGAGCTGCAAGCAGTTTGGTTTGGGAAATTAGACGCGAAATGAAACTGCAAATGCCTTCCAACAGGCTTGGAAAAGTGTGTTCTATATCTCTGCCAAACAGACTCCCCGGAGGTTGAGCTTTCAGAAGCAAGTTTAACTCTAAGGGAGGAAGCAGCAGAATGTGCCACTCACATCTAGCCTGTAGGAATTCAGGTTGGCAAGTTCTATGGGGAAGCCCATTGCTGCCTATGGTGGAAACGGCATGGGAGATTTCAGTTTCAAAATCTCTGTGAAAAAGCGTCAGAGAAGCTTCTCCGTTTAGAATCCAGCATATCTCACTGAACCGAAGAAGTGGTAGTTAGAAGGGAGTTAGAGCTGCAAGCAGTTTGGTTTGGGAAATTTGACGCGAAATGAAACTGCAAATGCCTTCCAACAGGCTTGGAAAAGTGTGTTCTATATCTCTGCCAAACAAACTCCCCGGAGGTTGAGCTTTCAGAAGCTAGTTTAACTCTAAGGGAGGAAGCAGCAGAATGTGCCTCTCACATCTAGCCTGTAGGAATTCAGGTTGGCAAGTTCTATGGGGAAGCCCATTGGCGCCTTCGTTGGAAACGGGTTTGGAAATTTCAGTTTCAAAATCTCTGTGAAAAAGCGTCAGAGAAGCTTCTCCGTTTAGAATCCAGCATATCTCACTGAACCGAAGAAGTGGTAGTTAGAAGGGAGTTAGAGCTGCAAGCAGTTTGGTTTGGGAAATTAGACGCGAAATGAAACTGCAAATGCCTTCCAACAGGCTTGGAAAAGTGTGTTCTATATCTCTGCCAAACACACTCCCCGGAGGTTGAGCTTTCAGAAGCTAGTTTAACTCTAAGGGAGGAAGCAGCAGAATGTGCCTCTCACATCTAGCCTTTAGGAATTCAGGTTGGCAAGTTCTATGGGGAAGCCCATTGCTAACTATGGTGGAAACGGCATGGAAGATTTCAGTTTCAAAATCTCTGTGAAAAAGCGTCAGAGAAGCTTCTCCGTTTAGAATCCAGCATATCTCACTGAACCGAAGAAGTGGTAGTTAGAAGGGAGTTAGAGCTGCAAGCAGTTTGGTTTGGGAAATTACATGCGAAATGACACTGCAAAGGCCGTCCAACAGGCTTGGAAAAGTGTGTTCTATATCTGTGCCAAACAGAGTCCCCGGAGGTTGAGCTTTCAGAAGCAAGCTTAACTGTTAGGGAGGAAGCAGCAGAATGTGCCTCTCACATCTAGCCTGTAGGAATTCAGGTTGGCAAGTTCTATGGGGAAGCCCATTGCTGCCTATGGTGGAAACGGCATGGGAGATTTCAGTTTCAAAATCTCTGTGAAAAAGCGTCAGAGAAGCTTCTCCGTTTAGAATCCAGCATATCTCACTGAACCGAAGAAGTGGTAGTTAGAAGGCAGTTAGAGCTGAAAGCAGTTTGGTTTTGGAAATTAGACGCGAAATGAAACTGCAAATGCCTTCCAACAGGCTTGGAAAAGTGTGTTCTATATCTCTGCCAAACAAACTCCCCGGAGGTTGAGCTTTCAGAAGCTAGTTTAACTCTAAGGGAGGAAGCAGCAGAATGTGCCTCTCACATCTAGCCTGTAGGAATTCCGGTTGGCAAGTTCTATGGGGAAGCCCATTGCTGCCTATGGTGGAAACGGCATGGGAGATTTCAGCTTCAAAATCTCTGTGAAAAAGCGTCAGAGAAGCTTCTCCGTTTAGAATCCAGCATATCTCACTGAACCGAAGAAGTGGTAGTTAGAAGGCAGTTAGAGCTGCAAACAGTTTGGTTTGGGAAATTAGACGCGAAATGAAACTGCAAATGCCTTCCAACAGGCTTGGAAAAGTGTGTTCTATATCTCTGCCAAACAAACTCCCCGGAGGTTGAGCTTTCAGAAGCTAGTTTAACTCTAAGGGAGGAAGCAGCAGAATGTGCCTCTCACATCTAGCCTCTAGGAATTCAGGTTGGCAAGTTCTATGGGGAAGCCCATTGGCGCCTTCGTTGGAAACGGGTTTGGAAATTTCAGTTTCAAAATCTCTGTGAAAAAGCGTCAGAGAAGCTTCTCCGTTTAGAATCCAGCATATCTCACTGAACCGAAGAAGTGGTAGTTAGAAGGGAGTTAGAGCTGCAAGCAGTTTGGTTTGGGAAATTTGACGCGAAATGAAACTGCAAATGCCTTCCAACAGGCTTGGAAAAGTGTGTTCTATATCTCTGCCAAACAAACTCCCCGGAGGCTGAGCGTTCAGAAGCTAGTTTAACTCTAAGGGAGGAAGCAGCAGAATGTGCCTCTCACATCTAGCCTGTAGGAATTCAGGTTGGCAAGTTCTATGGGGAAGCCCATTGCTGCCTATGGTGGAAACGGCATGGAAGATTTCAGTTTCAAAATCTCTGTGAAAAAGCGTCAGAGAAGCTTCTCCGTTTAGAATCCAGCATATCTCCCTGAACCGAAGAAGTGGTAGTTAGAAGGGGGTTAGAGCTGCAAGCAGTTTGGTTTGGGAAATTACATGCGAAATGACACTGCAAAGGCCTTCCAACAGGCTTGGAAAAGTGTGTTCTATATCTCTGCCAAACAGAGTCCCCGGAGGTTGAGCTTTCAGAAGCAAGCTTAACTGTTAGGGAGGAAGCAGCAGAATGTGCCTCTCACATCTAGCCTGTAGGAATTCAGGTTGGCAAGTTCTATGGGGAAGCCCATTGCTGCCTATGGTGGAAACGGCATGGGAGATTTCAGTTTCAAAATCTCTGTGAAAAAGCGTCAGAGAAGCTTCTCCGTTTAGAATCCAGCATATCTCACTGAACCGAAGAAGTGGTAGTTAGAAGGCAGTTAGAGCTGAAAGCAGTTTGGTTTTGGAAATTAGACGCGAAATGAAACTGCAAATGCCTTCCAACAGGCTTGGAAAAGTGTGTTCTATATCTCTGCCAAACAAACTCCCCGGAGGTTGAGCTTTCAGAAGCTAGTTTAACTCTAAGGGAGGAAGCAGCAGAATGTGCCTCTCACATCTAGCCTGTAGGAATTCCGGTTGGCAAGTTCTATGGGGAAGCCCATTGCTGCCTATGGTGGAAACGGCATGGGAGATTTCAGCTTCACAATCTCTGTGAAAAAGCGTCAGAGAAGCTTCTCCGTTTAGAATCCAGCATATCTCACTGAACCGAAGAAGTGGTAGTTAGAAGGCAGCTAGAGCTGCAAACAGTTTGGTTTGGGAAATTAGACGCGAAATGAAACTGCAAATGCCTTCCAACAGGCTTGGAAAAGTGTGTTCTATATCTCTGCCAAACAAACTCCCCGGAGGTTGAGCTTTCAGAAGCTAGTTTAACTCTAAGAGAGGAAGCAGCAGAATGTGCCTCTCAAATCTAGCCTGTAGGAATTCAGGTTGGCAAGTTCTATAGGGAAGCCCATTGCTGCCTATGGTGGAAACGGCATGGCAGATTTCAGTTTCAAAATCTCTGTGAAAAAGCGTCAGAGAAGCTTCTCCGTTTAGAATCCAGCATATCTCACTGAACCGAAGAAGTGGTAGTTAGAAGGGAGTTAGAGCTGCAAGCAGTTTGGTTTGGGAAATTAGACGCGAAATGAAACTGCAAATGCCTTCCAACAGGCTTGGAAAAGTGTGTTCTATATCTCTGCCAAACAAACTCCCCGGAGGTTGAGCTTTCAGAAGCTAGTTTAACTCTAAGGGAGGAAGCAGCAGAATGTGCCTCTCACATCTAGCCTGTAGGAATTCAGGTTGGCAAGTTCTATGGGGAAGCCCATTGCTGCCTATGGTGGAAACGGCATGGGAGATTTCAGTTTCAAAATCTCTGTGAAAAAGCGTCAGAGAAGCTTCTCCGTTTAGAATCCAGCATATCTCACTGAACCGAAGAAGTGGTAGTTAGAAGGGAGTTAGAGCTGCAAGCAGTTTGGTTTGGGAAATTAGACGCGAAATGAAACTGCAAATGCCTTCCAACAGGCTTGGAAAAGTGTGTTCTATATCTCTGCCAAACAGACTCCCCGGAGGTTGAGCTTTCAGAAGCAAGTTTAACTCTAAGGGAGGAAGCAGCAGAATGTGCCTCTCACATCTAGCCTGTAGGAATTCAGGTTGGCAAGTTCTATGGGGAAGCCCATTGCTGCCTATGGTGGAAACGGCATGGGAGATTTCAGTTTCAAAATCTCTGTGAAAAAGCGTCAGAGAAGCTTCTCCGTTTAGAATCCAGCATATCTCACTGAACCGAAGAAGTGGTAGTTAGAAGGGAGTTAGAGCTGCAAGCAGTTTGGTTTGGGAAATTTGACGCGAAATGAAACTGCAAATGCCTTCCAACAGGCTTGGAAAAGTGTGTTCTATATCTCTGCCAAACAAACTCCCCGGAGGTTGAGCTTTCAGAAGCTAGTTTAACTCTAAGGGAGGAAGCAGCAGAATGTGCCTCTCACATCTAGCCTGTAGGAATTCAGGTTGGCAAGTTCTATGGGGAAGCCCATTGGCGCCTTCGTTGGAAACGGGTTTGGAAATTTCAGTTTCAAAATCTCTGTGAAAAAGCGTCAGAGAAGCTTCTCCGTTTAGAATCCAGCATATCTCACTGAACCGAAGAAGTGGTAGTTAGAAGGGAGTTAGAGCTGCAAGCAGTTTGGTTTGGGAAATTAGACGCGAAATGAAACTGCAAATGCCTTCCAACAGGCTTGGATAAGTGTGTTCTATATCTCTGCCAAACACACTCCCCGGAGGTTGAGCTTTCAGAAGCTAGTTTAACTCTAAGGGAGGAAGCAGCAGAATGTGCCTCTCACATCTAGCCTTTAGGAATTCAGGTTGGCAAGTTCTATGGGGAAGCCCATTGCTGCCTATGGTGGAAACGGCATGGGAGATTTCAGTTTCAAAATCTCTGTGAAAAAGCGTCAGAGAAGCTTCTCCGTTTAGAATCCAGCATATCTCACTGAACCGAAGAAGTGGTAGTTAGAAGGCAGTTAGAGCTGAAAGCAGTTTGGTTTTGGAAATTAGACGCGAAATGAAACTGCAAATGCCTTCCAACAGGCTTGGAAAAGTGTGTTCTATATCTCTGCCAAACAAACTCCCCGGAGGTTGAGCTTTCAGAAGCTAGTTTAACTCTAAGGGAGGAAGCAGCAGAATGTGCCTCTCACATCTAGCCTGTAGGAATTCCGGTTGGCAAGTTCTATGGGGAAGCCCATTGCTGCCTATGGTGGAAACGGCATGGGAGATTTCAGCTTCACAATCTCTGTGAAAAAGCGTCAGAGAAGCTTCTCCGTTTAGAATCCAGCATATCTCACTGAACCGAAGAAGTGGTAGTTAGAAGGCAGTTAGAGCTGCAAACAGTTTGGTTTGGGAAATTAGACGCGAAATGAAACTGCAAATGCCTTCCAACAGGCTTGGAAAAGTGTGTTCTATATCTCTGCCAAACAAACTCCCCGGAGGTTGAGCTTTCAGAAGCTAGTTTAACTCTAAGGGAGGAAGCAGCAGAATGTGCCTCTCACATCTAGCCTCTAGGAATTCAGGTTGGCAAGTTCTATGGGGAAGCCCATTGGCGCCTTCGTTGGAAACGGGTTTGGAAATTTCAGTTTCAAAATCTCTGTGAAAAAGCGTCAGAGAAGCTTCTCCGTTTAGAATCCACCATATCTCACTGAACCGAAGAACTGGTAGTTAGAAGGGAGTTAGAGCTGCAAGCAGTTTGGTTTGGGAAATTAGACGCGAAATGAAACTGCAAATGCCTTCCAACAGGCTTGGAAAAGTGTGTTCTATATCTCTGCCAAACAGACTCCCCGGAGGTTGAGCTTTCAGAAGCAAGTTTAACTCTAAGGGAGGAAGCAGCAGAATGTGCCTCTCACATCTAGCCTGTAGGAATTCAGGTTGGCAAGTTCTATGGGGAAGCCCATTGCTGCCTATGGTGGAAACGGCATGGGAGATTTCAGTTTCAAAATCTCTGTGAAAAAGCGTCAGAGAAGCTTCTCCGTTTAGAATCCAGCATATCTCACTGAACCGAAGAAGTGGTAGTTAGAAGGCAGTTAGAGCTGCAAGCAGTTTGGTTTGGGAAATTTGACGCGAAATGAAACTGCAAATGCCTTCCAACAGGCTTGGAAAAGTGTGTTCTATATCTCTGCCAAACAAACTCCCCGGAGGTTGAGCTTTCAGAAGCTAGTTTAACTCTAAGGGAGGAAGCAGCAGAATGTGCCTCTCACATCTAGCCTGTAGGAATTCAGGTTGGCAAGTTCTATGGGGAAGCCCATTGGCGCCTTCGTTGGAAACGGGTTTGGAAATTTCAGTTTCAAAATCTCTGTGAAAAAGCGTCAGAGAAGCTTCTCCGTTTAGAATCCAGCATATCTCACTGAACCGAAGAAGTGGTAGTTAGAAGGGAGTTAGAGCTGCAAGCAGTTTGGTTTGGGAAATTAGACGCGAAATGAAACTGCAAATGCCTTCCAACAGGCTTGGAAAAGTGTGTTCTATATCTCTGCCAAACAAACTCCCCGGAGGTTGAGCTTTCAGAAGCTAGTTTAACTCTAAGGAAGGAAGCAGCAGAATTTGCCTCTCACATCTAGCCTGTAGGAATTCAGGTTGGCAAGTTCTATGGGGAAGCCCATTGCTGCCTATGGTGGAAACGGCATGGGAGATTTCAGTTTCAAAATCTCTGTGAAAAAGCGTCAGAGAAGCTTCTCCGTTTAGAATCCAGCATATCTCACTGAACCGAAGAAGTGGTAGTTAGAAGGGAGTTAGAGCTGCAAGCAGTTTGGTTTGGGAAATTAGATGCGAAATGACACTGCAAAGGCCTTCCAACAGGCTTGGAAAAGTGTGTTCTATATCTCTGCCAAACAAACTCCCCGGAGGTTGAGCTTTCAGAAGCAAGTTTAACTCTAAGGGAGGAAGCAGCAGAATGTGCCTCTCACGTCTAGCCTGTAGGAATTCAGGTTGGCAAGTTCTGTGGGGAAGCCCATTGCTGCCTATGGTGGAAACGGCATGGGAGATTTCAGTTTCAAAATCTCTGTGAAAAAGCGTCAGAGAAGCTTCTCCGTTTAGAATCCAGCATATCTCACTGAACCGAAGAAGTGGTAGTTAGAAGGGAGTTAGAGCTGCAAGCAGTTTGGTTTGGGAAATTAGACGCGAAATGAAACTGCAAATGCCTTCCAACAGGCTTGGAAAAGTGTGTTCTATATCTCTGCCAAACAAACTCCCCGGAGGTTGAGCTTTCAGAAGCTAGTTTAACTCTAAGGGAGGAAGCAGCAGAATGTGCCTCTCACATCTAGCCTGTAGGAATTCAGGTTGGCAAGTTCTATGGGGAAGCCCATTGGCGCCTTCGTTGGAAACGGGTTTGGAAATTTCAGTTTCAAAATCTCTGTGAAAAAGCGTCAGAGAAGCTTCTCCGTTTAGAATCCAGCATATCTCACTGAACCGAAGAAGTGGTAGTTAGAAGGGAGTTAGAGCTGCAAGCAGTTTGGTTTGGGAAATTAGACGCGAAATGAAACTGCAAATGCCTTCCAACAGGCTTGGAAAAGTGTGTTCTATATCTCTGCCAAACAAACTCCCCGGAGGTTGCGCTTTCAGAAGCTAGTTTAACTCTAAGGAAGGAAGCAGCAGAATGTGCCTCTCACATCTAGCCTGTAGGAATTCAGGTTGGCAAGTTCTATGGGGAAGCCCATTGCTGCCTATGGTGGAAACGGCATGGGAGATTTCAGTTTCAAAATCTCTGTGAAAAAGCATCAGAGAAGCTTCTCCGTTTAGAATCCAGCATATCTCACTGAACCGAAGAAGTGGTAGTTAGAAGGGAGTTAGAGCTGCAAGCAGTTTGGTTTGGGAAATTAGATGCGAAATGACACTGCAAAGGCCTTCCAACAGGCTTGGAAAAGTGTGTTCTATATCTCTGCCAAACACACTCCCCGGAGGTTGAGCTTTCAGAAGCTAGTTTAACTCTAAGGGAGGAAGCAGCAGAATGTGCCTCTCACATCTAGCCTGTAGGAATTCAGGTTGGCAAGTTCTATGGGGAAGCCCATTGCTGCCTATGGTGGAAACGGCATGGGAGATTTCAGTTTCAAAATCTCTGTGAAAAAGCGTCAGAGAAGCTTCTCCGTTTAGAATCCAGCATATCTCACTGAACCGAAGAAGTGGTAGTTAGAAGGGAGTTAGAGCTGCAAGCAGTTTGGTTTGGGAAATTAGACGCGAAATGAAACTGCAAATGCCTTCCAACAGGCTTGGAAAAGTGTGTTCTATATCTCTGCCAAACAGACTCCCCGGAGGTTGAGCTTTCAGAAGCAAGTTTAACTCTAAGGGAGGAAGCAGCAGAATGTGCCACTCACATCTAGCCTGTAGGAATTCAGGTTGGCAAGTTCTATGGGGAAGCCCATTGCTGCCTATGGTGGAAACGGCATGGGAGATTTCAGTTTCAAAATCTCTGTGAAAAAGCGTCAGAGAAGCTTCTCCGTTTAGAATCCAGCATATCTCACTGAACCGAAGAAGTGGTAGTTAGAAGGGAGTTAGAGCTGCAAGCAGTTTGGTTTGGGAAATTTGACGCGAAATGAAACTGCAAATGCCTTCCAACAGGCTTGGAAAAGTGTGTTCTATATCTCTGCCAAACAAACTCCCCGGAGGTTGAGCTTTCAGAAGCTAGTTTAACTCTAAGGGAGGAAGCAGCAGAATGTGCCTCTCACATCTAGCCTGTAGGAATTCAGGTTGGCAAGTTCTATGGGGAAGCCCATTGGCGCCTTCGTTGGAAACGGGTTTGGAAATTTCAGTTTCAAAATCTCTGTGAAAAAGCGTCAGAGAAGCTTCTCCGTTTAGAATCCAGCATATCTCACTGAACCGAAGAAGTGGTAGTTAGAAGGGAGTTAGAGCTGCAAGCAGTTTGGTTTGGGAAATTAGACGCGAAATGAAACTGCAAATGCCTTCCAACAGGCTTGGAAAAGTGTGTTCTATATCTCTGCCAAACACACTCCCCGGAGGTTGAGCTTTCAGAAGCTAGTTTAACTCTAAGGGAGGAAGCAGCAGAATGTGCCTCTCACATCTAGCCTTTAGGAATTCAGGTTGGCAAGTTCTATGGGGAAGCCCATTGCTAACTATGGTGGAAACGGCATGGAAGATTTCAGTTTCAAAATCTCTGTGAAAAAGCGTCAGAGAAGCTTCTCCGTTTAGAATCCAGCATATCTCACTGAACCGAAGAAGTGGTAGTTAGAAGGGAGTTAGAGCTGCAAGCAGTTTGGTTTGGGAAATTACATGCGAAATGACACTGCAAAGGCCGTCCAACAGGCTTGGAAAAGTGTGTTCTATATCTGTGCCAAACAGAGTCCCCGGAGGTTGAGCTTTCAGAAGCAAGCTTAACTGTTAGGGAGGAAGCAGCAGAATGTGCCTCTCACATCTAGCCTGTAGGAATTCAGGTTGGCAAGTTCTATGGGGAAGCCCATTGCTGCCTATGGTGGAAACGGCATGGGAGATTTCAGTTTCAAAATCTCTGTGAAAAAGCGTCAGAGAAGCTTCTCCGTTTAGAATCCAGCATATCTCACTGAACCGAAGAAGTGGTAGTTAGAAGGCAGTTAGAGCTGAAAGCAGTTTGGTTTTGGAAATTAGACGCGAAATGAAACTGCAAATGCCTTCCAACAGGCTTGGAAAAGTGTGTTCTATATCTCTGCCAAACAAACTCCCCGGAGGTTGAGCTTTCAGAAGCTAGTTTAACTCTAAGGGAGGAAGCAGCAGAATGTGCCTCTCACATCTAGCCTGTAGGAATTCCGGTTGGCAAGTTCTATGGGGAAGCCCATTGCTGCCTATGGTGGAAACGGCATGGGAGATTTCAGCTTCAAAATCTCTGTGAAAAAGCGTCAGAGAAGCTTCTCCGTTTAGAATCCAGCATATCTCACTGAACCGAAGAAGTGGTAGTTAGAAGGCAGTTAGAGCTGCAAACAGTTTGGTTTGGGAAATTAGACGCGAAATGAATCTGCAAATGCCTTCCAACAGGCTTGGAAAAGTGTGTTCTATATCTCTGCCAAACAAACTCCCCGGAGGTTGAGCTTTCAGAAGCTAGTTTAACTCTAAGGGAGGAAGCAGCAGAATGTGCCTCTCACATCTAGCCTCTAGGAATTCAGGTTGGCAAGTTCTATGGGGAAGCCCATTGGCGCCTTCGTTGGAAACGGGTTTGGAAATTTCAGTTTCAAAATCTCTGTGAAAAAGCGTCAGAGAAGCTTCTCCGTTTAGAATCCAGCATATCTCACTGAACCGAAGAAGTGGTAGTTATAAGGGAGTTAGAGCTGCAAGCAGTTTGGTTTGGGAAATTTGACGCGAAATGAAACTGCAAATGCCTTCCAACAGGCTTGGAAAAGTGTGTTCTATATCTCTGCCAAACAAACTCCCCGGAGGCTGAGCGTTCAGAAGCTAGTTTAACTCTAAGGGAGGAAGCAGCAGAATGTGCCTCTCACATCTAGCCTGTAGGAATTCAGGTTGGCAAGTTCTATGGGGAAGCCCATTGCTGCCTATGGTGGAAACGGCATGGAAGATTTCAGTTTCAAAATCTCTGTGAAAAAGCGTCAGAGAAGCTTCTCCGTTTAGAATCCAGCATATCTCCCTGAACCGAAGAAGTGGTAGTTAGAAGGGGGTTAGAGCTGCAAGCAGTTTGGTTTGGGAAATTACATGCGAAATGACACTGCAAAGGCCTTCCAACAGGCTTGGAAAAGTGTGTTCTATATCTCTGCCAAACAGAGTCCCCGGAGGTTGAGCTTTCAGAAGCAAGCTTAACTGTTAGGGAGGAAGCAGCAGAATGTGCCTCTCACATCTAGCCTGTAGGAATTCAGGTTGGCAAGTTCTATGGGGAAGCCCATTGCTGCCTATGGTGGAAACGGCATGGGAGATTTCAGTTTCAAAATCTCTGTGAAAAAGCGTCAGAGAAGCTTCTCCGTTTAGAATCCAGCATATCTCACTGAACCGAAGAAGTGGTAGTTAGAAGGCAGTTAGAGCTGAAAGCAGTTTGGTTTTGGAAATTAGACGCGAAATGAAACTGCAAATGCCTTCCAACAGGCTTGGAAAAGTGTGTTCTATATCTCTGCCAAACAAACTCCCCGGAGGTTGAGCTTTCAGAAGCTAGTTTAACTCTAAGGGAGGAAGCAGCAGAATGTGCCTCTCACATCTAGCCTGTAGGAATTCCGGTTGGCAAGTTCTATGGGGAAGCCCATTGCTGCCTATGGTGGAAACGGCATGGGAGATTTCAGCTTCACAATCTCTGTGAAAAAGCGTCAGAGAAGCTTCTCCGTTTAGAATCCAGCATATCTCACTGAACCGAAGAAGTGGTAGTTAGAAGGCAGCTAGAGCTGCAAACAGTTTGGTTTGGGAAATTAGACGCGAAATGAAACTGCAAATGCCTTCCAACAGGCTTGGAAAAGTGTGTTCTATATCTCTGCCAAACAAACTCCCCGGAGGTTGAGCTTTCAGAAGCTAGTTTAACTCTAAGGGAGGAAGCAGCAGAATGTGCCTCTCAAATCTAGCCTGTAGGAATTCAGGTTGGCAAGTTCTATAGGGAAGCCCATTGCTGCCTATGGTGGAAACGGCATGGCAGATTTCAGTTTCAAAATCTCTGTGAAAAAGCGTCAGAGAAGCTTCTCCGTTTAGAATCCAGCATATCTCACTGAACCGAAGAAGTGGTAGTTAGAAGGGAGTTAGAGCTGCAAGCAGTTTGGTTTGGGAAATTAGACGCGAAATGAAACTGCAAATGCCTTCCAACAGGCTTGGAAAAGTGTGTTCTATATCTCTGCCAAACAAACTCCCCGGAGGTTGAGCTTTCAGAAGCTAGTTTAACTCTAAGGGAGGAAGCAGCAGAATGTGCCTCTCACATCTAGCCTGTAGGAATTCAGGTTGGCAAGTTCTATGGGGAAGCCCATTGCTGCCTATGGTGGAAACGGCATGGGAGATTTCAGTTTCAAAATCTCTGTGAAAAAGCGTCAGAGAAGCTTCTCCGTTTAGAATCCAGCATATCTCACTGAACCGAAGAAGTGGTAGTTAGAAGGGAGTTAGAGCTGCAAGCAGTTTGGTTTGGGAAATTAGACGCGAAATGAAACTGCAAATGCCTTCCAACAGGCTTGGAAAAGTGTGTTCTATATCTCTGCCAAACAGACTCCCCGGAGGTTGAGCTTTCAGAAGCAAGTTTAACTCTAAGGGAGGAAGCAGCAGAATGTGCCTCTCACATCTAGCCTGTAGGAATTCAGGTTGGCAAGTTCTATGGGGAAGCCCATTGCTGCCTATGGTGGAAACGGCATGGGAGATTTCAGTTTCAAAATCTCTGTGAAAAAGCGTCAGAGAAGCTTCTCCGTTTAGAATCCAGCATATCTCACTGAACCGAAGAAGTGGTAGTTAGAAGGGAGTTAGAGCTGCAAGCAGTTTGGTTTGGGAAATTTGACGCGAAATGAAACTGCAAATGCCTTCCAACAGGCTTGGAAAAGTGTGTTCTATATCTCTGCCAAACAAACTCCCCGGAGGTTGAGCGTTCAGAAGCTAGTTTAACTCTAAGGGAGGAAGCAGCAGAATGTGCCTCTCACATCTAGCCTGTAGGAATTCAGGTTGGCAAGTTCTATGGGGAAGCCCATTGGCGCCTTCGTTGGAAACGGGTTTGGAAATTTCAGTTTCAAAATCTCTGTGAAAAAGCGTCAGAGAAGCTTCTCCGTTTAGAATCCAGCATATCTCACTGAACCGAAGAAGTGGTAGTTAGAAGGGAGTTAGAGCTGCAAGCAGTTTGGTTTGGGAAATTAGACGCGAAATGAAACTGCAAATGCCTTCCAACAGGCTTGGATAAGTGTGTTCTATATCTCTGCCAAACACACTCCCCGGAGGTTGAGCTTTCAGAAGCTAGTTTAACTCTAAGGGAGGAAGCAGCAGAATGTGCCTCTCACATCTAGCCTTTAGGAATTCAGGTTGGCAAGTTCTATGGGGAAGCCCATTGCTGCCTATGGTGGAAACGGCATGGGAGATTTCAGTTTCAAAATCTCTGTGAAAAAGCGTCAGAGAAGCTTCTCCGTTTAGAATCCAGCATATCTCACTGAACCGAAGAAGTGGTAGTTAGAAGGCAGTTAGAGCTGAAAGCAGTTTGGTTTTGGAAATTAGACGCGAAATGAAACTGCAAATGCCTTCCAACAGGCTTGGAAAAGTGTGTTCTATATCTCTGCCAAACAAACTCCCCGGAGGTTGAGCTTTCAGAAGCTAGTTTAACTCTAAGGGAGGAAGCAGCAGAATGTGCCTCTCACATCTAGCCTGTAGGAATTCCGGTTGGCAAGTTCTATGGGGAAGCCCATTGCTGCCTATGGTGGAAACGGCATGGGAGATTTCAGCTTCACAATCTCTGTGAAAAAGCGTCAGAGAAGCTTCTCCGTTTAGAATCCAGCATATCTCACTGAACCGAAGAAGTGGTAGTTAGAAGGCAGTTAGAGCTGCAAACAGTTTGGTTTGGGAAATTAGACGCGAAATGAAACTGCAAATGCCTTCCAACAGGCTTGGAAAAGTGTGTTCTATATCTCTGCCAAACAAACTCCCCGGAGGTTGAGCTTTCAGAAGCTAGTTTAACTCTAAGGGAGGAAGCAGCAGAATGTGCCTCTCACATCTAGCCTCTAGGAATTCAGGTTGGCAAGTTCTATGGGGAAGCCCATTGGCGCCTTCGTTGGAAACGGGTTTGGAAATTTCAGTTTCAAAATCTCTGTGAAAAAGCGTCAGAGAAGCTTCTCCGTTTAGAATCCACCATATCTCACTGAACCGAAGAAGTGGTAGTTAGAAGGGAGTTAGAGCTGCAAGCAGTTTGGTTTGGGAAATTAGACGCGAAATGAAACTGCAAATGCCTTCCAACAGGCTTGGAAAAGTGTGTTCTATATCTCTGCCAAACAGACTCCCCGGAGGTTGAGCTTTCAGAAGCAAGTTTAACTCTAAGGGAGGAAGCAGCAGAATGTGCCTCTCACATCTAGCCTGTAGGAATTCAGGTTGGCAAGTTCTATGGGGAAGCCCATTGCTGCCTATGGTGGAAACGGCATGGGAGATTTCAGTTTCAAAATCTCTGTGAAAAAGCGTCAGAGAAGCTTCTCCGTTTAGAATCCAGCATATCTCACTGAACCGAAGAAGTGGTAGTTAGAAGGCAGTTAGAGCTGCAAGCAGTTTGGTTTGGGAAATTTGACGCGAAATGAAACTGCAAATGCCTTCCAACAGGCTTGGAAAAGTGTGTTCTATATCTCTGCCAAACAAACTCCCCGGAGGTTGAGCTTTCAGAAGCTAGTTTAACTCTAAGGGAGGAAGCAGCAGAATGTGCCTCTCACATCTAGCCTGTAGGAATTCAGGTTGGCAAGTTCTATGGGGAAGCCCATTGGCGCCTTCGTTGGAAACGGGTTTGGAAATTTCAGTTTCAAAATCTCTGTGAAAAAGCGTCAGAGAAGCTTCTCCGTTTAGAATCCAGCATATCTCACTGAACCGAAGAAGTGGTAGTTAGAAGGGAGTTAGAGCTGCAAGCAGTTTGGTTTGGGAAATTAGACGCGAAATGAAACTGCAAATGCCTTCCAACAGGCTTGGAAAAGTGTGTTCTATATCTCTGCCAAACAAACTCCCCGGAGGTTGAGCTTTCAGAAGCTAGTTTAACTCTAAGGAAGGAAGCAGCAGAATTTGCCTCTCACATCTAGCCTGTAGGAATTCAGGTTGGCAAGTTCTATGGGGAAGCCCATTGCTGCCTATGGTGGAAACGGCATGGGAGATTTCAGTTTCAAAATCTCTGTGAAAAAGCGTCAGAGAAGCTTCTCCGTTTAGAATCCAGCATATCTCACTGAACCGAAGAAGTGGTAGTTAGAAGGGAGTTAGAGCTGCAAGCAGTTTGGTTTGGGAAATTAGATGCGAAATGACACTGCAAAGGCCTTCCAACAGGCTTGGAAAAGTGTGTTCTATATCTCTGCCAAACAAACTCCCCGGAGGTTGAGCTTTCAGAAGCAAGTTTAACTCTAAGGGAGGAAGCAGCAGAATGTGCCTCTCACGTCTAGCCTGTAGGAATTCAGGTTGGCAAGTTCTGTGGGGAAGCCCATTGCTGCCTATGGTGGAAACGGCATGGGAGATTTCAGTTTCAAAATCTCCGTGAAAAAGCGTCAGAGAAGCTTCTCCGTTTAGAATCCAGCATATCTCACTGAACCGAAGAAGTGGTAGTTAGAAGGGAGTTAGAGCTGCAAGCAGTTTGGTTTGGGAAATTAGACGCGAAATGAAACTGCAAATGCCTTCCAACAGGCTTGGAAAAGTGTGTTCTATATCTCTGCCAAACAAACTCCCCGGAGGTTGAGCTTTCAGAAGCTAGTTTAACTCTAAGGGAGGAAGCAGCAGAATGTGCCTCTCACATCTAGCCTGTAGGAATTCAGGTTGGCAAGTTCTATGGGGAAGCCCATTGGCGCCTTCGTTGGAAACGGGTTTGGAAATTTCAGTTTCAAAATCTCTGTGAAAAAGCGTCAGAGAAGCTTCTCCGTTTAGAATCCAGCATATCTCACTGAACCGAAGAAGTGGTAGTTAGAAGGGAGTTAGAGCTGCAAGCAGTTTGGTTTGGGAAATTAGACGCGAAATGAAACTGCAAATGCCTTCCAACAGGCTTGGAAAAGTGTGTTCTATATCTCTGCCAAACAAACTCCCCGGAGGTTGCGCTTTCAGAAGCTAGTTTAACTCTAAGGAAGGAAGCAGCAGAATGTGCCTCTCACATCTAGCCTGTAGGAATTCAGGTTGGCAAGTTCTATGGGGAAGCCCATTGCTGCCTATGGTGGAAACGGCATGGGAGATTTCAGTTTCAAAATCTCTGTGAAAAAGCATCAGAGAAGCTTCTCCGTTTAGAATCCAGCATATCTCACTGAACCGAAGAAGTGGTAGTTAGAAGGGAGTTAGAGCTGCAAGCAGTTTGGTTTGGGAAATTAGATGCGAAATGACACTGCAAAGGCCTTCCAACAGGCTTGGAAAAGTGTGTTCTATATCTCTGCCAAACAAACTCCCCGGAGGTTGAGCTTTCAGAAGCTAGTTTAACTCTAAGGGAGGAAGCAGCAGAATGTGCCTCTCACATCTAGCCTGTAGGAATTCAGGTTGGCAAGTTCTATAGGGAAGCCCATTGCTGCCTATGGTGGAAACGGCATGGCAGATTTCAGTTTCAAAATCTCTGTGAAAAAGCGTCAGAGAAGCTTCTCCGTTTAGAATCCAGCATATCTCACTGAACCGAAGAAGTGGTAGTTAGAAGGGAGTTAGAGCTGCAAGCAGTTTGGTTTGGGAAATTAGACGCGAAATGAAACTGCAAATGCCTTCCAACAGGCTTGGAAAAGTGTGTTCTATATCTCTGCCAAACAAACTCCCCGGAGGTTGAGCTTTCAGAAGCAAGTTTAACTCTAAGGGAAGAAGCAGCAGAATGTGCCTCTCACATCTAGCCTGTAGGAATTCAGGTTGGCAAGTTCTATGGGGAAGCCCATTGCTGCCTATGGTGGAAATGGCATGGGAGATTTCAGTTTCAAAATCTCTGTGAAAAAGCGTCAGAGAAGCTTCTCCGTTTAGAATCCAGCATATCTCACTGAACCGAAGAAGTGGTAGTTAGAAGGGAGTTAGAGCTGCAAGCAGTTTGGTTTGGGAAATTAGACGCGAAATGAAACTGCAAATGCCTTCCAACAGGCTTGGAAAAGTGTGTTCTATATCTCTGCCAAACAAACTCCCCGGAGGTTGAGCTTTCAGAAGCTAGTTGAACTCTAAGGGAGGAAGCAGCAGAATGTGCCTCTCACATCTAGCCTGTAGGAATTCAGGTTGGCAAGTTCTATGGGGAAGCCCATTGCTGCCTATGGTGGAAACGGCATGGGAGATTTCAGTTTCAAAATCTCTGTGAAAAAGCGTCAGAGAAGCTTCTCCGTTTAGAATCCAGCATATCTCACTGAACCGAAGAAGTGGTAGTTAGAAGGGAGTTAGAGCTGCAAGCAGTTTGGTTTGGGAAATTAGACGCGAAATGAAACTGCAAATGCCTTCCAACAGGCTTGGAAAAGTGTGTTCTATATCTCTGCCAAACAGACTCCCCGGAGGTTGAGCTTTCAGAAGCAAGTTTAACTCTAAGGGAGGAAGCAGCAGAATGTGCCTCTCACATCTAGCCTGTAGGAATTCAGGTTGGCAAGTTCTATGGGGAAGCCCATTGCTGCCTATGGTGGAAACGGCATGGGAGATTTCAGTTTCAAAATCTCTGTGAAAAAGCGTCAGAGAAGCTTCTCCGTTTAGAATCCAGCATATCTCACTGAACCGAAGAAGTGGTAGTTAGAAGGGAGTTAGAGCTGCAAGCAGTTTGGTTTGGGAAATTTGACGCGAAATGAAACTGCAAATGCCTTCCAACAGGCTTGGAAAAGTGTGTTCTATATCTCTGCCAAACAAACTCCCCGGAGGTTGAGCTTTCAGAAGCTAGTTTAACTCTAAGGGAGGAAGCAGCAGAATGTGCCTCTCACATCTAGCCTGTAGGAATTCAGGTTGGCAAGTTCTATGGGGAAGCCCATTGGCGCCTTCGTTGGAAACGGGTTTGGAAATTTCAGTTTCAAAATCTCTGTGAAAAAGCGTCAGAGAAGCTTCTCCGTTTAGAATCCAGCATATCTCACTGAACCGAAGAAGTGGTAGTTAGAAGGGAGTTAGAGCTGCAAGCAGTTTGGTTTGGGAAATTAGACGCGAAATGAAACTGCAAATGCCTTCCAACAGGCTTGGAAAAGTGTGTTCTATATCTCTGCCAAACACACTCCCCGGAGGTTGAGCTTTCAGAAGCTAGTTTAACTCTAAGGGAGGAAGCAGCAGAATGTGCCTCTCACATCTAGCCTTTAGGAATTCAGGTTGGCAAGTTCTATGGGGAAGCCCATTGCTAACTATGGTGGAAACGGCATGGAAGATTTCAGTTTCAAAATCTCTGTGAAAAAGCGTCAGAGAAGCTTCTCCGTTTAGAATCCAGCATATCTCACTGAACCGAAGAAGTGGTAGTTAGAAGGGAGTTAGAGCTGCAAGCAGTTTGGTTTGGGAAATTACATGCGAAATGACACTGCAAAGGCCGTCCAACAGGCTTGGAAAAGTGTGTTCTATATCTGTGCCAAACAGAGTCCCCGGAGGTTGAGCTTTCAGAAGCAAGCTTAACTGTTAGGGAGGAAGCAGCAGAATGTGCCTCTCACATCTAGCCTGTAGGAATTCAGGTTGGCAAGTTCTATGGGGAAGCCCATTGCTGCCTATGGTGGAAACGGCATGGGAGATTTCAGTTTCAAAATCTCTGTGAAAAAGCGTCAGAGAAGCTTCTCCGTTTAGAATCCAGCATATCTCACTGAACCGAAGAAGTGGTAGTTAGAAGGCAGTTAGAGCTGAAAGCAGTTTGGTTTTGGAAATTAGACGCGAAATGAAACTGCAAATGCCTTCCAACAGGCTTGGAAAAGTGTGTTCTATATCTCTGCCAAACAAACTCCCCGGAGGTTGAGCTTTCAGAAGCTAGTTTAACTCTAAGGGAGGAAGCAGCAGAATGTGCCTCTCACATCTAGCCTGTAGGAATTCCGGTTGGCAAGTTCTATGGGGAAGCCCATTGCTGCCTATGGTGGAAACGGCATGGGAGATTTCAGCTTCAAAATCTCTGTGAAAAAGCGTCAGAGAAGCTTCTCCGTTTAGAATCCAGCATATCTCACTGAACCGAAGAAGTGGTAGTTAGAAGGCAGTTAGAGCTGCAAACAGTTTGGTTTGGGAAATTAGACGCGAAATGAAACTGCAAATGCCTTCCAACAGGCTTGGAAAAGTGTGTTCTATATCTCTGCCAAACAAACTCCCCGGAGGTTGAGCTTTCAGAAGCTAGTTTAACTCTAAGGGAGGAAGCAGCAGAATGTGCCTCTCACATCTAGCCTCTAGGAATTCAGGTTGGCAAGTTCTATGGGGAAGCCCATTGGCGCCTTCGTTGGAAACGGGTTTGGAAATTTCAGTTTCAAAATCTCTGTGAAAAAGCGTCAGAGAAGCTTCTCCGTTTAGAATCCAGCATATCTCACTGAACCGAAGAAGTGGTAGTTAGAAGGGAGTTAGAGCTGCAAGCAGTTTGGTTTGGGAAATTTGACGCGAAATGAAACTGCAAATGCCTTCCAACAGGCTTGGAAAAGTGTGTTCTATATCTCTGCCAAACAAACTCCCCGGAGGCTGAGCGTTCAGAAGCTAGTTTAACTCTAAGGGAGGAAGCAGCAGAATGTGCCTCTCACATCTAGCCTGTAGGAATTCAGGTTGGCAAGTTCTATGGGGAAGCCCATTGGCGCCTTCGTTGGAAACGGGTTTGGAAATTTCAGTTTCAAAATCTCTGTGAAAAAGCGTCAGAGAAGCTTCTCCGTTTAGAATCCAGCATATCTCACTGAACCGAAGAAGTGGTAGTTAGAAGGGAGTTAGAGCTGCAAGCAGTTTGGTTTGGGAAATTAGACGCGAAATGAAACTGCAAATGCCTTCCAACAGGCTTGGATAAGTGTGTTCTATATCTCTGCCAAACACACTCCCCGGAGGTTGAGCTTTCAGAAGCTAGTTTAACTCTAAGGGAGGAAGCAGCAGAATGTGCCTCTCACATCTAGCCTTTAGGAATTCAGGTTGGCAAGTTCTATGGGGAAGCCCATTGCTGCCTATGGTGGAAACGGCATGGAAGATTTCAGTTTCAAAATCTCTGTGAAAAAGCGTCAGAGAAGCTTCTCCGTTTAGAATCCAGCATATCTCACTGAACCGAAGAAGTGGTAGTTAGAAGGGGGTTAGAGCTGCAAGCAGTTTGGTTTGGGAAATTACATGCGAAATGACACTGCAAAGGCCTTCCAACAGGCTTGGAAAAGTGTGTTCTATATCTCTGCCAAACAGAGTCCCCGGAGGTTGAGCTTTCAGAAGCAAGCTTAACTGTTAGGGAGGAAGCAGCAGAATGTGCCTCTCACATCTAGCCTGTAGGAATTCAGGTTGGCAAGTTCTATGGGGAAGCCCATTGCTGCCTATGGTGGAAACGGCATGGGAGATTTCAGTTTCAAAATCTCTGTGAAAAAGCGTCAGAGAAGCTTCTCCGTTTAGAATCCAGCATATCTCACTGAACCGAAGAAGTGGTAGTTAGAAGGCAGTTAGAGCTGAAAGCAGTTTGGTTTTGGAAATTAGACGCGAAATGAAACTGCAAATGCCTTCCAACAGGCTTGGAAAAGTGTGTTCTATATCTCTGCCAAACAAACTCCCCGGAGGTTGAGCTTTCAGAAGCTAGTTTAACTCTAAGGGAGGAAGCAGCAGAATGTGCCTCTCACATCTAGCCTGTAGGAATTCCGGTTGGCAAGTTCTATGGGGAAGCCCATTGCTGCCTATGGTGGAAACGGCATGGGAGATTTCAGCTTCACAATCTCTGTGAAAAAGCGTCAGAGAAGCTTCTCCGTTTAGAATCCAGCATATCTCACTGAACCGAAGAAGTGGTAGTTAGAAGGCAGCTAGAGCTGCAAACAGTTTGGTTTGGGAAATTAGACGCGAAATGAAACTGCAAATGCCTTCCAACAGGCTTGGAAAAGTGTGTTCTATATCTCTGCCAAACAAACTCCCCGGAGGTTGAGCTTTCAGAAGCTAGTTTAACTCTAAGGGAGGAAGCAGCAGAATGTGCCTCTCACATCTAGCCTGTAGGAATTCAGGTTGGCAAGTTCTATGGGGAAGCCCATTGGCGCCTTCGTTGGAAACGGGTTTGGAAATTTCAGTTTCAAAATCTCTGTGAAAAAGCGTCAGAGAAGCTTCTCCGTTTAGAATCCAGCATATCTCACTGAACCGAAGAAGTGGTAGTTAGAAGGGAGTTAGAGCTGCAAGCAGTTTGGTTTGGGAAATTAGACGCGAAATGAAACTGCAAATGCCTTCCAACAGGCTTGGAAAAGTGTGTTCTATATCTCTGCCAAACAAACTCCCCGGAGGTTGAGCTTTCAGAAGCAAGTTTAACTCTAAGGGAGGAAGCAGCAGAATGTGCCTCTCACATCTAGCCTGTAGGAATTCAGGTTGGCAAGTTCTATGGGGAAGCCCATTGCTGCCTATGGTGGAAACGGCATGGGAGATTTCAGTTTCAAAATCTCTGTGAAAAAGCGTCAGAGAAGCTTCTCCGTTTAGAATCCAGCATAACTCACTGAACCGAAGAAGTGGTAGTTAGAAGGGAGTTAGAGCTGCAAGCAGTTTGGTTTGGGAAATTAGACGCGAAATGAAACTGCAAATGCCTTCCAACAGGCTTGGAAAAGTGTGTTCTATATCTCTGCCAAACAAACTCCCCGGAGGTTGAGCTTTCAGAAGCAAGTTTAACTCTAAGGGAGGAAGCAGCAGAATGTGCCTCTCACATCTAGCCTGTAGGAATTCAGGTTGGCAAGTTCTATGGGGAAGCCCATTGCTGGCTATGGTGGAAACAGCATGGGAGATTTCAGTTTCAAAATCTCTGTGAAAAAGCGTCAGAGAAGCTTCTCCGTTTAGAATCCAGCATATCTCACTGAACCGAAGAAGTAGTAGTTAGAAGGCAGTTAGAGCAGCAAGCAGTTTGGTTTGGGAAATTAGACGCGAAATGAAACTGCAAATGCCTTCCAACAGGCTTGGAAAAGTGTGTTCTATATCTCTGCCAAACAAACTCCCCGGAGGTTGAGCTTTCAGAAGCTAGTTTAACTCTAAGGGAGGAAGCAGCAGAATGTGCCTCTCACATCTAGCCTGTAGGAATTCAGGTTGGCAAGTTCTATGGGGAAGCCCATTGCTGCCTATGGTGGAAACGGCATGGGAGATTTCAGTTTCAAAATCTCTGTGAAAAAGCGTCAGAGAAGCTTCTCCGTTTAGAATCCAGCATATCTCACTGAACCGAAGAAGTGGTAGTTAGAAGGGAGTTAGAGCTGCAAGCAGTTTGGTTTGGGAAATTAGACGCGAAATGAAACTGCAAATGCCTTCCAACAGGCTTGGAAAAGTGTGTTCTATATCTCTGCCAAACAAACTCCCCGGAGGTTGAGCTTTCAGAAGCTAGTTTAACTCTAAGGGAGGAAGCAGCAGAATGTGCCTCTCACATCTAGCCTGTAGGAATTCAGGTTGGCAAGTTCTATGGGGAAGCCCATTGGCGCCTTCGTTGGAAACGGGTTTGGAAATTTCAGTTTCAAAATCTCTGTGAAAAAGCGTCAGAGAAGCTTCTCCGTTTAGAATCCAGCATATCTCACTGAACCGAAGAAGTGGTAGTTAGAAGGGAGTTAGAGCTGCAAGCAGTTTGGTTTGGGAAATTAAATGCGAAATGACACTGCAAAGGCCTTCCAACAGGCTTGGAAAAGTGTGTTCTATATCTCTGCCAAACAGACTCCCCGGAGGTTGAGCTTTCAGAAGCAAGCTTAACTGTTAGGGAGGAAGCAGCAGAATGTGCCTCTCACATCTAGCCTGTAGGAATTCAGGTTGGCAAGTTCTATGGGGAAGCCCATTGCTGCCTATGGTGGAAACGGCATGGGAGATTTCAGTTTCAAAATATCTGTGAAAAAGCGTCAGAGAAGCTTCTCCGTTTAGAATCCAGCATATCTCACTGAACCGAAGAATTGGTAGTTAGAAGGCAGTTAGAGCTGCAAGCAGTTTGGTTTGGGAAATTAGACGCGAAATGAAAGTGCAAATGCCTTCCAACAGGCTTGGAAAAGTGTGTTCTATATCTCTGCCAAACAGACTCCCCGGAGGTTGAGCTTTCAGAAGCTAGTTTAACTCTAAGGGAGGAAGCAGCAGAATGTGCCTCTCACATCTAGCCTGTAGGAATTCAGGTTGGCAAGTTCTATGGGGAAGCCCATTGCTGGCTATGGTGGAAACAGCATGGGAGATTTCAGTTTCAAAATCTCTGTGAAAAAGCGTCAGAGAAGCTTCTCCGTTTAGAATCCAGCATATCTCACTGAACCGAAGAAGTGGTAGTTAGAAGGGAGTTAGAGCTG
This sequence comes from Cynocephalus volans, assembly GCF_027409185.1. Taxonomy (NCBI): domain Eukaryota; kingdom Metazoa; phylum Chordata; class Mammalia; order Dermoptera; family Cynocephalidae; genus Cynocephalus; species Cynocephalus volans. The sequence goes on along the minus strand of NW_026902424.1, from coordinate 76,245 downwards.
CAAGCAGTTTGGTTTGGGAAATTAGACGCGAAATGAAACTGCAAATGCCTTCCAACAGGCTTGGAAAAGTGTGTTCTATATCTCTGCCAAACAAACTCCCCGGAGGTTGAGCTTTCAGAAGCTAGTTTAACTCTAAGGAAGGAAGCAGCAGAATTTGCCTCTCACATCTAGCCTGTAGGAATTCAGGTTGGCAAGTTCTATGGGGAAGCCCATTGCTGCCTATGGTGGAAACGGCATGGGAGATTTCAGTTTCAAAATCTCTGTGAAAAAGCGTCAGAGAAGCTTCTCCGTTTAGAATCCAGCATATCTCACTGAACCGAAGAAGTGGTAGTTAGAAGGCAGTTAGAGCTGCAAGCAGTTTGGTTTGGGAAATTAGATGCGAAATGACACTGCAAAGGCCTTCCAACAGGCTTAGAAAAGTGTGTTCTATATCTCTGCCAAACAAACTCCCCGGAGGTTGAGCTTTCAGAAGCAAGTTTAACTCTAAGGGAGGAAGCAGCAGAATGTGCCTCTCACATCTAGCCTGTAGGAATTCAGGTTGGCAAGTTCTGTGGGGAAGCCCATTGCTGCCTATGGTGGAAACGGCATGGGAGATTTCAGTTTCAAAATCTCTGTGAAAAAGCGTCAGAGAAGCTTCTCCGTTTAGAATCCAGCATATCTCACTGAACCGAAGAAGTGGTAGTTAGAAGGGAGTTAGAGCTGCAAGCAGTTTGGTTTGGGAAATTAGACGCGAAATGAAACTGCAAATGCCTTCCAACAGGCTTGGAAAAGTGTGTTCTATATCTCTGCCAAACAAACTCCCCGGAGGTTGAGCTTTCAGAAGCTAGTTTAACTCTAATGGAGGAAGCAGCAGAATGTGCCTCTCACATCTAGCCTGTAGGAATTCAGGTTGGCAAGTTCTATGGGGAAGCCCATTGGCGCCTTCGTTGGAAACGGGTTTGGAAATTTCAGTTTCAAAATCTCTGTGAAAAAGCGTCAGAGAAGCTTCTCCGTTTAGAATCCAGCATATCTCACTGAACCGAAGAAGTGGTAGTTAGAAGGGAGTTAGAGCTGCAAGCAGTTTGGTTTGGGAAATTAGACGCGAAATGAAACTGCAAATGCCTTCCAACAGGCTTGAAAAAGTGTGTTCTATATCTCTGCCAAACAAACTCCCCGGAGGTTGCGCTTTCAGAAGCTAGTTTAACTCTAAGGAAGGAAGCAGCAGAATGTGCCTCTCACATCTAGCCTGTAGGAATTCAGGTTGGCAAGTTCTATGGGGAAGCCCATTGCTGCCTATGGTGGAAACGGCATGGGAGATTTCAGTTTCAAAATCTCTGTGAAAAAGCATCAGAGAAGCTTCTCCGTTTAGAATCCAGCATATCTCACTGAACCGAAGAAGTGGTAGTTAGAAGGGAGTTAGAGCTGCAAGCAGTTTGGTTTGGGAAATTAGATGCGAAATGACACTGCAAAGGCCTTCCAACAGGCTTGGAAAAGTGTGTTCTATATCTCTGCCAAACAAACTCCCCGGAGGTTGAGCTTTCAGAAGCTAGTTTAACTCTAAGGGAGGAAGCAGCAGAATGTGCCTCTCAAATCTAGCCTGTAGGAATTCAGGTTGGCAAGTTCTATAGGGAAGCCCATTGCTGCCTATGGTGGAAACGGCATGGCAGATTTCAGTTTCAAAATCTCTGTGAAAAAGCGTCAGAGAAGCTTCTCCGTTTAGAATCCAGCATATCTCACTGAACCGAAGAAGTGGTAGTTAGAAGGGAGTTAGAGCTGCAAGCAGTTTGGTTTGGGAAATTAGACGCGAAATGAAACTGCAAATGCCTTCCAACAGGCTTGGAAAAGTGTGTTCTATATCTCTGCCAAACAAACTCCCCGGAGGTTTAGCTTTCAGAAGCTAGTTTAACTCTAAGGGAGGAAGCAGCAGAATGTGCCTCTCACATCTAGCCTGTAGGAATTCAGGTTGGCAAGTTCTATGGGGAAGCCCATTGCTGCCTATGGTGGAAACGGCATGGGAGATTTCAGTTTCAAAATCTCTGTGAAAAAGCGTCAGAGAAGCTTCTCCGTTTAGAATCCAGCATATCTCACTGAACCGAAGAAGTGGTAGTTAGAAGGGAGTTAGAGCTGCAAGCAGTTTGGTTTGGGAAATTAGACGCGAAATGAAACTGCAAATGCCTTCCAACAGGCTTGGAAAAGTGTGTTCTATATCTCTGCCAAACAGACTCCCCGGAGGTTGAGCTTTCAGAAGCAAGTTTAACTCTAAGGGAGGAAGCAGCAGAATGTGCCTCTCACATCTAGCCTGTAGGAATTCAGGTTGGCAAGTTCTATGGGGAAGCCCATTGCTGCCTATGGTGGAAACGGCATGGGAGATTTCAGTTTCAAAATCTCTGTGAAAAAGCGTCAGAGAAGCTTCTCCGTTTAGAATCCAGCATATCTCACTGAACCGAAGAAGTGGTAGTTAGAAGGGAGTTAGAGCTGCAAGCAGTTTGGTTTGGGAAATTTGACGCGAAATGAAACTGCAAATGCCTTCCAACAGGCTTGGAAAAGTGTGTTCTATATCTCTGCCAAACAAACTCCCCGGAGGTTGAGCGTTCAGAAGCTAGTTTAACTCTAAGGGAGGAAGCAGCAGAATGTGCCTCTCACATCTAGCCTGTAGGAATTCAGGTTGGCAAGTTCTATGGGGAAGCCCATTGGCGCCTTCGTTGGAAACGGGTTTGGAAATTTCAGTTTCAAAATCTCTGTGAAAAAGCGTCAGAGAAGCTTCTCCGTTTAGAATCCAGCATATCTCACTGAACCGAAGAAGTGGTAGTTAGAAGGGAGTTAGAGCTGCAAGCAGTTTGGTTTGGGAAATTAGACGCGAAATGAAACTGCAAATGCCTTCCAACAGGCTTGGATAAGTGTGTTCTATATCTCTGCCAAACACACTCCCCGGAGGTTGAGCTTTCAGAAGCTAGTTTAACTCTAAGGGAGGAAGCAGCAGAATGTGCCTCTCACATCTAGCCTGTAGGAATTCAGGTTGGCAAGTTCTATGGGGAAGCCCATTGCTGCCTATGGTGGAAACGGCATGGGAGATTTCAGTTTCAAAATCTCTGTGAAAAAGCGTCAGAGAAGCTTCTCCGTTTAGAATCCAGCATATCTCACTGAACCGAAGAAGTGGTAGTTAGAAGGCAGTTAGAGCTGCAAACAGTTTGGTTTGGGAAATTAGACGCGAAATGAAACTGTAAAGGCCTTCCAACAGGCTTGGAAAAGTGTGTTCTATATCTCTGCCAAACAAACTCCCCGGAGGTTGAGCTTTCAGAAGCTAGTTTAACTCTAAGGGAGGAAGCAGCAGAATGTGCCTCTCACATCTAGCCTCTAGGAATTCAGGTTGGCAAGTTCTATGGGGAAGCCCATTGGCGCCTTCGTTGGAAACGGGTTTGGAAATTTCAGTTTCAAAATCTCTGTGAAAAAGCGTCAGAGAAGCTTCTCCGTTTAGAATCCAGCATATCTCACTGAACCGAAGAAGTGGTAGTTAGAAGGGAGTTAGAGCTGCAAGCAGTTTGGTTTGGGAAATTAGACGCGAAATGAAACTGCAAATGCCTTCCAACAGGCTTGGAAAAGTGTGTTCTATATCTCTGCCAAACAAACTCCCCGGAGGTTGAGCTTTCAGAAGCTAGTTTAACTCTAAGGAAGGAAGCAGCAGAATTTGCCTCTCACATCTAGCCTGTAGGAATTCAGGTTGGCAAGTTCTATGGGGAAGCCCATTGCTGCCTATGGTGGAAACGGCATGGGAGATTTCAGTTTCAAAATCTCTGTGAAAAAGCGTCAGAGAAGCTTCTCCGTTTAGAATCCAGCATATCTCACTGAACCGAAGAAGTGGTAGTTAGAAGGGAGTTAGAGCTGCAAGCAGTTTGGTTTGGGAAATTAGATGCGAAATGACACTGCAAAGGCCTTCCAACAGGCTTAGAAAAGTGTGTTCTATATCTCTGCCAAACAAACTCCCCGGAGGTTGAGCTTTCAGAAGCAAGTTTAACTCTAAGGGAGGAAGCAGCAGAATGTGCCTCTCACATCTAGCCTGTAGGAATTCAGGTTGGCAAGTTCTGTGGGGAAGCCCATTGCTGCCTATGGTGGAAACGGCATGGGAGATTTCAGTTTCAAAATCTCTGTGAAAAAGCGTCAGAGAAGCTTCTCCGTTTAGAATCCAGCATATCTCACTGAACCGAAGAAGTGGTAGTTAGAAGGGAGTTAGAGCTGCAAGCAGTTTGGTTTGGGAAATTAGACGCGAAATGAAACTGCAAATGCCTTCCAACAGGCTTGGAAAAGTGTGTTCTATATCTCTGCCAAACAAACTCCCCGGAGGTTGAGCTTTCAGAAGCTAGTTTAACTCTAATGGAGGAAGCAGCAGAATGTGCCTCTCACATCTAGCCTGTAGGAATTCAGGTTGGCAAGTTCTATGGGGAAGCCCATTGGCGCCTTCGTTGGAAACGGGTTTGGAAATTTCAGTTTCAAAATCTCTGTGAAAAAGCGTCAGAGAAGCTTCTCCGTTTAGAATCCAGCATATCTCACTGAACCGAAGAAGTGGTAGTTAGAAGGGAGTTAGAGCTGCAAGCAGTTTGGTTTGGGAAATTAGACGCGAAATGAAACTGCAAATGCCTTCCAACAGGCTTGGAAAAGTGTGTTCTATATCTCTGCCAAACAAACTCCCCGGAGGTTGAGCTTTCAGAAGCTAGTTTAACTCTAAGGGAGGAAGCAGCAGAATGTGCCTCTCACATCTAGCCTGTAGGAATTCAGGTTGGCAAGTTCTATGGGGAAGCCCATTGCTGCCTATGGTGGAAACGGCATGGGAGATTTCAGTTTCAAAATCTCTGTGAAAAAGCGTCAGAGAAGCTTCTCCGTTTAGAATCCAGCATATCTCACTGAACCGAAGAAGTGGTAGTTAGAAGGGAGTTAGAGCTGCAAGCAGTTTGGTTTGGGAAATTAGATGCGAAATGACACTGCAAAGGCCTTCCAACAGGCTTGGAAAAGTGTGTTCTATATCTCTGCCAAACAAACTCCCCGGAGGTTGAGCTTTCAGAAGCTAGTTTAACTCTAAGGGAGGAAGCAGCAGAATGTGCCTCTCAAATCTAGCCTGTAGGAATTCAGGTTGGCAAGTTCTATAGGGAAGCCCATTGCTGCCTATGGTGGAAACGGCATGGCAGATTTCAGTTTCAAAATCTCTGTGAAAAAGCGTCAGAGAAGCTTCTCCGTTTAGAATCCAGCATATCTCACTGAACCGAAGAAGTGGTAGTTAGAAGGGAGTTAGAGCTGCAAGCAGTTTGGTTTGGGAAATTAGACGCGAAATGAAACTGCAAATGCCTTCCAACAGGCTTGGAAAAGTGTGTTCTATATCTCTGCCAAACAAACTCCCCGGAGGTTGAGCTTTCAGAAGCTAGTTTAACTCTAAGGGAGGAAGCAGCAGAATGTGCCTCTCACATCTAGCCTCTAGGAATTCAGGTTGGCAAGTTCTATGGGGAAGCCCATTGGCGCCTTCGTTGGAAACGGGTTTGGAAATTTCAGTTTCAAAATCTCTGTGAAAAAGCGTCAGAGAAGCTTCTCCGTTTAGAATCCACCATATCTCACTGAACCGAAGAAGTGGTAGTTAGAAGGGAGTTAGAGCTGCAAGCAGTTTGGTTTGGGAAATTAGACGCGAAATGAAACTGCAAATGCCTTCCAACAGGCTTGGAAAAGTGTGTTCTATATCTCTGCCAAACAGACTCCCCGGAGGTTGAGCTTTCAGAAGCAAGTTTAACTCTAAGGGAGGAAGCAGCAGAATGTGCCTCTCACATCTAGCCTGTAGGAATTCAGGTTGGCAAGTTCTATGGGGAAGCCCATTGCTGCCTATGGTGGAAACGGCATGGGAGATTTCAGTTTCAAAATCTCTGTGAAAAAGCGTCAGAGAAGCTTCTCCGTTTAGAATCCAGCATATCTCACTGAACCGAAGAAGTGGTAGTTAGAAGGCAGTTAGAGCTGCAAGCAGTTTGGTTTGGGAAATTTGACGCGAAATGAAACTGCAAATGCCTTCCAACAGGCTTGGAAAAGTGTGTTCTATATCTCTGCCAAACAAACTCCCCGGAGGTTGAGCTTTCAGAAGCTAGTTTAACTCTAAGGGAGGAAGCAGCAGAATGTGCCTCTCACATCTAGCCTGTAGGAATTCAGGTTGGCAAGTTCTATGGGGAAGCCCATTGGCGCCTTCGTTGGAAACGGGTTTGGAAATTTCAGTTTCAAAATCTCTGTGAAAAAGCGTCAGAGAAGCTTCTCCGTTTAGAATCCAGCATATCTCACTGAACCGAAGAAGTGGTAGTTAGAAGGGAGTTAGAGCTGCAAGCAGTTTGGTTTGGGAAATTAGACGCGAAATGAAACTGCAAATGCCTTCCAACAGGCTTGGAAAAGTGTGTTCTATATCTCTGCCAAACAAACTCCCCGGAGGTTGAGCTTTCAGAAGCTAGTTTAACTCTAAGGAAGGAAGCAGCAGAATTTGCCTCTCACATCTAGCCTGTAGGAATTCAGGTTGGCAAGTTCTATGGGGAAGCCCATTGCTGCCTATGGTGGAAACGGCATGGGAGATTTCAGTTTCAAAATCTCTGTGAAAAAGCGTCAGAGAAGCTTCTCCGTTTAGAATCCAGCATATCTCACTGAACCGAAGAAGTGGTAGTTAGAAGGGAGTTAGAGCTGCAAGCAGTTTGGTTTGGGAAATTAGATGCGAAATGACACTGCAAAGGCCTTCCAACAGGCTTGGAAAAGTGTGTTCTATATCTCTGCCAAACAAACTCCCCGGAGGTTGAGCTTTCAGAAGCAAGTTTAACTCTAAGGGAGGAAGCAGCAGAATGTGCCTCTCACGTCTAGCCTGTAGGAATTCAGGTTGGCAAGTTCTGTGGGGAAGCCCATTGCTGCCTATGGTGGAAACGGCATGGGAGATTTCAGTTTCAAAATCTCTGTGAAAAAGCGTCAGAGAAGCTTCTCCGTTTAGAATCCAGCATATCTCACTGAACCGAAGAAGTGGTAGTTAGAAGGGAGTTAGAGCTGCAAGCAGTTTGGTTTGGGAAATTAGACGCGAAATGAAACTGCAAATGCCTTCCAACAGGCTTGGAAAAGTGTGTTCTATATCTCTGCCAAACAAACTCCCCGGAGGTTGAGCTTTCAGAAGCTAGTTTAACTCTAAGGGAGGAAGCAGCAGAATGTGCCTCTCACATCTAGGCTGTAGGAATTCAGGTTGGCAAGTTCTATGGGGAAGCCCATTGGCGCCTTCGTTGGAAACGGGTTTGGAAATTTCAGTTTCAAAATCTCTGTGAAAAAGCGTCAGAGAAGCTTCTCCGTTTAGAATCCAGCATATCTCACTGAACCGAAGAAGTGGTAGTTAGAAGGGAGTTAGAGCTGCAAGCAGTTTGGTTTGGGAAATTAGACGCGAAATGAAACTGCAAATGCCTTCCAACAGGCTTGGAAAAGTGTGTTCTATATCTCTGCCAAACAAACTCCCCGGAGGTTGCGCTTTCAGAAGCTAGTTTAACTCTAAGGAAGGAAGCAGCAGAATGTGCCTCTCACATCTAGCCTGTAGGAATTCAGGTTGGCAAGTTCTATGGGGAAGCCCATTGCTGCCTATGGTGGAAACGGCATGGGAGATTTCAGTTTCAAAATCTCTGTGAAAAAGCATCAGAGAAGCTTCTCCGTTTAGAATCCAGCATATCTCACTGAACCGAAGAAGTGGTAGTTAGAAGGGAGTTAGAGCTGCAAGCAGTTTGGTTTGGGAAATTAGATGCGAAATGACACTGCAAAGGCCTTCCAACAGGCTTGGAAAAGTGTGTTCTATATCTCTGCCAAACAAACTCCCCGGAGGTTGAGCTTTCAGAAGCTAGTTTAACTCTAAGGGAGGAAGCAGCAGAATGTGCCTCTCACATCTAGCCTGTAGGAATTCAGGTTGGCAAGTTCTATAGGGAAGCCCATTGCTGCCTATGGTGGAAACGGCATGGCAGATTTCAGTTTCAAAATCTCTGTGAAAAAGCGTCAGAGAAGCTTCTCCGTTTAGAATCCAGCATATCTCACTGAACCGAAGAAGTGGTAGTTAGAAGGGAGTTAGAGCTGCAAGCAGTTTGGTTTGGGAAATTAGACGCGAAATGAAACTGCAAATGCCTTCCAACAGGCTTGGAAAAGTGTGTTCCATATCTCTGCCAAACAAACTCCCCGGAGGTTGAGCTTTCAGAAGCAAGTTTAACTCTAAGGGAAGAAGCAGCAGAATGTGCCTCTCACATCTAGCCTGTAGGAATTCAGGTTGGCAAGTTCTATGGGGAAGCCCATTGCTGCCTATGGTGGAAATGGCATGGGAGATTTCAGTTTCAAAATCTCTGTGAAAAAGCGTCAGAGAAGCTTCTCCGTTTAGAATCCAGCATATCTCACTGAACCGAAGAAGTGGTAGTTAGAAGGGAGTTAGAGCTGCAAGCAGTTTGGTTTGGGAAATTAGACGCGAAATGAAACTGCAAATGCCTTCCAACAGGCTTGGAAAAGTGTGTTCTATATCTCTGCCAAACAAACTCCCCGGAGGTTGAGCTTTCAGAAGCTAGTTTAACTCTAAGGGAGGAAGCAGCAGAATGTGCCTCTCACATCTAGCCTGTAGGAATTCAGGTTGGCAAGTTCTATGGGGAAGCCCATTGCTGCCTATGGTGGAAACGGCATGGGAGATTTCAGTTTCAAAATCTCTGTGAAAAAGCGTCAGAGAAGCTTCTCCGTTTAGAATCCAGCATATCTCACTGAACCGAAGAAGTGGTAGTTAGAAGGGAGTTAGAGCTGCATGCAGTTTGGTTTGGGAAATTAGACGCGAAATGAAACTGCAAATGCCTTCCAACAGGCTTGGAAAAGTGTGTTCTATATCTCTGCCAAACAGACTCCCCGGAGGTTGAGCTTTCAGAAGCAAGTTTAACTCTAAGGGAGGAAGCAGCAGAATGTGCCTCTCACATCTAGCCTGTAGGAATTCAGGTTGGCAAGTTCTATGGGGAAGCCCATTGCTGCCTATGGTGGAAACGGCATGGGAGATTTCAGTTTCAAAATCTCTGTGAAAAAGCGTCAGAGAAGCTTCTCCGTTTAGAATCCAGCATATCTCACTGAACCGAAGAAGTGGTAGTTAGAAGGGAGTTAGAGCTGCAAGCAGTTTGGTTTGGGAAATTAGATGCGAAATGACACTGCAAAGGCCTTCCAACAGGCTTGGAAAAGTGTGTTCTATATCTCTGCCAAACAGACTCCCCGGAGGTTGAGCATTCAGAAGCAAGCTTAACTGTTAGGGAGGAAGCAGCAGAATGTGCCTCTCACATCTAGCCTGTAGGAATTCAGGTTGGCAAGTTCTATAGGGAAGCCCTTTGCTGCCTATGGTGGAAACGGCATGGCAGATTTCAGTTTCAAAATCTCTGTGAAAAAGCGTCAGAGAAGCTTCTCCGTTTAGAATCCAGCATATCTCACTGAACCGAAGAAGTGGTAGTTAGAAGGCAGTTAGAGCTGCAAGCAGTTTGGTTTGGGAAATTAGACGCGAAATGAAACTGAAAATGCCTTCCAACAGGCTTGGAAAAGTGTGTTCTATATCTCTGCCAAACAGACTCCCTGGAGGTTGAGCTTTCAGAAGCTAGTTTAACTCTAAGGGAGGAAGCAGCAGAATGTGCCTCTCACATCTAGCCTGTAGGAATTCAGGTTGGCAAGTTCTATGGGGAAGCCCATTGCTGGCTATGGTGGAAACAGCATGGGAGATTTCAGTTTCAAAATCTCTGTGAAAAAGCGTCAGAGAAGCTTCTCCGTTTAGAATCCAGCATATCTCACTGAACCGAAGAAGTGGTAGTTAGAAGGGAGTTAGAGCTGCAAGCAGTTTGGTTTGGGAAATTAGACGCGAAATGAAACTGCAAATGCCTTCCAACAGGCTTGGAAAAGTGTGTTCTATATCTCTGCCAAACAAACTCCCCGGAGGTTGAGCTTTCAGAAGCTAGTTTAACTCTAAGGAAGGAAGCAGCAGAATTTGCCTCTCACATCTATCCTGTAGGAATTCAGGTTGGCAAGTTCTATGGGGAAGCCCATTGCTGCCTATGGTGGAAACGGCATGGGAGATTTCAGTTTCAAAATCTCTGTGAAAAAGCGTCAGAGAAGCTTCTCCGTTTAGAATCCAGCATATCTCACTGAACCGAAGAAGTGGTAGTTAGAAGGCAGTTAGAGCTGAAAGCAGTTTGGTTTTGGAAATTAGACGCGAAATGAAACTGCAAATGCCTTCCAACAGGCTTGGAAAAGTGTGTTCTATATCTCTGCCAAACAAACTCCCCGGAGGTTGAGCTTTCAGAAGCTAGTTTAACTCTAAGGGAGGAAGCAGCAGAATGTGCCTCTCACATCTAGCCTGTAGGAATTCAGGTTGGCAAGTTCTATGGGGAAGCCCATTGGCGCCTTCGTTGGAAACGGGTTTGGAAATTTCAGTTTCAAAATCTCTGTGAAAAAGCGTCAGAGAAGCTTCTCCGTTTAGAATCCAGCATATCTCACTGAACCGAAGAAGTGGTAGTTAGAAGGGAGTTAGAGCTGCAAGCAGTTTGGTTTGGGAAATTAGACGCGAAATGAAACTGCAAATGCCTTCCAACAGGCTTGGAAAAGTGTGTTCTATATCTCTGCCAAACAAACTCCCCGGAGGTTGAGCTTTCAGAAGCTAGTTTAACTCTAAGGAAGGAAGCAGCAGAATTTGCCTCTCACATCTAGCCTGTAGGAATTCAGGTTGGCAAGTTCTATGGGGAAGCCCATTGCTGCCTATGGTGGAAACGGCATGGGAGATTTCAGTTTCAAAATCTCTGTGAAAAAGCGTCAGAGAAGCTTCTCCGTTTAGAATCCAGCATATCTCACTGAACCGAAGAAGTGGTAGTTAGAAGGGAGAGCTGCAAGCAGTTTGGTTTGGGAAATTAGATGCGAAATGACACTGCAAAGGCCTTCCAACAGGCTTGGAAAAGTGTGTTCTATATCTCTGCCAAACAAACTCCCCGGAGGTTGAGCTTTCAGAAGCAAGTTTAACTCTAAGGGAGGAAGCAGCAGAATGTGCCTCTCACGTCTAGCCTGTAGGAATTCAGGTTGGCAAGTTCTGTGGGGAAGCCCATTGCTGCCTATGGTGGAAACGGCATGGGAGATTTCAGTTTCAAAATCTCTGTGAAAAAGCGTCAGAGAAGCTTCTCCGTTTAGAATCCAGCATATCTCACTGAACCGAAGAAGTGGTAGTTAGAAGGGAGTTAGAGCTGCAAGCAGTTTGGTTTGGGAAATTAGACGCGAAATGAAACTGCAAATGCCTTCCAACAGGCTTGGAAAAGTGTGTTCTATATCTCTGCCAAACAAACTCCCCGGAGGTTGAGCTTTCAGAAGCTAGTTTAACTCTAAGGGAGGAAGCAGCAGAATGTGCCTCTCACATCTAGCCTGTAGGAATTCAGGTTGGCAAGTTCTATGGGGAAGCCCATTGGCGCCTTCGTTGGAAACGGGTTTGGAAATTTCAGTTTCAAAATCTCTGTGAAAAAGCGTCAGAGAAGCTTCTCCGTTTAGAATCCAGCATATCTCACTGAACCGAAGAAGTGGTAGTTAGAAGGGAGTTAGAGCTGCAAGCAGTTTGGTTTGGGAAATTAGACGCGAAATGAAACTGCAAATGCCTTCCAACAGGCTTGGAAAAGTGTGTTCTATATCTCTGCCAAACAAACTCCCCGGAGGTTGCGCTTTCAGAAGCTAGTTTAACTCTAAGGAAGGAAGCAGCAGAATGTGCCTCTCACATCTAGCCTGTAGGAATTCAGGTTGGCAAGTTCTATGGGGAAGCCCATTGCTGCCTATGGTGGAAACGGCATGGGAGATTTCAGTTTCAAAATCTCTGTGAAAAAGCATCAGAGAAGCTTCTCCGTTTAGAATCCAGCATATCTCACTGAACCGAAGAAGTGGTAGTTAGAAGGGAGTTAGAGCTGCAAGCAGTTTGGTTTGGGAAATTAGATGCGAAATGACACTGCAAAGGCCTTCCAACAGGCTTGGAAAAGTGTGTTCTATATCTCTGCCAAACAAACTCCCCGGAGGTTGAGCTTTCAGAAGCAAGCTTAACTGTTAGGGAGGAAGCAGCAGAATGTGCCTCTCACATCTAGCCTGTAGGAATTCAGGTTGGCAAGTTCTATGGGGAAGCCCATTGCTGCCTATGGTGGAAACGGCATGGGAGATTTCAGTTTCAAAATCTCTGTGAAAAAGCGTCAGAGAAGCTTCTCCGTTTAGAATCCAGCATATCTCACTGAACCGAAGAAGTGGTAGTTAGAAGGCAGTTAGAGCTGAAAGCAGTTTGGTTTTGGAAATTAGACGCGAAATGAAACTGCAAATGCCTTCCAACAGGCTTGGAAAAGTGTGTTCTATATCTCTGCCAAACAAACTCCCCGGAGGTTGAGCTTTCAGAAGCTAGTTTAACTCTAAGGGAGGAAGCAGCAGAATGTGCCTCTCACATCTAGCCTGTAGGAATTCCGGTTGGCAAGTTCTATGGGGAAGCCCATTGCTGCCTATGGTGGAAACGGCATGGGAGATTTCAGCTTCAAAATCTCTGTGAAAAAGCGTCAGAGAAGCTTCTCCGTTTAGAATCCAGCATATCTCACTGAACCGAAGAAGTGGTAGTTAGAAGGCAGTTAGAGCTGCAAACAGTTTGGTTTGGGAAATTAGACGCGAAATGAAACTGCAAATGCCTTCCAACAGGCTTGGAAAAGTGTGTTCTATATCTCTGCCAAACAAACTCCCCGGAGGTTGAGCTTTCAGAAGCTAGTTTAACTCTAAGGGAGGAAGCAGCAGAATGTGCCTCTCACATCTAGCCTGTAGGAATTCAGGTTGGCAAGTTCTATGGGGAAGCCCATTGGCGCCTTCGTTGGAAACGGGTTTGGAAATTTCAGTTTCAAAATCTCTGTGAAAAAGCGTCAGAGAAGCTTCTCCGTTTAGAATCCAGCATATCTCACTGAACCGAAGAAGTGGTAGTTAGAAGGGAGTTAGAGCTGCAAGCAGTTTGGTTTGGGAAATTAGACGCGAAATGAAACTGCAAATGCCTTCCAACAGGCTTGGAAAAGTGTGTTCTATATCTCTGCCAAACAAACTCCCCGGAGGTTGAGCTTTCAGAAGCTAGTTTAACTCTAAGGAAGGAAGCAGCAGAATTTGCCTCTCACATCTAGCCTGTAGGAATTCAGGTTGGCAAGTTCTATGGGGAAGCCCATTGCTGCCTATGGTGGAAACGGCATGGGAGATTTCAGTTTCAAAATCTCTGTGAAAAAGCGTCAGAGAAGCTTCTCCGTTTAGAATCCAGCATATCTCACTGAACCGAAGAAGTGGTAGTTAGAAGGGAGTTAGAGCTGCAAGCAGTTTGGTTTGGAAAATTAGATGCGAAATGACACTGCAAAGGCCTTCCAACAGGCTTGGAAAAGTGTGTTCTATATCTCTGCCAAACAAACTCCCCGGAGGTTGAGCTTTCAGAAGCAAGTTTAACTCTAAGGGAGGAAGCAGCAGAATGTGCCTCTCACGTCTAGCCTGTAGGAATTCAGGTTGGCAAGTTCTGTGGGGAAGCCCATTGCTGCCTATGGTGGAAACGGCATGGGAGATTTCAGTTTCAAAATCTCTGTGAAAAAGCGTCAGAGAAGCTTCTCCGTTTAGAATCCAGCATATCTCACTGAACCGAAGAAGTGGTAGTTAGAAGGGAGTTAGAGCTGCAAGCAGTTTGGTTTGGGAAATTAGACGCGAAATGAAACTGCAAATGCCTTCCAACAGGCTTGGAAAAGTGTGTTCTATATCTCTGCCAAACAAACTCCCCGGAGGTTGAGCTTTCAGAAGCTAGTTTAACTCTAAGGGAGGAAGCAGCAGAATGTGCCTCTCACATCTAGCCTGTAGGAATTCAGGTTGGCAAGTTCTATGGGGAAGGCCATTGGCGCCTTCGTTGGAAACGGGTTTGGAAATTTCAGTTTCAAAATCTCTGTGAAAAAGCGTCAGAGAAGCTTCTCCGTTTAGAATCCAGCATATCTCACTGAAGCGAAGAAGTGGTAGTTAGAAGGGAGTTAGAGCTGCAAGCAGTTTGGTTTGGGAAATTACATGCGAAATGACACTGCAAAGGCCTTCCAACAGGCTTGGAAAAGTGTGTTCTATATCTGTGCCAAACAGAGTCCCCGGAGGTTGAGCTTTCAGAAGCAAGCTTAACTGTTAGGGAGGAAGCAGCAGAATGTGCCTCTCACATCTAGCCTGTAGGAATTCAGGTTGGCAAGTTCTATGGGGAAGCCCATTGCTGCCTATGGTGGAAACGGCATGGGAGATTTCAGTTTCAAAATCTCTGTGAAAAAGCGTCAGAGAAGCTTCTCCGTTTAGAATCCAGCATATCTCACTGAACCGAAGAAGTGGTAGTTAGAAGGCAGTTAGAGCTGAAAGCAGTTTGGTTTTGGAAATTAGACGCGAAATGAAACTGCAAATGCCTTCCAACAGGCTTGGAAAAGTGTGTTCTATATCTCTGCCAAACAAACTCCCCGGAGGTTGAGCTTTCAGAAGCTAGTTTAACTCTAAGGGAGGAAGCAGCAGAATGTGCCTCTCACATCTAGCCTGTAGGAATTCCGGTTGGCAAGTTCTATTGGGAAGCCCATTGCTGCCTATGGTGGAAACGGCATGGGAGATTTCAGCTTCAAAATCTCTGTGAAAAAGCGTCAGAGAAGCTTCTCCGTTTAGAATCCAGCATATCTCACTGAACCGAAGAAGTGGTAGTTAGAAGGCAGTTAGAGCTGCAAACAGTTTGGTTTGGGAAATTAGACGCGAAATGAAACTGCAAATGCCTTCCAACAGGCTTGGATAAGTGTGTTCTATATCTCTGCCAAACACACTCCCCGGAGGTTGAGCTTTCAGAAGCTAGTTTAACTCTAAGGGAGGAAGCAGCAGAATGTGCCTCTCACATCTAGCCTTTAGGAATTCAGGTTGGCAAGTTCTATCGGGAAGCCCATTGCTGCCTATGGTGGAAACGGCATGGAAGATTTCAGTTTCAAAATCTCTGTGAAAAAGCGTCAGAGAAGCTTCTCCGTTTAGAATCCAGCATATCTCACTGAACCGAAGAAGTGGTAGTTAGAAGGGAGTTAGAGCTGCAAGCAGTTTGGTTTGGGAAATTTGACGCGAAATGAAACTGCAAATGCCTTCCAACAGGCTTGGAAAAGTGTGTTCTATATCTCTGCCAAACAAACTCCCCGGAGGTTGAGCGTTCAGAAGCTAGTTTAACTCTAAGGGAGGAAGCAGCAGAATGTGCCTCTCACATCTAGCCTGTAGGAATTCAGGTTGGCAAGTTCTATGGGGAAGCCCATTGGCGCCTTCGTTGGAAACGGGTTTGGAAATTTCAGTTTCAAAATCTCTGTGAAAAAGCGTCAGAGAAGCTTCTCCGTTTAGAATCCAGCATATCTCACTGAACCGAAGAAGTGGTAGTTAGAAGGGAGTTAGAGCTGCAAGCAGTTTGGTTTGGGAAATTAGACGCGAAATGAAACTGCAAATGCCTTCCAACAGGCTTGGATAAGTGTGTTCTATATCTCTGCCAAACACACTCCCCGGAGGTTGAGCTTTCAGAAGCTAGTTTAACTCTAAGGGAGGAAGCAGCAGAATGTGCCTCTCACATCTAGCCTTTAGGAATTCAGGTTGGCAAGTTCTATCGGGAAGCCCATTGCTGCCTATGGTGGAAACGGCATGGAAGATTTCAGTTTCAAAATCTCTGTGAAAAAGCGTCAGAGAAGCTTCTCCGTTTAGAATCCAGCATATCTCACTGAACCGAAGAAGTGGTAGTTAGAAGGGAGTTAGAGCTGCAAGCAGTTTGGTTTGGGAAATTACATGCGAAATGACACTGCAAAGGCCTTCCAACAGGCTTGGAAAAGTGTGTTCTATATCTCTGCCAAACAGAGTCCCCGGAGGTTGAGCTTTCAGAAGCAAGCTTAACTGTTAGGGAGGAAGCAGCAGAATGTGCCTCTCACATCTAGCCTGTAGGAATTCAGGTTGGCAAGTTCTATGGGGAAGCCCATTGCTGCCTATGGTGGAAACGGCATGGGAGATTTCAGTTTCAAAATCTCTGTGAAAAAGCGTCAGAGAAGCTTCTCCGTTTAGAATCCAGCATATCTCACTGAACCGAAGAAGTGGTAGTTAGAAGGCAGTTAGAGCTGAAAGCAGTTTGGTTTTGGAAATTAGACGCGAAATGAAACTGCAAATGCCTTCCAACAGGCTTGGAAAAGTGTGTTCTATATCTCTGCCAAACAAACTCCCCGGAGGTTGAGCTTTCAGAAGCTAGTTTAACTCTGAGGGAGGAAGCAGCAGAATGTGCCTCTCACATCTAGCCTGTAGGAATTCCGGTTGGCAAGTTCTATGGGGAAGCCCATTGCTGCCTATGGTGGAAACGGCATGGGAGATTTCAGCTTCACAATCTCTGTGAAAAAGCGTCAGAGAAGCTTCTCCGTTTAGAATCCAGCATATCTCACTGAACCGAAGAAGTGGTAGTTAGAAGGCAGTTAGAGCTGCAAACAGTTTGGTTTGGGAAATTAGACGCGAAATGAAACTGCAAATGCCTTCCAACAGGCTTGGAAAAGTGTGTTCTATATCTCTGCCAAACAAACTCCCCGGAGGTTGAGCTTTCAGAAGCTAGTTTAACTCTAAGGGAGGAAGCAGCAGAATGTGCCTCTCACATCTAGCCTCTAGGAATTCAGGTTGGCAAGTTCTATGGGGAAGCCCATTGGCGCCTTCGTTGGAAACGGGTTTGGAAATTTCAGTATCAAAATCTCTGTGAAAAAGCGTCAGAGAAGCTTCTCCGTTTAGAATCCACCATATCTCACTGAACCGAAGAAGTGGTAGTTAGAAGGGAGTTAGAGCTGCAAGCAGTTTGGTTTGGGAAATTAGACGCGAAATGAAACTGCAAATGCCTTCCAACAGGCTTGGAAAAGTGTGTTCTATATCTCTGCCAAACAGACTCCCCGGAGGTTGAGCTTTCAGAAGCAAGTTTAACTCTAAGGGAGGAAGCAGCAGAATGTGCCTCTCACATCTAGCCTGTAGGAATTCAGGTTGGCAAGTTCTATGGGGAAGCCCATTGCTGCCTATGGTGGAAACGGCATGGGAGATTTCAGTTTCAAAATCTCTGTGAAAAAGCGTCAGAGAAGCTTCTCCGTTTAGAATCCAGCATATCTCACTGAACCG
Source organism: Cynocephalus volans (assembly GCF_027409185.1). NCBI lineage: Eukaryota > Metazoa > Chordata > Mammalia > Dermoptera > Cynocephalidae > Cynocephalus > Cynocephalus volans. The sequence continues at coordinate 59,082 of NW_026902424.1, read as the reverse complement.
AAGAAGTGGTAGTTAGAAGGCAGTTAGAGCTGCAAGCAGTTTGGTTTGGGAAATTTGACGCGAAATGAAACTGCAAATGCCTTCCAACAGGCTTGGAAAAGTGTGTTCTATATCTCTGCCAAACAAACTCCCCGGAGGTTGAGCTTTCAGAAGCTAGTTTAACTCTAAGGGAGGAAGCAGCAGAATGTGCCTCTCACATCTAGCCTGTAGGAATTCAGGTTGGCAAGTTCTATGGGGAAGCCCATTGGCGCCTTCGTTGGAAACGGGTTTGGAAATTTCAGTTTCAAAATCTCTGTGAAAAAGCGTCAGAGAAGCTTCTCCGTTTAGAATCCAGCATATCTCACTGAACCGAAGAAGTGGTAGTTAGAAGGGAGTTAGAGCTGCAAGCAGTTTGGTTTGGGAAATTAGACGCGAAATGAAACTGCAAATGCCTTCCAACAGGCTTGGAAAAGTGTGTTCTATATCTCTGCCAAACAAACTCCCCGGAGGTTGAGCTTTCAGAAGCTAGTTTAACTCTAAGGAAGGAAGCAGCAGAATTTGCCTCTCACATCTAGCCTGTAGGAATTCAGGTTGGCAAGTTCTATGGGGAAGCCCATTGCTGCCTATGGTGGAAACGGCATGGGAGATTTCAGTTTCAAAATCTCTGTGAAAAAGCGTCAGAGAAGCTTCTCCGTTTAGAATCCAGCATATCTCACTGAACCGAAGAAGTGGTAGTTAGAAGGGAGTTAGAGCTGCAAGCAGTTTGGTTTGGGAAATTAGATGCGAAATGACACTGCAAAGGCCTTCCAACAGGCTTGGAAAAGTGTGTTCTATATCTCTGCCAAACAAACTCCCCGGAGGTTGAGCTTTCAGAAGCAAGTTTAACTCTAAGGGAGGAAGCAGCAGAATGTGCCTCTCACGTCTAGCCTGTAGGAATTCAGGTTGGCAAGTTCTGTGGGGAAGCCCATTGCTGCCTATGGTGGAAACGGCATGGGAGATTTCAGTTTCAAAATCTCTGTGAAAAAGCGTCAGAGAAGCTTCTCCGTTTAGAATCCAGCATATCTCACTGAACCGAAGAAGTGGTAGTTAGAAGGGAGTTAGAGCTGCAAGCAGTTTGGTTTGGGAAATTAGACGCGAAATGAAACTGCAAATGCCTTCCAACAGGCTTGGAAAAGTGTGTTCTATATCTCTGCCAAACAAACTCCCCGGAGGTTGAGCTTTCAGAAGCTAGTTTAACTCTAAGGGAGGAAGCAGCAGAATGTGCCTCTCACATCTAGCCTGTAGGAATTCAGGTTGGCAAGTTCTATGGGGAAGCCCATTGGCGCCTTCGTTGGAAACGGGTTTGGAAATTTCAGTTTCAAAATCTCTGTGAAAAAGCGTCAGAGAAGCTTCTCCGTTTAGAATCCAGCATATCTCACTGAACCGAAGAAGTGGTAGTTAGAAGGGAGTTAGAGCTGCAAGCAGTTTGGTTTGGGAAATTAGACGCGAAATGAAACTGCAAATGCCTTCCAACAGGCTTGGAAAAGTGTGTTCTATATCTCTGCCAAACAAACTCCCCGGAGGTTGCGCTTTCAGAAGCTAGTTTAACTCTAAGGAAGGAAGCAGCAGAATGTGCCTCTCACATCTAGCCTGTAGGAATTCAGGTTGGCAAGTTCTATGGGGAAGCCCATTGCTGCCTATGGTGGAAACGGCATGGGAGATTTCAGTTTCAAAATCTCTGTGAAAAAGCATCAGAGAAGCTTCTCCGTTTAGAATCCAGCATATCTCACTGAACCGAAGAAGTGGTAGTTAGAAGGGAGTTAGAGCTGCAAGCAGTTTGGTTTGGGAAATTAGATGCGAAATGACACTGCAAAGGCCTTCCAACAGGCTTGGAAAAGTGTGTTCTATATCTCTGCCAAACAAACTCCCCGGAGGTTGAGCTTTCAGAAGCTAGTTTAACTCTAAGGGAGGAAGCAGCAGAATGTGCCTCTCACATCTAGCCTGTAGGAATTCAGGTTGGCAAGTTCTATAGGGAAGCCCATTGCTGCCTATGGTGGAAACGGCATGGCAGATTTCAGTTTCAAAATCTCTGTGAAAAAGCGTCAGAGAAGCTTCTCCGTTTAGAATCCAGCATATCTCACTGAACCGAAGAAGTGGTAGTTAGAAGGGAGTTAGAGCTGCAAGCAGTTTGGTTTGGGAAATTACATGCGAAATGACACTGCAAAGGCCTTCCAACAGGCTTGGAAAAGTGTGTTCTATATCTCTGCCAAACAGAGTCCCCGGAGGTTGAGCTTTCAGAAGCAAGCTTAACTGTTAGGGAGGAAGCAGCAGAATGTGCCTCTCACATCTAGCCTGTAGGAATTCAGGTTGGCAAGTTCTATGGGGAAGCCCATTGCTGCCTATGGTGGAAACGGCATGGGAGATTTCAGTTTCAAAATCTCTGTGAAAAAGCGTCAGAGAAGCTTCTCCGTTTAGAATCCAGCATATCTCACTGAACCGAAGAAGTGGTAGTAAGAAGGCAGTTAGAGCTGAAAGCAGTTTGGTTTTGGAAATTAGACGCGAAATGAAACTGCAAATGCCTTCCAACAGGCTTGGAAAAGTGTGTTCTATATCTCTGCCAAACAAACTCCCCGGAGGTTGAGCTTTCAGAAGCTAGTTTAACTCTAAGGGAGGAAGCAGCAGAATGTGCCTCTCACATCTAGCCTGTAGGAATTCAGGTTGGCAAGTTCTATGGGGAAGCCCATTGGCGCCTTCGTTGGAAACGGGTTTGGAAATTTCAGTTTCAAAATCTCTGTGAAAAAGCGTCAGAGAAGCTTCTCCGTTTAGAATCCAGCATATCTCACTGAACCGAAGAAGTGGTAGTTAGAAGGGAGTTAGAGCTGCAAGCAGTTTGGTTTGGGAAATTACATGCGAAATGACACTGCAAAGGCCTTCCAACAGGCTTGGAAAAGTGTGTTCTATATCTCTGCCAAACAGAGTCCCCGGAGGTTGAGCTTTCAGAAGCAAGCTTAACTGTTAGGGAGGAAGCAGCAGAATGTGCCTCTCACATCTAGCCTGTAGGAATTCAGGTTGGCAAGTTCTATGGGGAAGCCCATTGCTGCCTATGGTGGAAACGGCATGGGAGATTTCAGTTTCAAAATCTCTGTGAAAAAGCGTCAGAGAAGCTTCTCCGTTTAGAATCCAGCATATCTCACTGAACCGAAGAAGTGGTAGTTAGAAGGCAGTTAGAGCTGAAAGCAGTTTGGTTTTGGAAATTAGACGCGAAATGAAACTGCAAATGTCTTCCAACAGGCTTGGAAAAGTGTGTTCTATATCTCTGCCAAACAAACTCCCCGGAGGTTGAGCTTTCAGAAGCTAGTTTAACTCTAAGGGAGGAAGCAGCAGAATGTGCCTCTCACATCTAGCCTGTAGGAATTCCGGTTGGCAAGTTCTATGGGGAAGCTCATTGCTGCCTATGGTGGAAACGGCATGGGAGATTTCAGCTTCACAATCTCTGTGAAAAAGCGTCAGAGAAGCTTCTCCGTTTAGAATCCAGCATATCTCACTGAACCGAAGAAGTGGTAGTTAGAAGGCAGTTAGAGCTGCAAACAGTTTGGTTTGGGAAATTAGACGCGAAATGAAACTGCAAATGCCTTCCAACAGGCTTGGAAAAGTGTGTTCTATATCTCTGCCAAACAAACTCCCCGGAGGTTGAGCTTTCAGAAGCTAGTTTAACTCTAAGGGAGGAAGCAGCAGAATGTGCCTCTCACATCTAGCCTCTAGGAATTCAGGTTGGCAAGTTCTATGGGGAAGCCCATTGGCGCCTTCGTTGGAAACGGGTTTGGAAATTTCAGTATCAAAATCTCTGTGAAAAAGCGTCAGAGAAGCTTCTCCGTTTAGAATCCACCATATCTCACTGAACCGAAGAAGTGGTAGTTAGAAGGGAGTTAGAGCTGCAAGCAGTTTGGTTTGGGAAATTAGACGCGAAATGAAACTGCAAATGCCTTCCAACAGGCTTGGAAAAGTGTGTTCTATATCTCTGCCAAACAGACTCCCCGGAGGTTGAGCTTTCAGAAGCAAGTTTAACTCTAAGGGAGGAAGCAGCAGAATGTGCCTCTCACATCTAGCCTGTAGGAATTCAGGTTGGCAAGTTCTATGGGGAAGCCCATTGCTGCCTATGGTGGAAACGGCATGGGAGATTTCAGTTTCAAAATCTCTGTGAAAAAGCGTCAGAGAAGCTTCTCCGTTTAGAATCCAGCATATCTCACTGAACCGAAGAAGTGGTAGTTAGAAGGCAGTTAGAGCTGCAAGCAGTTTGGTTTGGGAAATTTGACGCGAAATGAAACTGCAAATGCCTTCCAACAGGCTTGGAAAAGTGTGTTCTATATCTCTGCCAAACAAACTCCCCGGAGGTTGAGCTTTCAGAAGCTAGTTTAACTCTAAGGGAGGAAGCAGCAGAATGTGCCTCTCACATCTAGCCTGTAGGAATTCAGGTTGGCAAGTTCTATGGGGAAGCCCATTGGCGCCTTCGTTGGAAACGGGTTTGGAAATTTCAGTTTCAAAATCTCTGTGAAAAAGCGTCAGAGAAGCTTCTCCGTTTAGAATCCAGCATATCTCACTGAACCGAAGAAGTGGTAGTTAGAAGGGAGTTAGAGCTGCAAGCAGTTTGGTTTGGGAAATTAGACGCGAAATGAAACTGCAAATGCCTTCCAACAGGCTTGGAAAAGTGTGTTCTATATCTCTGCCAAACAAACTCCCCGGAGGTTGAGCTTTCAGAAGCTAGTTTAACTCTAAGGAAGGAAGCAGCAGAATTTGCCTCTCACATCTAGCCTGTAGGAATTCAGGTTGGCAAGTTCTATGGGGAAGCCCATTGCTGCCTATGGTGGAAACGGCATGGGAGATTTCAGTTTCAAAATCTCTGTGAAAAAGCGTCAGAGAAGCTTCTCCGTTTAGAATCCAGCATATCTCACTGAACCGAAGAAGTGGTAGTTAGAAGGGAGTTAGAGCTGCAAGCAGTTTGGTTTGGGAAATTAGATGCGAAATGACACTGCAAAGGCCTTCCAACAGGCTTGGAAAAGTGTGTTCTATATCTCTGCCAAACAAACTCCCCGGAGGTTGAGCTTTCAGAAGCAAGTTTAACTCTAAGGGAGGAAGCAGCAGAATGTGCCTCTCACGTCTAGCCTGTAGGAATTCAGGTTGGCAAGTTCTGTGGGGAAGCCCATTGCTGCCTATGGTGGAAACGGCATGGGAGATTTCAGTTTCAAAATCTCTGTGAAAAAGCGTCAGAGAAGCTTCTCCGTTTAGAATCCAGCATATCTCACTGAACCGAAGAAGTGGTAGTTAGAAGGGAGTTAGAGCTGCAAGCAGTTTGGTTTGGGAAATTAGACGCGAAATGAAACTGCAAATGCCTTCCAACAGGCTTGGAAAAGTGTGTTCTATATCTCTGCCAAACAGACTCCCCGGAGGTTGAGCTTTCAGAAGCAAGTTTAACTCTAAGGGAGGAAGCAGCAGAATGTGCCTCTCACATCTAGCCTGTAGGAATTCAGGTTGGCAAGTTCTATGGGGAAGCCCATTGCTGCCTATGGTGGAAACGGCATGGGAGATTTCAGTTTCAAAATCTCTGTGAAAAAGCGTCAGAGAAGCTTCTCCGTTTAGAATCCAGCATATCTCACTGAACCGAAGAAGTGGTAGTTAGAAGGCAGTTAGAGCTGCAAGCAGTTTGGTTTGGGAAATTTGACGCGAAATGAAACTGCAAATGCCTTCCAACAGGCTTGGAAAAGTGTGTTCTATATCTCTGCCAAACAAACTCCCCGGAGGTTGAGCTTTCAGAAGCTAGTTTAACTCTAAGGGAGGAAGCAGCAGAATGTGCCTCTCACATCTAGCCTGTAGGAATTCAGGTTGGCAAGTTCTATGGGGAAGCCCATTGGCGCCTTCGTTGGAAACGGGTTTGGAAATTTCAGTTTCAAAATCTCTGTGAAAAAGCGTCAGAGAAGCTTCTCCGTTTAGAATCCAGCATATCTCACTGAACCGAAGAAGTGGTAGTTAGAAGGGAGTTAGAGCTGCAAGCAGTTTGGTTTGGGAAATTAGACGCGAAATGAAACTGCAAATGCCTTCCAACAGGCTTGGAAAAGTGTGTTCTATATCTCTGCCAAACAAACTCCCCGGAGGTTGAGCTTTCAGAAGCTAGTTTAACTCTAAGGAAGGAAGCAGCAGAATTTGCCTCTCACATCTAGCCTGTAGGAATTCAGGTTGGCAAGTTCTATGGGGAAGCCCATTGCTGCCTATGGTGGAAACGGCATGGGAGATTTCAGTTTCAAAATCTCTGTGAAAAAGCGTCAGAGAAGCTTCTCCGTTTAGAATCCAGCATATCTCACTGAACCGAAGAAGTGGTAGTTAGAAGGGAGTTAGAGCTGCAAGCAGTTTGGTTTGGGAAATTAGATGCGAAATGACACTGCAAAGGCCTTCCAACAGGCTTGGAAAAGTGTGTTCTATATCTCTGCCAAACAAACTCCCCGGAGGTTGAGCTTTCAGAAGCAAGTTTAACTCTAAGGGAGGAAGCAGCAGAATGTGCCTCTCACGTCTAGCCTGTAGGAATTCAGGTTGGCAAGTTCTGTGGGGAAGCCCATTGCTGCCTATGGTGGAAACGGCATGGGAGATTTCAGTTTCAAAATCTCTGTGAAAAAGCGTCAGAGAAGCTTCTCCGTTTAGAATCCAGCATATCTCACTGAACCGAAGAAGTGGTAGTTAGAAGGGAGTTAGAGCTGCAAGCAGTTTGGTTTGGGAAATTAGACGCGAAATGAAACTGCAAATGCCTTCCAACAGGCTTGGAAAAGTGTGTTCTATATCTCTGCCAAACAAACTCCCCGGAGGTTGAGCTTTCAGAAGCTAGTTTAACTCTAAGGGAGGAAGCAGCAGAATGTGCCTCTCACATCTAGCCTGTAGGAATTCAGGTTGGCAAGTTCTATGGGGAAGCCCATTGGCGCCTTCGTTGGAAACGGGTTTGGAAATTTCAGTTTCAAAATCTCTGTGAAAAAGCGTCAGAGAAGCTTCTCCGTTTAGAATCCAGCATATCTCACTGAACCGAAGAAGTGGTAGTTAGAAGGGAGTTAGAGCTGCAAGCAGTTTGGTTTGGGAAATTAGACGCGAAATGAAACTGCAAATGCCTTCCAACAGGCTTGGAAAAGTGTGTTCTATATCTCTGCCAAACAAACTCCCCGGAGGTTGCGCTTTCAGAAGCTAGTTTAACTCTAAGGAAGGAAGCAGCAGAATGTGCCTCTCACATCTAGCCTGTAGGAATTCAGGTTGGCAAGTTCTATGGGGAAGCCCATTGCTGCCTATGGTGGAAACGGCATGGGAGATTTCAGTTTCAAAATCTCTGTGAAAAAGCATCAGAGAAGCTTCTCCGTTTAGAATCCAGCATATCTCACTGAACCGAAGAAGTGGTAGTTAGAAGGGAGTTAGAGCTGCAAGCAGTTTGGTTTGGGAAATTAGATGCGAAATGACACTGCAAAGGCCTTCCAACAGGCTTGGAAAAGTGTGTTCTATATCTCTGCCAAACAAACTCCCCGGAGGTTGAGCTTTCAGAAGCTAGTTTAACTCTAAGGGAGGAAGCAGCAGAATGTGCCTCTCACATCTAGCCTGTAGGAATTCAGGTTGGCAAGTTCTATAGGGAAGCCCATTGCTGCCTATGGTGGAAACGGCATGGCAGATTTCAGTTTCAAAATCTCTGTGAAAAAGCGTCAGAGAAGCTTCTCCGTTTAGAATCCAGCATATCTCACTGAACCGAAGAAGTGGTAGTTAGAAGGGAGTTAGAGCTGCAAGCAGTTTGGTTTGGGAAATTACATGCGAAATGACACTGCAAAGGCCTTCCAACAGGCTTGGAAAAGTGTGTTCTATATCTCTGCCAAACAGAGTCCCCGGAGGTTGAGCTTTCAGAAGCAAGCTTAACTGTTAGGGAGGAAGCAGCAGAATGTGCCTCTCACATCTAGCCTGTAGGAATTCAGGTTGGCAAGTTCTATGGGGAAGCCCATTGCTGCCTATGGTGGAAACGGCATGGGAGATTTCAGTTTCAAAATCTCTGTGAAAAAGCGTCAGAGAAGCTTCTCCGTTTAGAATCCAGCATATCTCACTGAACCGAAGAAGTGGTAGTAAGAAGGCAGTTAGAGCTGAAAGCAGTTTGGTTTTGGAAATTAGACGCGAAATGAAACTGCAAATGCCTTCCAACAGGCTTGGAAAAGTGTGTTCTATATCTCTGCCAAACAAACTCCCCGGAGGTTGAGCTTTCAGAAGCTAGTTTAACTCTAAGGGAGGAAGCAGCAGAATGTGCCTCTCACATCTAGCCTGTAGGAATTCAGGTTGGCAAGTTCTATGGGGAAGCCCATTGGCGCCTTCGTTGGAAACGGGTTTGGAAATTTCAGTTTCAAAATCTCTGTGAAAAAGCGTCAGAGAAGCTTCTCCGTTTAGAATCCAGCATATCTCACTGAACCGAAGAAGTGGTAGTTAGAAGGGAGTTAGAGCTGCAAGCAGTTTGGTTTGGGAAATTACATGCGAAATGACACTGCAAAGGCCTTCCAACAGGCTTGGAAAAGTGTGTTCTATATCTCTGCCAAACAGAGTCCCCGGAGGTTGAGCTTTCAGAAGCAAGCTTAACTGTTAGGGAGGAAGCAGCAGAATGTGCCTCTCACATCTAGCCTGTAGGAATTCAGGTTGGCAAGTTCTATGGGGAAGCCCATTGCTGCCTATGGTGGAAACGGCATGGGAGATTTCAGTTTCAAAATCTCTGTGAAAAAGCGTCAGAGAAGCTTCTCCGTTTAGAATCCAGCATATCTCACTGAACCGAAGAAGTGGTAGTTAGAAGGCAGTTAGAGCTGAAAGCAGTTTGGTTTTGGAAATTAGACGCGAAATGAAACTGCAAATGTCTTCCAACAGGCTTGGAAAAGTGTGTTCTATATCTCTGCCAAACAAACTCCCCGGAGGTTGAGCTTTCAGAAGCTAGTTTAACTCTAAGGGAGGAAGCAGCAGAATGTGCCTCTCACATCTAGCCTGTAGGAATTCCGGTTGGCAAGTTCTATGGGGAAGCTCATTGCTGCCTATGGTGGAAACGGCATGGGAGATTTCAGCTTCACAATCTCTGTGAAAAAGCGTCAGAGAAGCTTCTCCGTTTAGAATCCAGCATATCTCACTGAACCGAAGAAGTGGTAGTTAGAAGGCAGTTAGAGCTGCAAACAGTTTGGTTTGGGAAATTAGACGCGAAATGAAACTGCAAATGCCTTCCAACAGGCTTGGAAAAGTGTGTTCTATATCTCTGCCAAACAAACTCCCCGGAGGTTGAGCTTTCAGAAGCTAGTTTAACTCTAAGGGAGGAAGCAGCAGAATGTGCCTCTCACATCTAGCCTCTAGGAATTCAGGTTGGCAAGTTCTATGGGGAAGCCCATTGGCGCCTTCGTTGGAAACGGGTTTGGAAATTTCAGTATCAAAATCTCTGTGAAAAAGCGTCAGAGAAGCTTCTCCGTTTAGAATCCACCATATCTCACTGAACCGAAGAAGTGGTAGTTAGAAGGGAGTTAGAGCTGCAAGCAGTTTGGTTTGGGAAATTAGACGCGAAATGAAACTGCAAATGCCTTCCAACAGGCTTGGAAAAGTGTGTTCTATATCTCTGCCAAACAGACTCCCCGGAGGTTGAGCTTTCAGAAGCAAGTTTAACTCTAAGGGAGGAAGCAGCAGAATGTGCCTCTCACATCTAGCCTGTAGGAATTCAGGTTGGCAAGTTCTATGGGGAAGCCCATTGCTGCCTATGGTGGAAACGGCATGGGAGATTTCAGTTTCAAAATCTCTGTGAAAAAGCGTCAGAGAAGCTTCTCCGTTTAGAATCCAGCATATCTCACTGAACCGAAGAAGTGGTAGTTAGAAGGCAGTTAGAGCTGCAAGCAGTTTGGTTTGGGAAATTTGACGCGAAATGAAACTGCAAATGCCTTCCAACAGGCTTGGAAAAGTGTGTTCTATATCTCTGCCAAACAAACTCCCCGGAGGTTGAGCTTTCAGAAGCTAGTTTAACTCTAAGGGAGGAAGCAGCAGAATGTGCCTCTCACATCTAGCCTGTAGGAATTCAGGTTGGCAAGTTCTATGGGGAAGCCCATTGGCGCCTTCGTTGGAAACGGGTTTGGAAATTTCAGTTTCAAAATCTCTGTGAAAAAGCGTCAGAGAAGCTTCTCCGTTTAGAATCCAGCATATCTCACTGAACCGAAGAAGTGGTAGTTAGAAGGGAGTTAGAGCTGCAAGCAGTTTGGTTTGGGAAATTAGACGCGAAATGAAACTGCAAATGCCTTCCAACAGGCTTGGAAAAGTGTGTTCTATATCTCTGCCAAACAAACTCCCCGGAGGTTGAGCTTTCAGAAGCTAGTTTAACTCTAAGGAAGGAAGCAGCAGAATTTGCCTCTCACATCTAGCCTGTAGGAATTCAGGTTGGCAAGTTCTATGGGGAAGCCCATTGCTGCCTATGGTGGAAACGGCATGGGAGATTTCAGTTTCAAAATCTCTGTGAAAAAGCGTCAGAGAAGCTTCTCCGTTTAGAATCCAGCATATCTCACTGAACCGAAGAAGTGGTAGTTAGAAGGGAGTTAGAGCTGCAAGCAGTTTGGTTTGGGAAATTAGATGCGAAATGACACTGCAAAGGCCTTCCAACAGGCTTGGAAAAGTGTGTTCTATATCTCTGCCAAACAAACTCCCCGGAGGTTGAGCTTTCAGAAGCAAGTTTAACTCTAAGGGAGGAAGCAGCAGAATGTGCCTCTCACGTCTAGCCTGTAGGAATTCAGGTTGGCAAGTTCTGTGGGGAAGCCCATTGCTGCCTATGGTGGAAACGGCATGGGAGATTTCAGTTTCAAAATCTCTGTGAAAAAGCGTCAGAGAAGCTTCTCCGTTTAGAATCCAGCATATCTCACTGAACCGAAGAAGTGGTAGTTAGAAGGGAGTTAGAGCTGCAAGCAGTTTGGTTTGGGAAATTAGACGCGAAATGAAACTGCAAATGCCTTCCAACAGGCTTGGAAAAGTGTGTTCTATATCTCTGCCAAACAAACTCCCCGGAGGTTGAGCTTTCAGAAGCTAGTTTAACTCTAAGGGAGGAAGCAGCAGAATGTGCCTCTCACATCTAGCCTGTAGGAATTCAGGTTGGCAAGTTCTATGGGGAAGCCCATTGGCGCCTTCGTTGGAAACGGGTTTGGAAATTTCAGTTTCAAAATCTCTGTGAAAAAGCGTCAGAGAAGCTTCTCCGTTTAGAATCCAGCATATCTCACTGAACCGAAGAAGTGGTAGTTAGAAGGGAGTTAGAGCTGCAAGCAGTTTGGTTTGGGAAATTAGACGCGAAATGAAACTGCAAATGCCTTCCAACAGGCTTGGAAAAGTGTGTTCTATATCTCTGCCAAACAAACTCCCCGGAGGTTGCGCTTTCAGAAGCTAGTTTAACTCTAAGGAAGGAAGCAGCAGAATGTGCCTCTCACATCTAGCCTGTAGGAATTCAGGTTGGCAAGTTCTATGGGGAAGCCCATTGCTGCCTATGGTGGAAACGGCATGGGAGATTTCAGTTTCAAAATCTCTGTGAAAAAGCATCAGAGAAGCTTCTCCGTTTAGAATCCAGCATATCTCACTGAACCGAAGAAGTGGTAGTTAGAAGGGAGTTAGAGCTGCAAGCAGTTTGGTTTGGGAAATTAGATGCGAAATGACACTGCAAAGGCCTTCCAACAGGCTTGGAAAAGTGTGTTCTATATCTCTGCCAAACAAACTCCCCGGAGGTTGAGCTTTCATAAGCTAGTTTAACTCTAAGGGAGGAAGCAGCAGAATGTGCCTCTCACATCTAGCCTGTAGGAATTCAGGTTGGCAAGTTCTATAGGGAAGCCCATTGCTGCCTATGGTGGAAACGGCATGGCAGATTTCAGTTTCAAAATCTCTGTGAAAAAGCGTCAGAGAAGCTTCTCCGTTTAGAATCCAGCATATCTCACTGAACCGAAGAAGTGGTAGTTAGAAGGGAGTTAGAGCTGCAAGCAGTTTGGTTTGGGAAATTAGACGCGAAATGAAACTGCAAATGCCTTCCAACAGGCTTGGAAAAGTGTGTTCTATATCTCTGCCAAACAAACTCCCCGGAGGTTGAGCTTTCAGAAGCTAGTTTAACTCTAAGGGAGGAAGCAGCAGAATGTGCCTCTCACATCTAGCCTGTAGGAATTCAGGTTGGCAAGTTCTATGGGGAAGCCCATTGGCGCCTTCGTTGGAAACGGGTTTGGAAATTTCAGTTTCAAAATCTCTGTGAAAAAGCGTCAGAGAAGCTTCTCCGTTTAGAATCCAGCATATCTCACTGAACCGAAGAAGTGGTAGTTAGAAGGGAGTTAGAGCTGCAAGCAGTTTGGTTTGGGAAATTAGACGCGAAATGAAACTGCAAATGCCTTCCAACAGGCTTGGAAAAGTGTGTTCTATATCTCTGCCAAACAAACTCCCCGGAGGTTGCGCTTTCAGAAGCTAGTTTAACTCTAAGGAAGGAAGCAGCAGAATGTGCCTCTCACATCTAGCCTGTAGGAATTCAGGTTGGCAAGTTCTATGGGGAAGCCCATTGCTGCCTATGGTGGAAACGGCATGGGAGATTTCAGTTTCAAAATCTCTGTGAAAAAGCATCAGAGAAGCTTCTCCGTTTAGAATCCAGCATATCTCACTGAACCGAAGAAGTGGTAGTTAGAAGGGAGTTAGAGCTGCAAGCAGTTTGGTTTGGGAAATTAGATGCGAAATGACACTGCAAAGGCCTTCCAACAGGCTTGGAAAAGTGTGTTCTATATCTCTGCCAAACAAACTCCCCGGAGGTTGAGCTTTCATAAGCTAGTTTAACTCTAAGGGAGGAAGCAGCAGAATGTGCCTCTCACATCTAGCCTGTAGGAATTCAGGTTGGCAAGTTCTATAGGGAAGCCCATTGCTGCCTATGGTGGAAACGGCATGGCAGATTTCAGTTTCAAAATCTCTGTGAAAAAGCGTCAGAGAAGCTTCTCCGTTTAGAATCCAGCATATCTCACTGAACCGAAGAAGTTGTAGTTAGAAGGGAGTTAGAGCTGCAAGCAGTTTGGTTTGGGAAATTAGACGCGAAATGAAACTGCAAATGCCTTCCAACAGGCTTGGAAAAGTGTGTTCTATATCTCTGCCAAACAAACTCCCCGGAGGTTGAGCTTTCAGAAGCAAGTTTAACTCTAAGGGAAGAAGCAGCAGAATGTGCCTCTCACATCTAGCCTGTAGGAATTCAGGTTGGCAAGTTCTATGGGGAAGCCCATTGCTGCCTATGGTGGAAATGGCATGGGAGATTTCAGTTTCAAAATCTCTGTGAAAAAGCGTCAGAGAAGCTTCTCCGTTTAGAATCCAGCATATCTCACTGAACCGAAGAAGTGGTAGTTAGAAGGGAGTTAGAGCTGCAAGCAGTTTGGTTTGGGAAATTAGACGCGAAATGAAACTGCAAATGCCTTCCAACAGGCTTGGAAAAGTGTGTTCTATATCTCTGCCAAACAAACTCCCCGGAGGTTGAGCTTTCAGAAGCTAGTTTAACTCTAAGGGAGGAAGCAGCAGAATGTGCCTCTCACATCTAGCCTGTAGGAATTCAGGTTGGCAAGTTCTATGGGGAAGCCCATTGCTGCCTATGGTGGAAACGGCATGGGAGATTTCAGTTTCAAAATCTCTGTGAAAAAGCGTCAGAGAAGCTTCTCCGTTTAGAATCCAGCATATCTCACTGAACCGAAGAAGTGGTAGTTAGAAGGGAGTTAGAGCTGCAAGCAGTTTGGTTTGGGAAATTAGACGCGAAATGAAACTGCAAATGCCTTCCAACAGGCTTGGAAAAGTGTGTTCTATATCTCTGCCAAACAGACTCCCCGGAGGTTGAGCTTTCAGAAGCAAGTTTAACTCTAAGGGAGGAAGCAGCAGAATGTGCCTCTCACATCTAGCCTGTAGGAATTCAGGTTGGCAAGTTCTATGGGGAAGCCCATTGCTGCCTATGGTGGAAACGGCATGGGAGATTTCAGTTTCAAAATCTCTGTGAAAAAGCGTCAGAGAAGCTTCTCCGTTTAGAATCCAGCATATCTCACTGAACCGAAGAAGTGGTAGTTAGAAGGGAGTTAGAGCTGCAAGCAGTTTGGTTTGGGAAATTAGACGCGAAATGAAACTGCAAATGCCTTCCAACAGGCTTGGAAAAGTGTGTTCTATATCTCTGCCAAACACACTCCCCGGAGGTTGAGCTTTCAGAAGGTAGTTTAACTCTAAGGGAGGAAGCAGCAGAATGTGCCTCTCACATCTAGCCTGTAGGAATTCAGGTTGGCAAGTTCTATGGGGAAGCCCATTGCTAACTATGGTGGAAACGGCATGGAAGATTTCAGTTTCAAAATCTCTGTGAAAAAGCGTCAGAGAAGCTTCTCCGTTTAGAATCCAGCATATCTCACTGAACCGAAGAAGTGGTAGTTAGAAGGGAGTTAGAGCTGCAAGCAGTTTGGTTTGGGAAATTACATGCGAAATGACACTGCAAAGGCCTTCCAACAGGCTTGGAAAAGTGTGTTCTATATCTGTGCCAAACAGAGTCCCCGGAGGTTGAGCTTTCAGAAGCAAGCTTAACTGTTAGGGAGGAAGCAGCAGAATGTGCCTCTCACATCTAGCCTGTAGGAATTCAGGTTGGCAAGTTCTATGGGGAAGCCCATTGGCGCCTTCGTTGGAAACGGGTTTGGAAATTTCAGTTTCAAAATCTCTGTGAAAAAGCGTCAGAGAAGCTTCTCCGTTTAGAATCCAGCATATCTCACTGAACCGAAGAAGTGGTAGTTAGAAGGGAGTTAGAGCTGCAAGCAGTTTGGTTTGGGAAATTAGACGCGAAATGAAACTGCAAATGCCTTCCAACAGGCTTGGAAAAGTGTGTTCTATATCTCTGCCAAACAAACTCCCCGGAGGTTGAGCTTTCAGAAGCTAGTTTAACTCTAAGGAAGGAAGCAGCAGAATTTGCCTCTCACATCTAGCCTGTAGGAATTCAGGTTGGCAAGTTCTATGGGGAAGCCCATTGCTGCCTATGGTGGAAACGGCATGGGAGATTTCAGTTTCAAAATCTCTGTGAAAAAGCGTCAGAGAAGCTTCTCCGTTTAGAATCCAGCATATCTCACTGAACCGAAGAAGTGGTAGTTAGAAGGGAGTTAGAGCTGCAAGCAGTTTGGTTTGGGAAATTAGATGCGAAATGACACTGCAAAGGCCTTCCAACAGGCTTGGAAAAGTGTGTTCTATATCTCTGCCAAACAAACTCCCCGGAGGTTGAGCTTTCAGAAGCAAGTTTAACTCTAAGGGAGGAAGCAGCAGAATGTGCCTCTCACGTCTAGCCTGTAGGAATTCAGGTTGGCAAGTTCTGTGGGGAAGCCCATTGCTGCCTATGGTGGAAACGGCATGGGAGATTTCAGTTTCAAAATCTCTGTGAAAAAGCGTCAGAGAAGCTTCTCCGTTTAGAATCCAGCATATCTCACTGAACCGAAGAAGTGGTAGTTAGAAGGGAGTTAGAGCTGCAAGCAGTTTGGTTTGGGAAATTAGACGCGAAATGAAACTGCAAATGCCTTCCAACAGGCTTGGAAAAGTGTGTTCTATATCTCTGCCAAACAAACTCCCCGGAGGTTGAGCTTTCAGAAGCTAGTTTAACTCTAAGGGAGGAAGCAGCAGAATGTGCCTCTCACATCTAGCCTGTAGGAATTCAGGTTGGCAAGTTCTATGGGGAAGCCCATTGGCGCCTTCGTTGGAAACGGGTTTGGAAATTTCAGTTTCAAAATCTCTGTGAAAAAGCGTCAGAGAAGCTTCTCCGTTTAGAATCCAGCATATCTCACTGAACCGAAGAAGTGGTAGTTAGAAGGGAGTTAGAGCTGCAAGCAGTTTGGTTTGGGAAATTAGACGCGAAATGAAACTGCAAATGCCTTCCAACAGGCTTGGAAAAGTGTGTTCTATATCTCTGCCAAACAAACTCCCCGGAGGTTGCGCTTTCAGAAGCTAGTTTAACTCTAAGGAAGGAAGCAGCAGAATGTGCCTCTCACATCTAGCCTGTAGGAATTCAGGTTGGCAAGTTCTATGGGGAAGCCCATTGCTGCCTATGGTGGAAACGGCATGGGAGATTTCAGTTTCAAAATCTCTGTGAAAAAGCATCAGAGAAGCTTCTCCGTTTAGAATCCAGCATATCTCACTGAACCGAAGAAGTGGTAGTTAGAAGGGAGTTAGAGCTGCAAGCAGTTTGGTTTGGGAAATTAGATGCGAAATGACACTGCAAAGGCCTTCCAACAGGCTTGGAAAAGTGTGTTCTATATCTCTGCCAAACAAACTCCCCGGAGGTTGAGCTTTCAGAAGCTAGTTTAACTCTAAGGGAGGAAGCAGCAGAATGTGCCTCTCACATCTAGCCTGTAGGAATTCAGGTTGGCAAGTTCTATAGGGAAGCCCATTGCTGCCTATGGTGGAAACGGCATGGCAGATTTCAGTTTCAAAATCTCTGTGAAAAAGCGTCAGAGAAGCTTCTCCGTTTAGAATCCAGCATATCTCACTGAACCGAAGAAGTGGTAGTTAGAAGGGAGTTAGAGCTGCAAGCAGTTTGGTTTGGGAAATTAGACGCGAAATGAAACTGCAAATGCCTTCCAACAGGCTTGGAAAAGTGTGTTCTATATCTCTGCCAAACAAACTCCCCGGAGGTTGAGCTTTCAGAAGCAAGTTTAACTCTAAGGGAAGAAGCAGCAGAATGTGCCTCTCACATCTAGCCTGTAGGAATTCAGGTTGGCAAGTTCTATGGGGAAGCCCATTGCTGCCTATGGTGGAAATGGCATGGGAGATTTCAGTTTCAAAATCTCTGTGAAAAAGCGTCAGAGAAGCTTCTCCGTTTAGAATCCAGCATATCTCACTGAACCGAAGAAGTGGTAGTTAGAAGGGAGTTAGAGCTGCAAGCAGTTTGGTTTGGGAAATTAGACGCGAAATGAAACTGCAAATGCCTTCCAACAGGCTTGGAAAAGTGTGTTCTATATCTCTGCCAAACAGACTCCCCGGAGGTTGAGCTTTCAGAAGCAAGTTTAACTCTAAGGGAGGAAGCAGCAGAATGTGCCTCTCACATCTAGCCTGTAGGAATTCAGGTTGGCAAGTTCTATGGGGAAGCCCATTGCTGCCTATGGTGGAAACGGCATGGGAGATTTCAGTTTCAAAATCTCTGTGAAAAAGCGTCAGAGAAGCTTCTCCGTTTAGAATCCAGCATATCTCACTGAACCGAAGAAGTGGTAGTTAGAAGGGAGTTAGAGCTGCAAGCAGTTTGGTTTGGGAAATTTGACGCGAAATGAAACTGCAAATGCCTTCCAACAGGCTTGGAAAAGTGTGTTCTATATCTCTGCCAAACAAACTCCCCGGAGGTTGAGCTTTCAGAAGCTAGTTTAACTCTAAGGGAGGAAGCAGCAGAATGTGCCTCTCACATCTAGCCTGTAGGAATTCAGGTTGGCAAGTTCTATGGGGAAGCCCATTGGCGCCTTCGTTGGAAACGGGTTTGGAAATTTCAGTTTCAAAATCTCTGTGAAAAAGCGTCAGAGAAGCTTCTCCGTTTAGAATACAGCATATCTCACTGAACCGAAGAAGTGGTAGTTAGAAGGGAGTTAGAGCTGCAAGCAGTTTGGTTTGGGAAATTAGACGCGAAATGAAACTGCAAATGCCTTCCAACAGGCTTGGAAAAGTGTGTTCTATATCTCTGCCAAACACACTCCCCGGAGGTTGAGCTTTCAGAAGCTAGTTTAACTCTAAGGGAGGAAGCAGCAGAATGTGCCTCTCACATCTAGCCTTTAGGAATTCAGGTTGGCAAGTTCTATGGGGAAGCCCATTGCTAACTATGGTGGAAACGGCATGGAAGATTTCAGTTTCAAAATCTCTGTGAAAAAGCGTCAGAGAAGCTTCTCCGTTTAGAATCCAGCATATCTCACTGAACCGAAGAAGTGGTAGTTAGAAGGGAGTTAGAGCTGCAAGCAGTTTGGTTTGGGAAATTACATGCGAAATGACACTGCAAAGGCCGTCCAACAGGCTTGGAAAAGTGTGTTCTATATCTGTGCCAAACAGAGTCCCCGGAGGTTGAGCTTTCAGAAGCAAGCTTAACTGTTAGGGAGGAAGCAGCAGAATGTGCCTCTCACATCTAGCCTGTAGGAATTCAGGTTGGCAAGTTCTATGGGGAAGCCCATTGCTGCCTATGGTGGAAACGGCATGGGAGATTTCAGTTTCAAAATCTCTGTGAAAAAGCGTCAGAGAAGCTTCTCCGTTTAGAATCCAGCATATCTCACTGAACCGAAGAAGTGGTAGTTAGAAGGCAGTTAGAGCTGAAAGCAGTTTGGTTTTGGAAATTAGACGCGAAATGAAACTGCAAATGCCTTCCAACAGGCTTGGAAAAGTGTGTTCTATATCTCTGCCAAACAAACTCCCCGGAGGTTGAGCTTTCAGAAGCTAGTTTAACTCTAAGGGAGGAAGCAGCAGAATGTGCCTCTCACATCTAGCCTGTAGGAATTCCGGTTGGCAAGTTCTATGGGGAAGCCCATTGCTGCCTATGGTGGAAACGGCATGGGAGATTTCAGCTTCAAAATCTCTGTGAAAAAGCGTCAGAGAAGCTTCTCCGTTTAGAATCCAGCATATCTCACTGAACCGAAGAAGTGGTAGTTAGAAGGCAGTTAGAGCTGCAAACAGTTTGGTTTGGGAAATTAGACGCGAAATGAAACTGCAAATGCCTTCCAACAGGCTTGGAAAAGTGTGTTCTATATCTCTGCCAAACAAACTCCCCGGAGGTTGAGCTTTCAGAAGCTAGTTTAACTCTAAGGGAGGAAGCAGCAGAATGTGCCTCTCACATCTAGCCTCTAGGAATTCAGGTTGGCAAGTTCTATGGGGAAGCCCATTGGCGCCTTCGTTGGAAACGGGTTTGGAAATTTCAGTTTCAAAATCTCTGTGAAAAAGCGTCAGAGAAGCTTCTCCGTTTAGAATCCAGCATATCTCACTGAACCGAAGAAGTGGTAGTTAGAAGGGAGTTAGAGCTGCAAGCAGTTTGGTTTGGGAAATTTGACGCGAAATGAAACTGCAAATGCCTTCCAACAGGCTTGGAAAAGTGTGTTCTATATCTCTGCCAAACAAACTCCCCGGAGGCTGAGCGTTCAGAAGCTAGTTTAACTCTAAGGGAGGAAGCAGCAGAATGTGCCTCTCACATCTAGCCTGTAGGAATTCAGGTTGGCAAGTTCTATGGGGAAGCCCATTGGCGCCTTCGTTGGAAACGGGTTTGGAAATTTCAGTTTCAAAATCTCTGTGAAAAAGCGTCAGAGAAGCTTCTCCGTTTAGAATCCAGCATATCTCACTGAACCGAAGAAGTGGTAGTTAGAAGGGAGTTAGAGCTGCAAGCAGTTTGGTTTGGGAAATTAGACGCGAAATGAAACTGCAAATGCCTTCCAACAGGCTTGGATAAGTGTGTTCTATATCTCTGCCAAACACACTCCCCGGAGGTTGAGCTTTCAGAAGCTAGTTTAACTCTAAGGGAGGAAGCAGCAGAATGTGCCTCTCACATCTAGCCTTTAGGAATTCAGGTTGGCAAGTTCTATGGGGAAGCCCATTGCTGCCTATGGTGGAAACGGCATGGAAGATTTCAGTTTCAAAATCTCTGTGAAAAAGCGTCAGAGAAGCTTCTCCGTTTAGAATCCAGCATATCTCACTGAACCGAAGAAGTGGTAGTTAGAAGGGGGTTAGAGCTGCAAGCAGTTTGGTTTGGGAAATTACATGCGAAATGACACTGCAAAGGCCTTCCAACAGGCTTGGAAAAGTGTGTTCTATATCTCTGCCAAACAGAGTCCCCGGAGGTTGAGCTTTCAGAAGCAAGCTTAACTGTTAGGGAGGAAGCAGCAGAATGTGCCTCTCACATCTAGCCTGTAGGAATTCAGGTTGGCAAGTTCTATGGGGAAGCCCATTGCTGCCTATGGTGGAAACGGCATGGGAGATTTCAGTTTCAAAATCTCTGTGAAAAAGCGTCAGAGAAGCTTCTCCGTTTAGAATCCAGCATATCTCACTGAACCGAAGAAGTGGTAGTTAGAAGGCAGTTAGAGCTGAAAGCAGTTTGGTTTTGGAAATTAGACGCGAAATGAAACTGCAAATGCCTTCCAACAGGCTTGGAAAAGTGTGTTCTATATCTCTGCCAAACAAACTCCCCGGAGGTTGAGCTTTCAGAAGCTAGTTTAACTCTAAGGGAGGAAGCAGCAGAATGTGCCTCTCACATCTAGCCTGTAGGAATTCCGGTTGGCAAGTTCTATGGGGAAGCCCATTGCTGCCTATGGTGGAAACGGCATGGGAGATTTCAGCTTCACAATCTCTGTGAAAAAGCGTCAGAGAAGCTTCTCCGTTTAGAATCCAGCATATCTCACTGAACCGAAGAAGTGGTAGTTAGAAGGCAGCTAGAGCTGCAAACAGTTTGGTTTGGGAAATTAGACGCGAAATGAAACTGCAAATGCCTTCCAACAGGCTTGGAAAAGTGTGTTCTATATCTCTGCCAAACAAACTCCCCGGAGGTTGAGCTTTCAGAAGCTAGTTTAACTCTAAGGGAGGAAGCAGCAGAATGTGCCTCTCACATCTAGCCTGTAGGAATTCAGGTTGGCAAGTTCTATGGGGAAGCCCATTGGCGCCTTCGTTGGAAACGGGTTTGGAAATTTCAGTTTCAAAATCTCTGTGAAAAAGCGTCAGAGAAGCTTCTCCGTTTAGAATCCAGCATATCTCACTGAACCGAAGAAGTGGTAGTTAGAAGGGAGTTAGAGCTGCAAGCAGTTTGGTTTGGGAAATTAGACGCGAAATGAAACTGCAAATGCCTTCCAACAGGCTTGGAAAATTGTGTTCTATATCTCTGCCAAACAAACTCCCCGGAGGTTGAGCTTTCAGAAGCAAGTTTAACTCTAAGGGAGGAAGCAGCAGAATGTGCCTCTCACATCTAGCCTGTAGGAATTCAGGTTGGCAAGTTCTATGGGGAAGCCCATTGCTGCCTATGGTGGAAACGGCATGGGAGATTTCAGTTTCAAAATCTCTGTGAAAAAGCGTCAGAGAAGCTTCTCCGTTTAGAATCCAGCATAACTCACTGAACCGAAGAAGTGGTAGTTAGAAGGGAGTTAGAGCTGCAAGCAGTTTGGTTTGGGAAATTAGACGCGAAATGAAACTGCAAATGCCTTCCAACAGGCTTGGAAAAGTGTGTTCTATATCTCTGCCAAACAAACTCCCCGGAGGTTGAGCTTTCAGAAGCAAGTTTAACTCTAAGGGAGGAAGCAGCAGAATGTGCCTCTCACATCTAGCCTGTAGGAATTCAGGTTGGCAAGTTCTATGGGGAAGCCCATTGCTGGCTATGGTGGAAACAGCATGGGAGATTTCAGTTTCAAAATCTCTGTGAAAAAGCGTCAGAGAAGCTTCTCCGTTTAGAATCCAGCATATCTCACTGAACCGAAGAAGTAGTAGTTAGAAGGCAGTTAGAGCAGCAAGCAGTTTGGTTTGGGAAATTAGACGCGAAATGAAACTGCAAATGCCTTCCAACAGGCTTGGAAAAGTGTGTTCTATATCTCTGCCAAACAAACTCCCCGGAGGTTGAGCTTTCAGAAGCTAGTTTAACTCTAAGGGAGGAAGCAGCAGAATGTGCCTCTCACATCTAGCCTGTAGGAATTCAGGTTGGCAAGTTCTATGGGGAAGCCCATTGCTGCCTATGGTGGAAACGGCATGGGAGATTTCAGTTTCAAAATCTCTGTGAAAAAGCGTCAGAGAAGCTTCTCCGTTTAGAATCCAGCATATCTCACTGAACCGAAGAAGTGGTAGTTAGAAGGGAGTTAGAGCTGCAAGCAGTTTGGTTTGGGAAATTAGACGCGAAATGAAACTGCAAATGCCTTCCAACAGGCTTGGAAAAGTGTGTTCTATATCTCTGCCAAACAAACTCCCCGGAGGTTGAGCTTTCAGAAGCTAGTTTAACTCTAAGGGAGGAAGCAGCAGAATGTGCCTCTCACATCTAGCCTGTAGGAATTCAGGTTGGCAAGTTCTATGGGGAAGCCCATTGGCGCCTTCGTTGGAAACGGGTTTGGAAATTTCAGTTTCAAAATCTCTGTGAAAAAGCGTCAGAGAAGCTTCTCCGTTTAGAATCCAGCATATCTCACTGAACCGAAGAAGTGGTAGTTAGAAGGGAGTTAGAGCTGCAAGCAGTTTGGTTTGGGAAATTAAATGCGAAATGACACTGCAAAGGCCTTCCAACAGGCTTGGAAAAGTGTGTTCTATATCTCTGCCAAACAGACTCCCCGGAGGTTGAGCTTTCAGAAGCAAGCTTAACTGTTAGGGAGGAAGCAGCAGAATGTGCCTCTCACATCTAGCCTGTAGGAATTCAGGTTGGCAAGTTCTATGGGGAAGCCCATTGCTGCCTATGGTGGAAACGGCATGGGAGATTTCAGTTTCAAAATATCTGTGAAAAAGCGTCAGAGAAGCTTCTCCGTTTAGAATCCAGCATATCTCACTGAACCGAAGAATTGGTAGTTAGAAGGCAGTTAGAGCTGCAAGCAGTTTGGTTTGGGAAATTAGACGCGAAATGAAAGTGCAAATGCCTTCCAACAGGCTTGGAAAAGTGTGTTCTATATCTCTGCCAAACAGACTCCCCGGAGGTTGAGCTTTCAGAAGCTAGTTTAACTCTAAGGGAGGAAGCAGCAGAATGTGCCTCTCACATCTAGCCTGTAGGAATTCAGGTTGGCAAGTTCTATGGGGAAGCCCATTGCTGGCTATGGTGGAAACAGCATGGGAGATTTCAGTTTCAAAATCTCTGTGAAAAAGCGTCAGAGAAGCTTCTCCGTTTAGAATCCAGCATATCTCACTGAACCGAAGAAGTGGTAGTTAGAAGGGAGTTAGAGCTGCAAGCAGTTTGGTTTGGGAAATTAGACGCGAAATGAAACTGCAAATGCCTTCCAACAGGCTTGGAAAAGTGTGTTCTATATCTCTGCCAAACAAACTCCCCGGAGGTTGAGCTTTCAGAAGCTAGTTTAACTCTAAGGAAGGAAGCAGCAGAATTTGCCTCTCACATCTAGCCTGTAGGAATTCAGGTTGGCAAGTTCTATGGGGAAGCCCATTGCTGCCTATGGTGGAAACGGCATGGGAGATTTCAGTTTCAAAATCTCTGTGAAAAAGCGTCAGAGAAGCTTCTCCGTTTAGAATCCAGCATATCTCACTGAACCGAAGAAGTGGTAGTTAGAAGGCAGTTAGAGCTGCAAGCAGTTTGGTTTGGGAAATTAGATGCGAAATGACACTGCAAAGGCCTTCCAACAGGCTTAGAAAAGTGTGTTCTATATCTCTGCCAAACAAACTCCCCGGAGGTTGAGCTTTCAGAAGCAAGTTTAACTCTAAGGGAGGAAGCAGCAGAATGTGCCTCTCACATCTAGCCTGTAGGAATTCAGGTTGGCAAGTTCTGTGGGGAAGCCCATTGCTGCCTATGGTGGAAACGGCATGGGAGATTTCAGTTTCAAAATCTCTGTGAAAAAGCGTCAGAGAAGCTTCTCCGTTTAGAATCCAGCATATCTCACTGAACCGAAGAAGTGGTAGTTAGAAGGGAGTTAGAGCTGCAAGCAGTTTGGTTTGGGAAATTAGACGCGAAATGAAACTGCAAATGCCTTCCAACAGGCTTGGAAAAGTGTGTTCTATATCTCTGCCAAACAAACTCCCCGGAGGTTGAGCTTTCAGAAGCTAGTTTAACTCTAATGGAGGAAGCAGCAGAATGTGCCTCTCACATCTAGCCTGTAGGAATTCAGGTTGGCAAGTTCTATGGGGAAGCCCATTGGCGCCTTCGTTGGAAACGGGTTTGGAAATTTCAGTTTCAAAATCTCTGTGAAAAAGCGTCAGAGAAGCTTCTCCGTTTAGAATCCAGCATATCTCACTGAACCGAAGAAGTGGTAGTTAGAAGGGAGTTAGAGCTGCAAGCAGTTTGGTTTGGGAAATTAGACGCGAAATGAAACTGCAAATGCCTTCCAACAGGCTTGGAAAAGTGTGTTCTATATCTCTGCCAAACAAACTCCCCGGAGGTTGCGCTTTCAGAAGCTAGTTTAACTCTAAGGAAGGAAGCAGCAGAATGTGCCTCTCACATCTAGCCTGTAGGAATTCAGGTTGGCAAGTTCTATGGGGAAGCCCATTGCTGCCTATGGTGGAAACGGCATGGGAGATTTCAGTTTCAAAATCTCTGTGAAAAAGCATCAGAGAAGCTTCTCCGTTTAGAATCCAGCATATCTCACTGAACCGAAGAAGTGGTAGTTAGAAGGGAGTTAGAGCTGCAAGCAGTTTGGTTTGGGAAATTAGATGCGAAATGACACTGCAAAGGCCTTCCAACAGGCTTGGAAAAGTGTGTTCTATATCTCTGCCAAACAAACTCCCCGGAGGTTGAGCTTTCAGAAGCTAGTTTAACTCTAAGGGAGGAAGCAGCAGAATGTGCCTCTCAAATCTAGCCTGTAGGAATTCAGGTTGGCAAGTTCTATAGGGAAGCCCATTGCTGCCTATGGTGGAAACGGCATGGCAGATTTCAGTTTCAAAATCTCTGTGAAAAAGCGTCAGAGAAGCTTCTCCGTTTAGAATCCAGCATATCTCACTGAACCGAAGAAGTGGTAGTTAGAAGGGAGTTAGAGCTGCAAGCAGTTTGGTTTGGGAAATTAGACGCGAAATGAAACTGCAAATGCCTTCCAACAGGCTTGGAAAAGTGTGTTCTATATCTCTGCCAAACAAACTCCCCGGAGGTTTAGCTTTCAGAAGCTAGTTTAACTCTAAGGGAGGAAGCAGCAGAATGTGCCTCTCACATCTAGCCTGTAGGAATTCAGGTTGGCAAGTTCTATGGGGAAGCCCATTGCTGCCTATGGTGGAAACGGCATGGGAGATTTCAGTTTCAAAATCTCTGTGAAAAAGCGTCAGAGAAGCTTCTCCGTTTAGAATCCAGCATATCTCACTGAACCGAAGAAGTGGTAGTTAGAAGGGAGTTAGAGCTGCAAGCAGTTTGGTTTGGGAAATTAGACGCGAAATGAAACTGCAAATGCCTTCCAACAGGCTTGGAAAAGTGTGTTCTATATCTCTGCCAAACAGACTCCCCGGAGGTTGAGCTTTCAGAAGCAAGTTTAACTCTAAGGGAGGAAGCAGCAGAATGTGCCTCTCACATCTAGCCTGTAGGAATTCAGGTTGGCAAGTTCTATGGGGAAGCCCATTGCTGCCTATGGTGGAAACGGCATGGGAGATTTCAGTTTCAAAATCTCTGTGAAAAAGCGTCAGAGAAGCTTCTCCGTTTAGAATCCAGCATATCTCACTGAACCGAAGAAGTGGTAGTTAGAAGGGAGTTAGAGCTGCAAGCAGTTTGGTTTGGGAAATTTGACGCGAAATGAAACTGCAAATGCCTTCCAACAGGCTTGGAAAAGTGTGTTCTATATCTCTGCCAAACAAACTCCCCGGAGGTTGAGCGTTCAGAAGCTAGTTTAACTCTAAGGGAGGAAGCAGCAGAATGTGCCTCTCACATCTAGCCTGTAGGAATTCAGGTTGGCAAGTTCTATGGGGAAGCCCATTGGCGCCTTCGTTGGAAACGGGTTTGGAAATTTCAGTTTCAAAATCTCTGTGAAAAAGCGTCAGAGAAGCTTCTCCGTTTAGAATCCAGCATATCTCACTGAACCGAAGAAGTGGTAGTTAGAAGGGAGTTAGAGCTGCAAGCAGTTTGGTTTGGGAAATTAGACGCGAAATGAAACTGCAAATGCCTTCCAACAGGCTTGGATAAGTGTGTTCTATATCTCTGCCAAACACACTCCCCGGAGGTTGAGCTTTCAGAAGCTAGTTTAACTCTAAGGGAGGAAGCAGCAGAATGTGCCTCTCACATCTAGCCTGTAGGAATTCAGGTTGGCAAGTTCTATGGGGAAGCCCATTGCTGCCTATGGTGGAAACGGCATGGGAGATTTCAGTTTCAAAATCTCTGTGAAAAAGCGTCAGAGAAGCTTCTCCGTTTAGAATCCAGCATATCTCACTGAACCGAAGAAGTGGTAGTTAGAAGGCAGTTAGAGCTGCAAACAGTTTGGTTTGGGAAATTAGACGCGAAATGAAACTGTAAAGGCCTTCCAACAGGCTTGGAAAAGTGTGTTCTATATCTCTGCCAAACAAACTCCCCGGAGGTTGAGCTTTCAGAAGCTAGTTTAACTCTAAGGGAGGAAGCAGCAGAATGTGCCTCTCACATCTAGCCTCTAGGAATTCAGGTTGGCAAGTTCTATGGGGAAGCCCATTGGCGCCTTCGTTGGAAACGGGTTTGGAAATTTCAGTTTCAAAATCTCTGTGAAAAAGCGTCAGAGAAGCTTCTCCGTTTAGAATCCAGCATATCTCACTGAACCGAAGAAGTGGTAGTTAGAAGGGAGTTAGAGCTGCAAGCAGTTTGGTTTGGGAAATTAGACGCGAAATGAAACTGCAAATGCCTTCCAACAGGCTTGGAAAAGTGTGTTCTATATCTCTGCCAAACAAACTCCCCGGAGGTTGAGCTTTCAGAAGCTAGTTTAACTCTAAGGAAGGAAGCAGCAGAATTTGCCTCTCACATCTAGCCTGTAGGAATTCAGGTTGGCAAGTTCTATGGGGAAGCCCATTGCTGCCTATGGTGGAAACGGCATGGGAGATTTCAGTTTCAAAATCTCTGTGAAAAAGCGTCAGAGAAGCTTCTCCGTTTAGAATCCAGCATATCTCACTGAACCGAAGAAGTGGTAGTTAGAAGGGAGTTAGAGCTGCAAGCAGTTTGGTTTGGGAAATTAGATGCGAAATGACACTGCAAAGGCCTTCCAACAGGCTTAGAAAAGTGTGTTCTATATCTCTGCCAAACAAACTCCCCGGAGGTTGAGCTTTCAGAAGCAAGTTTAACTCTAAGGGAGGAAGCAGCAGAATGTGCCTCTCACATCTAGCCTGTAGGAATTCAGGTTGGCAAGTTCTGTGGGGAAGCCCATTGCTGCCTATGGTGGAAACGGCATGGGAGATTTCAGTTTCAAAATCTCTGTGAAAAAGCGTCAGAGAAGCTTCTCCGTTTAGAATCCAGCATATCTCACTGAACCGAAGAAGTGGTAGTTAGAAGGGAGTTAGAGCTGCAAGCAGTTTGGTTTGGGAAATTAGACGCGAAATGAAACTGCAAATGCCTTCCAACAGGCTTGGAAAAGTGTGTTCTATATCTCTGCCAAACAAACTCCCCGGAGGTTGAGCTTTCAGAAGCTAGTTTAACTCTAATGGAGGAAGCAGCAGAATGTGCCTCTCACATCTAGCCTGTAGGAATTCAGGTTGGCAAGTTCTATGGGGAAGCCCATTGGCGCCTTCGTTGGAAACGGGTTTGGAAATTTCAGTTTCAAAATCTCTGTGAAAAAGCGTCAGAGAAGCTTCTCCGTTTAGAATCCAGCATATCTCACTGAACCGAAGAAGTGGTAGTTAGAAGGGAGTTAGAGCTGCAAGCAGTTTGGTTTGGGAAATTAGACGCGAAATGAAACTGCAAATGCCTTCCAACAGGCTTGGAAAAGTGTGTTCTATATCTCTGCCAAACAAACTCCCCGGAGGTTGAGCTTTCAGAAGCTAGTTTAACTCTAAGGGAGGAAGCAGCAGAATGTGCCTCTCACATCTAGCCTGTAGGAATTCAGGTTGGCAAGTTCTATGGGGAAGCCCATTGCTGCCTATGGTGGAAACGGCATGGGAGATTTCAGTTTCAAAATCTCTGTGAAAAAGCATCAGAGAAGCTTCTCCGTTTAGAATCCAGCATATCTCACTGAACCGAAGAAGTGGTAGTTAGAAGGGAGTTAGAGCTGCAAGCAGTTTGGTTTGGGAAATTAGATGCGAAATGACACTGCAAAGGCCTTCCAACAGGCTTGGAAAAGTGTGTTCTATATCTCTGCCAAACAAACTCCCCGGAGGTTGAGCTTTCAGAAGCTAGTTTAACTCTAAGGGAGGAAGCAGCAGAATGTGCCTCTCAAATCTAGCCTGTAGGAATTCAGGTTGGCAAGTTCTATAGGGAAGCCCATTGCTGCCTATGGTGGAAACGGCATGGCAGATTTCAGTTTCAAAATCTCTGTGAAAAAGCGTCAGAGAAGCTTCTCCGTTTAGAATCCAGCATATCTCACTGAACCGAAGAAGTGGTAGTTAGAAGGGAGTTAGAGCTGCAAGCAGTTTGGTTTGGGAAATTAGACGCGAAATGAAACTGCAAATGCCTTCCAACAGGCTTGGAAAAGTGTGTTCTATATCTCTGCCAAACAAACTCCCCGGAGGTTGAGCTTTCAGAAGCTAGTTTAACTCTAAGGGAGGAAGCAGCAGAATGTGCCTCTCACATCTAGCCTCTAGGAATTCAGGTTGGCAAGTTCTATGGGGAAGCCCATTGGCGCCTTCGTTGGAAACGGGTTTGGAAATTTCAGTTTCAAAATCTCTGTGAAAAAGCGTCAGAGAAGCTTCTCCGTTTAGAATCCACCATATCTCACTGAACCGAAGAAGTGGTAGTTAGAAGGGAGTTAGAGCTGCAAGCAGTTTGGTTTGGGAAATTAGACGCGAAATGAAACTGCAAATGCCTTCCAACAGGCTTGGAAAAGTGTGTTCTATATCTCTGCCAAACAGACTCCCCGGAGGTTGAGCTTTCAGAAGCAAGTTTAACTCTAAGGGAGGAAGCAGCAGAATGTGCCTCTCACATCTAGCCTGTAGGAATTCAGGTTGGCAAGTTCTATGGGGAAGCCCATTGCTGCCTATGGTGGAAACGGCATGGGAGATTTCAGTTTCAAAATCTCTGTGAAAAAGCGTCAGAGAAGCTTCTCCGTTTAGAATCCAGCATATCTCACTGAACCGAAGAAGTGGTAGTTAGAAGGCAGTTAGAGCTGCAAGCAGTTTGGTTTGGGAAATTTGACGCGAAATGAAACTGCAAATGCCTTCCAACAGGCTTGGAAAAGTGTGTTCTATATCTCTGCCAAACAAACTCCCCGGAGGTTGAGCTTTCAGAAGCTAGTTTAACTCTAAGGGAGGAAGCAGCAGAATGTGCCTCTCACATCTAGCCTGTAGGAATTCAGGTTGGCAAGTTCTATGGGGAAGCCCATTGGCGCCTTCGTTGGAAACGGGTTTGGAAATTTCAGTTTCAAAATCTCTGTGAAAAAGCGTCAGAGAAGCTTCTCCGTTTAGAATCCAGCATATCTCACTGAACCGAAGAAGTGGTAGTTAGAAGGGAGTTAGAGCTGCAAGCAGTTTGGTTTGGGAAATTAGACGCGAAATGAAACTGCAAATGCCTTCCAACAGGCTTGGAAAAGTGTGTTCTATATCTCTGCCAAACAAACTCCCCGGAGGTTGAGCTTTCAGAAGCTAGTTTAACTCTAAGGAAGGAAGCAGCAGAATTTGCCTCTCACATCTAGCCTGTAGGAATTCAGGTTGGCAAGTTCTATGGGGAAGCCCATTGCTGCCTATGGTGGAAACGGCATGGGAGATTTCAGTTTCAAAATCTCTGTGAAAAAGCGTCAGAGAAGCTTCTCCGTTTAGAATCCAGCATATCTCACTGAACCGAAGAAGTGGTAGTTAGAAGGGAGTTAGAGCTGCAAGCAGTTTGGTTTGGGAAATTAGATGCGAAATGACACTGCAAAGGCCTTCCAACAGGCTTGGAAAAGTGTGTTCTATATCTCTGCCAAACAAACTCCCCGGAGGTTGAGCTTTCAGAAGCAAGTTTAACTCTAAGGGAGGAAGCAGCAGAATGTGCCTCTCACGTCTAGCCTGTAGGAATTCAGGTTGGCAAGTTCTGTGGGGAAGCCCATTGCTGCCTATGGTGGAAACGGCATGGGAGATTTCAGTTTCAAAATCTCTGTGAAAAAGCGTCAGAGAAGCTTCTCCGTTTAGAATCCAGCATATCTCACTGAACCGAAGAAGTGGTAGTTAGAAGGGAGTTAGAGCTGCAAGCAGTTTGGTTTGGGAAATTAGACGCGAAATGAAACTGCAAATGCCTTCCAACAGGCTTGGAAAAGTGTGTTCTATATCTCTGCCAAACAAACTCCCCGGAGGTTGAGCTTTCAGAAGCTAGTTTAACTCTAAGGGAGGAAGCAGCAGAATGTGCCTCTCACATCTAGGCTGTAGGAATTCAGGTTGGCAAGTTCTATGGGGAAGCCCATTGGCGCCTTCGTTGGAAACGGGTTTGGAAATTTCAGTTTCAAAATCTCTGTGAAAAAGCGTCAGAGAAGCTTCTCCGTTTAGAATCCAGCATATCTCACTGAACCGAAGAAGTGGTAGTTAGAAGGGAGTTAGAGCTGCAAGCAGTTTGGTTTGGGAAATTAGACGCGAAATGAAACTGCAAATGCCTTCCAACAGGCTTGGAAAAGTGTGTTCTATATCTCTGCCAAACAAACTCCCCGGAGGTTGCGCTTTCAGAAGCTAGTTTAACTCTAAGGAAGGAAGCAGCAGAATGTGCCTCTCACATCTAGCCTGTAGGAATTCAGGTTGGCAAGTTCTATGGGGAAGCCCATTGCTGCCTATGGTGGAAACGGCATGGGAGATTTCAGTTTCAAAATCTCTGTGAAAAAGCATCAGAGAAGCTTCTCCGTTTAGAATCCAGCATATCTCACTGAACCGAAGAAGTGGTAGTTAGAAGGGAGTTAGAGCTGCAAGCAGTTTGGTTTGGGAAATTAGATGCGAAATGACACTGCAAAGGCCTTCCAACAGGCTTGGAAAAGTGTGTTCTATATCTCTGCCAAACAAACTCCCCGGAGGTTGAGCTTTCAGAAGCTAGTTTAACTCTAAGGGAGGAAGCAGCAGAATGTGCCTCTCACATCTAGCCTGTAGGAATTCAGGTTGGCAAGTTCTATAGGGAAGCCCATTGCTGCCTATGGTGGAAACGGCATGGCAGATTTCAGTTTCAAAATCTCTGTGAAAAAGCGTCAGAGAAGCTTCTCCGTTTAGAATCCAGCATATCTCACTGAACCGAAGAAGTGGTAGTTAGAAGGGAGTTAGAGCTGCAAGCAGTTTGGTTTGGGAAATTAGACGCGAAATGAAACTGCAAATGCCTTCCAACAGGCTTGGAAAAGTGTGTTCCATATCTCTGCCAAACAAACTCCCAGGAGTTTGAGCTTTCAGAAGCAAGTTTAACTCTAAGGGAAGAAGCAGCAGAATGTGCCTCTCACATCTAGCCTGTAGGAATTCAGGTTGGCAAGTTCTATGGGGAAGCCCATTGCTGCCTATGGTGGAAATGGCATGGGAGATTTCAGTTTCAAAATCTCTGTGAAAAAGCGTCAGAGAAGCTTCTCCGTTTAGAATCCAGCATATCTCACTGAACCGAAGAAGTGGTAGTTAGAAGGGAGTTAGAGCTGCAAGCAGTTTGGTTTGGGAAATTAGACGCGAAATGAAACTGCAAATGCCTTCCAACAGGCTTGGAAAAGTGTGTTCTATATCTCTGCCAAACAAACTCCCCGGAGGTTGAGCTTTCAGAAGCTAGTTTAACTCTAAGGGAGGAAGCAGCAGAATGTGCCTCTCACATCTAGCCTGTAGGAATTCAGGTTGGCAAGTTCTATGGGGAAGCCCATTGCTGCCTATGGTGGAAACGGCATGGGAGATTTCAGTTTCAAAATCTCTGTGAAAAAGCGTCAGAGAAGCTTCTCCGTTTAGAATCCAGCATATCTCACTGAACCGAAGAAGTGGTAGTTAGAAGGGAGTTAGAGCTGCATGCAGTTTGGTTTGGGAAATTAGACGCGAAATGAAACTGCAAATGCCTTCCAACAGGCTTGGAAAAGTGTGTTCTATATCTCTGCCAAACAGACTCCCCGGAGGTTGAGCTTTCAGAAGCAAGTTTAACTCTAAGGGAGGAAGCAGCAGAATGTGCCTCTCACATCTAGCCTGTAGGAATTCAGGTTGGCAAGTTCTATGGGGAAGCCCATTGCTGCCTATGGTGGAAACGGCATGGGAGATTTCAGTTTCAAAATCTCTGTGAAAAAGCGTCAGAGAAGCTTCTCCGTTTAGAATCCAGCATATCTCACTGAACCGAAGAAGTGGTAGTTAGAAGGGAGTTAGAGCTGCAAGCAGTTTGGTTTGGGAAATTAGATGCGAAATGACACTGCAAAGGCCTTCCAACAGGCTTGGAAAAGTGTGTTCTATATCTCTGCCAAACAGACTCCCCGGAGGTTGAGCATTCAGAAGCAAGCTTAACTGTTAGGGAGGAAGCAGCAGAATGTGCCTCTCACATCTAGCCTGTAGGAATTCAGGTTGGCAAGTTCTATAGGGAAGCCCTTTGCTGCCTATGGTGGAAACGGCATGGCAGATTTCAGTTTCAAAATCTCTGTGAAAAAGCGTCAGAGAAGCTTCTCCGTTTAGAATCCAGCATATCTCACTGAACCGAAGAAGTGGTAGTTAGAAGGCAGTTAGAGCTGCAAGCAGTTTGGTTTGGGAAATTAGACGCGAAATGAAACTGAAAATGCCTTCCAACAGGCTTGGAAAAGTGTGTTCTATATCTCTGCCAAACAGACTCCCTGGAGGTTGAGCTTTCAGAAGCTAGTTTAACTCTAAGGGAGGAAGCAGCAGAATGTGCCTCTCACATCTAGCCTGTAGGAATTCAGGTTGGCAAGTTCTATGGGGAAGCCCATTGCTGGCTATGGTGGAAACAGCATGGGAGATTTCAGTTTCAAAATCTCTGTGAAAAAGCGTCAGAGAAGCTTCTCCGTTTAGAATCCAGCATATCTCACTGAACCGAAGAAGTGGTAGTTAGAAGGGAGTTAGAGCTGCAAGCAGTTTGGTTTGGGAAATTAGACGCGAAATGAAACTGCAAATGCCTTCCAACAGGCTTGGAAAAGTGTGTTCTATATCTCTGCCAAACAAACTCCCCGGAGGTTGAGCTTTCAGAAGCTAGTTTAACTCTAAGGAAGGAAGCAGCAGAATTTGCCTCTCACATCTATCCTGTAGGAATTCAGGTTGGCAAGTTCTATGGGGAAGCCCATTGCTGCCTATGGTGGAAACGGCATGGGAGATTTCAGTTTCAAAATCTCTGTGAAAAAGCGTCAGAGAAGCTTCTCCGTTTAGAATCCAGCATATCTCACTGAACCGAAGAAGTGGTAGTTAGAAGGCAGTTAGAGCTGAAAGCAGTTTGGTTTTGGAAATTAGACGCGAAATGAAACTGCAAATGCCTTCCAACAGGCTTGGAAAAGTGTGTTCTATATCTCTGCCAAACAAACTCCCCGGAGGTTGAGCTTTCAGAAGCTAGTTTAACTCTAAGGGAGGAAGCAGCAGAATGTGCCTCTCACATCTAGCCTGTAGGAATTCAGGTTGGCAAGTTCTATGGGGAAGCCCATTGGCGCCTTCGTTGGAAACGGGTTTGGAAATTTCAGTTTCAAAATCTCTGTGAAAAAGCGTCAGAGAAGCTTCTCCGTTTAGAATCCAGCATATCTCACTGAACCGAAGAAGTGGTAGTTAGAAGGGAGTTAGAGCTGCAAGCAGTTTGGTTTGGGAAATTAGACGCGAAATGAAACTGCAAATGCCTTCCAACAGGCTTGGAAAAGTGTGTTCTATATCTCTGCCAAACAAACTCCCCGGAGGTTGAGCTTTCAGAAGCTAGTTTAACTCTAAGGAAGGAAGCAGCAGAATTTGCCTCTCACATCTAGCCTGTAGGAATTCAGGTTGGCAAGTTCTATGGGGAAGCCCATTGCTGCCTATGGTGGAAACGGCATGGGAGATTTCAGTTTCAAAATCTCTGTGAAAAAGCGTCAGAGAAGCTTCTCCGTTTAGAATCCAGCATATCTCACTGAACCGAAGAAGTGGTAGTTAGAAGGGAGAGCTGCAAGCAGTTTGGTTTGGGAAATTAGATGCGAAATGACACTGCAAAGGCCTTCCAACAGGCTTGGAAAAGTGTGTTCTATATCTCTGCCAAACAAACTCCCCGGAGGTTGAGCTTTCAGAAGCAAGTTTAACTCTAAGGGAGGAAGCAGCAGAATGTGCCTCTCACGTCTAGCCTGTAGGAATTCAGGTTGGCAAGTTCTGTGGGGAAGCCCATTGCTGCCTATGGTGGAAACGGCATGGGAGATTTCAGTTTCAAAATCTCTGTGAAAAAGCGTCAGAGAAGCTTCTCCGTTTAGAATCCAGCATATCTCACTGAACCGAAGAAGTGGTAGTTAGAAGGGAGTTAGAGCTGCAAGCAGTTTGGTTTGGGAAATTAGACGCGAAATGAAACTGCAAATGCCTTCCAACAGGCTTGGAAAAGTGTGTTCTATATCTCTGCCAAACAAACTCCCCGGAGGTTGAGCTTTCAGAAGCTAGTTTAACTCTAAGGGAGGAAGCAGCAGAATGTGCCTCTCACATCTAGCCTGTAGGAATTCAGGTTGGCAAGTTCTATGGGGAAGCCCATTGGCGCCTTCGTTGGAAACGGGTTTGGAAATTTCAGTTTCAAAATCTCTGTGAAAAAGCGTCAGAGAAGCTTCTCCGTTTAGAATCCAGCATATCTCACTGAACCGAAGAAGTGGTAGTTAGAAGGGAGTTAGAGCTGCAAGCAGTTTGGTTTGGGAAATTAGACGCGAAATGAAACTGCAAATGCCTTCCAACAGGCTTGGAAAAGTGTGTTCTATATCTCTGCCAAACAAACTCCCCGGAGGTTGCGCTTTCAGAAGCTAGTTTAACTCTAAGGAAGGAAGCAGCAGAATGTGCCTCTCACATCTAGCCTGTAGGAATTCAGGTTGGCAAGTTCTATGGGGAAGCCCATTGCTGCCTATGGTGGAAACGGCATGGGAGATTTCAGTTTCAAAATCTCTGTGAAAAAGCATCAGAGAAGCTTCTCCGTTTAGAATCCAGCATATCTCACTGAACCGAAGAAGTGGTAGTTAGAAGGGAGTTAGAGCTGCAAGCAGTTTGGTTTGGGAAATTAGATGCGAAATGACACTGCAAAGGCCTTCCAACAGGCTTGGAAAAGTGTGTTCTATATCTCTGCCAAACAAACTCCCCGGAGGTTGAGCTTTCAGAAGCAAGCTTAACTGTTAGGGAGGAAGCAGCAGAATGTGCCTCTCACATCTAGCCTGTAGGAATTCAGGTTGGCAAGTTCTATGGGGAAGCCCATTGCTGCCTATGGTGGAAACGGCATGGGAGATTTCAGTTTCAAAATCTCTGTGAAAAAGCGTCAGAGAAGCTTCTCCGTTTAGAATCCAGCATATCTCACTGAACCGAAGAAGTGGTAGTTAGAAGGCAGTTAGAGCTGAAAGCAGTTTGGTTTTGGAAATTAGACGCGAAATGAAACTGCAAATGCCTTCCAACAGGCTTGGAAAAGTGTGTTCTATATCTCTGCCAAACAAACTCCCCGGAGGTTGAGCTTTCAGAAGCTAGTTTAACTCTAAGGGAGGAAGCAGCAGAATGTGCCTCTCACATCTAGCCTGTAGGAATTCCGGTTGGCAAGTTCTATGGGGAAGCCCATTGCTGCCTATGGTGGAAACGGCATGGGAGATTTCAGCTTCAAAATCTCTGTGAAAAAGCGTCAGAGAAGCTTCTCCGTTTAGAATCCAGCATATCTCACTGAACCGAAGAAGTGGTAGTTAGAAGGCAGTTAGAGCTGCAAACAGTTTGGTTTGGGAAATTAGACGCGAAATGAAACTGCAAATGCCTTCCAACAGGCTTGGAAAAGTGTGTTCTATATCTCTGCCAAACAAACTCCCCGGAGGTTGAGCTTTCAGAAGCTAGTTTAACTCTAAGGGAGGAAGCAGCAGAATGTGCCTCTCACATCTAGCCTGTAGGAATTCAGGTTGGCAAGTTCTATGGGGAAGCCCATTGGCGCCTTCGTTGGAAACGGGTTTGGAAATTTCAGTTTCAAAATCTCTGTGAAAAAGCGTCAGAGAAGCTTCTCCGTTTAGAATCCAGCATATCTCACTGAACCGAAGAAGTGGTAGTTAGAAGGGAGTTAGAGCTGCAAGCAGTTTGGTTTGGGAAATTAGACGCGAAATGAAACTGCAAATGCCTTCCAACAGGCTTGGAAAAGTGTGTTCTATATCTCTGCCAAACAAACTCCCCGGAGGTTGAGCTTTCAGAAGCTAGTTTAACTCTAAGGAAGGAAGCAGCAGAATTTGCCTCTCACATCTAGCCTGTAGGAATTCAGGTTGGCAAGTTCTATGGGGAAGCCCATTGCTGCCTATGGTGGAAACGGCATGGGAGATTTCAGTTTCAAAATCTCTGTGAAAAAGCGTCAGAGAAGCTTCTCCGTTTAGAATCCAGCATATCTCACTGAACCGAAGAAGTGGTAGTTAGAAGGGAGTTAGAGCTGCAAGCAGTTTGGTTTGGAAAATTAGATGCGAAATGACACTGCAAAGGCCTTCCAACAGGCTTGGAAAAGTGTGTTCTATATCTCTGCCAAACAAACTCCCCGGAGGTTGAGCTTTCAGAAGCAAGTTTAACTCTAAGGGAGGAAGCAGCAGAATGTGCCTCTCACGTCTAGCCTGTAGGAATTCAGGTTGGCAAGTTCTGTGGGGAAGCCCATTGCTGCCTATGGTGGAAACGGCATGGGAGATTTCAGTTTCAAAATCTCTGTGAAAAAGCGTCAGAGAAGCTTCTCCGTTTAGAATCCAGCATATCTCACTGAACCGAAGAAGTGGTAGTTAGAAGGGAGTTAGAGCTGCAAGCAGTTTGGTTTGGGAAATTAGACGCGAAATGAAACTGCAAATGCCTTCCAACAGGCTTGGAAAAGTGTGTTCTATATCTCTGCCAAACAAACTCCCCGGAGGTTGAGCTTTCAGAAGCTAGTTTAACTCTAAGGGAGGAAGCAGAAGAATGTGCCTCTCACATCTAGCCTGTAGGAATTCAGGTTGGCAAGTTCTATGGGGAAGGCCATTGGCGCCTTCGTTGGAAACGGGTTTGGAAATTTCAGTTTCAAAATCTCTGTGAAAAAGCGTCAGAGAAGCTTCTCCGTTTAGAATCCAGCATATCTCACTGAAGCGAAGAAGTGGTAGTTAGAAGGGAGTTAGAGCTGCAAGCAGTTTGGTTTGGGAAATTACATGCGAAATGACACTGCAAAGGCCTTCCAACAGGCTTGGAAAAGTGTGTTCTATATCTGTGCCAAACAGAGTCCCCGGAGGTTGAGCTTTCAGAAGCAAGCTTAACTGTTAGGGAGGAAGCAGCAGAATGTGCCTCTCACATCTAGCCTGTAGGAATTCAGGTTGGCAAGTTCTATGGGGAAGCCCATTGCTGCCTATGGTGGAAACGGCATGGGAGATTTCAGTTTCAAAATCTCTGTGAAAAAGCGTCAGAGAAGCTTCTCCGTTTAGAATCCAGCATATCTCACTGAACCGAAGAAGTGGTAGTTAGAAGGCAGTTAGAGCTGAAAGCAGTTTGGTTTTGGAAATTAGACGCGAAATGAAACTGCAAATGCCTTCCAACAGGCTTGGAAAAGTGTGTTCTATATCTCTGCCAAACAAACTCCCCGGAGGTTGAGCTTTCAGAAGCTAGTTTAACTCTAAGGGAGGAAGCAGCAGAATGTGCCTCTCACATCTAGCCTGTAGGAATTCCGGTTGGCAAGTTCTATTGGGAAGCCCATTGCTGCCTATGGTGGAAACGGCATGGGAGATTTCAGCTTCAAAATCTCTGTGAAAAAGCGTCAGAGAAGCTTCTCCGTTTAGAATCCAGCATATCTCACTGAACCGAAGAAGTGGTAGTTAGAAGGCAATTAGAGCTGCAAACAGTTTGGTTTGGGAAATTAGACGCGAAATGAAACTGCAAATGCCTTCCAACAGGCTTGGAAAAGTGTGTTCTATATCTCTGCCAAACAAACTCCCCGGAGGTTGAGCTTTCAGAAGCTAGTTTAACTCTAAGGGAGGAAGCAGCAGAATGTGCCTCTCACATCTAGCCTCTAGGAATTCAGGTTGGCAAGTTCTATGGGGAAGCCCATTGGCGCCTTCGTTGGAAACGGGTTTGGAAATTTCAGTTTCAAAATCTCTGTGAAAAAGCGTCAGAGAAGCTTCTCCGTTTAGAATCCAGCATATCTCACTGAACCGAAGAAGTGGTAGTTAGAAGGGAGTTAGAGCTGCAAGCAGTTTGGTTTGGGAAATTTGACGCGAAATGAAACTGCAAATGCCTTCCAACAGGCTTGGAAAAGTGTGTTCTATATCTCTGCCAAACAAACTCCCCGGAGGTTGAGCGTTCAGAAGCTAGTTTAACTCTAAGGGAGGAAGCAGCAGAATGTGCCTCTCACATCTAGCCTGTAGGAATTCAGGTTGGCAAGTTCTATGGGGAAGCCCATTGGCGCCTTCGTTGGAAACGGGTTTGGAAATTTCAGTTTCAAAATCTCTGTGAAAAAGCGTCAGAGAAGCTTCTCCGTTTAGAATCCAGCATATCTCACTGAACCGAAGAAGTGGTAGTTAGAAGGGAGTTAGAGCTGCAAGCAGTTTGGTTTGGGAAATTAGACGCGAAATGAAACTGCAAATGCCTTCCAACAGGCTTGGATAAGTGTGTTCTATATCTCTGCCAAACACACTCCCCGGAGGTTGAGCTTTCAGAAGCTAGTTTAACTCTAAGGGAGGAAGCAGCAGAATGTGCCTCTCACATCTAGCCTTTAGGAATTCAGGTTGGCAAGTTCTATCGGGAAGCCCATTGCTGCCTATGGTGGAAACGGCATGGAAGATTTCAGTTTCAAAATCTCTGTGAAAAAGCGTCAGAGAAGCTTCTCCGTTTAGAATCCAGCATATCTCACTGAACCGAAGAAGTGGTAGTTAGAAGGGAGTTAGAGCTGCAAGCAGTTTGGTTTGGGAAATTACATGCGAAATGACACTGCAAAGGCCTTCCAACAGGCTTGGAAAAGTGTGTTCTATATCTCTGCCAAACAGAGTCCCCGGAGGTTGAGCTTTCAGAAGCAAGCTTAACTGTTAGGGAGGAAGCAGCAGAATGTGCCTCTCACATCTAGCCTGTAGGAATTCAGGTTGGCAAGTTCTATGGGGAAGCCCATTGCTGCCTATGGTGGAAACGGCATGGGAGATTTCAGTTTCAAAATCTCTGTGAAAAAGCGTCAGAGAAGCTTCTCCGTTTAGAATCCAGCATATCTCACTGAACCGAAGAAGTGGTAGTTAGAAGGCAGTTAGAGCTGAAAGCAGTTTGGTTTTGGAAATTAGACGCGAAATGAAACTGCAAATGCCTTCCAACAGGCTTGGAAAAGTGTGTTCTATATCTCTGCCAAACAAACTCCCCGGAGGTTGAGCTTTCAGAAGCTAGTTTAACTCTGAGGGAGGAAGCAGCAGAATGTGCCTCTCACATCTAGCCTGTAGGAATTCCGGTTGGCAAGTTCTATGGGGAAGCCCATTGCTGCCTATGGTGGAAACGGCATGGGAGATTTCAGCTTCACAATCTCTGTGAAAAAGCGTCAGAGAAGCTTCTCCGTTTAGAATCCAGCATATCTCACTGAACCGAAGAAGTGGTAGTTAGAAGGCAGTTAGAGCTGCAAACAGTTTGGTTTGGGAAATTAGACGCGAAATGAAACTGCAAATGCCTTCCAACAGGCTTGGAAAAGTGTGTTCTATATCTCTGCCAAACAAACTCCCCGGAGGTTGAGCTTTCAGAAGCTAGTTTAACTCTAAGGGAGGAAGCAGCAGAATGTGCCTCTCACATCTAGCCTCTAGGAATTCAGGTTGGCAAGTTCTATGGGGAAGCCCATTGGCGCCTTCGTTGGAAACGGGTTTGGAAATTTCAGTATCAAAATCTCTGTGAAAAAGCGTCAGAGAAGCTTCTCCGTTTAGAATCCACCATATCTCACTGAACCGAAGAAGTGGTAGTTAGAAGGGAGTTAGAGCTGCAAGCAGTTTGGTTTGGGAAATTAGACGCGAAATGAAACTGCAAATGCCTTCCAACAGGCTTGGAAAAGTGTGTTCTATATCTCTGCCAAACAGACTCCCCGGAGGTTGAGCTTTCAGAAGCAAGTTTAACTCTAAGGGAGGAAGCAGCAGAATGTGCCTCTCACATCTAGCCTGTAGGAATTCAGGTTGGCAAGTTCTATGGGGAAGCCCATTGCTGCCTATGGTGGAAACGGCATGGGAGATTTCAGTTTCAAAATCTCTGTGAAAAAGCGTCAGAGAAGCTTCTCCGTTTAGAATCCAGCATATCTCACTGAACCGAAGAAGTGGTAGTTAGAAGGCAGTTAGAGCTGCAAGCAGTTTGGTTTGGGAAATTTGACGCGAAATGAAACTGCAAATGCCTTCCAACAGGCTTGGAAAAGTGTGTTCTATATCTCTGCCAAACAAACTCCCCGGAGGTTGAGCTTTCAGAAGCTAGTTTAACTCTAAGGGAGGAAGCAGCAGAATGTGCCTCTCACATCTAGCCTGTAGGAATTCAGGTTGGCAAGTTCTATGGGGAAGCCCATTGGCGCCTTCGTTGGAAACGGGTTTGGAAATTTCAGTTTCAAAATCTCTGTGAAAAAGCGTCAGAGAAGCTTCTCCGTTTAGAATCCAGCATATCTCACTGAACCGAAGAAGTGGTAGTTAGAAGGGAGTTAGAGCTGCAAGCAGTTTGGTTTGGGAAATTAGACGCGAAATGAAACTGCAAATGCCTTCCAACAGGCTTGGAAAAGTGTGTTCTATATCTCTGCCAAACAAACTCCCCGGAGGTTGAGCTTTCAGAAGCTAGTTTAACTCTAAGGAAGGAAGCAGCAGAATTTGCCTCTCACATCTAGCCTGTAGGAATTCAGGTTGGCAAGTTCTATGGGGAAGCCCATTGCTGCCTATGGTGGAAACGGCATGGGAGATTTCAGTTTCAAAATCTCTGTGAAAAAGCGTCAGAGAAGCTTCTCCGTTTAGAATCCAGCATATCTCACTGAACCGAAGAAGTGGTAGTTAGAAGGGAGTTAGAGCTGCAAGCAGTTTGGTTTGGGAAATTAGATGCGAAATGACACTGCAAAGGCCTTCCAACAGGCTTGGAAAAGTGTGTTCTATATCTCTGCCAAACAAACTCCCCGGAGGTTGAGCTTTCAGAAGCAAGTTTAACTCTAAGGGAGGAAGCAGCAGAATGTGCCTCTCACGTCTAGCCTGTAGGAATTCAGGTTGGCAAGTTCTGTGGGGAAGCCCATTGCTGCCTATGGTGGAAACGGCATGGGAGATTTCAGTTTCAAAATCTCTGTGAAAAAGCGTCAGAGAAGCTTCTCCGTTTAGAATCCAGCATATCTCACTGAACAGAAGAAGTGGTAGTTAGAAGGCAGTTAGAGCTGCAAGCAGTTTGGTTTGGGAAATTAGACGCGAAATGAAACTGCAAATGCCTTCCAACAGGCTTGGAAAAGTGTGTTCTATATCTCTGCCAAACAAACTCCCCGGAGGTTGAGCTTTCAGAAGCTAGTTTAACTCTAAGGGAGGAAGCAGCAGAATGTGCCTCTCACATCTAGCCTGTAGGAATTCAGGTTGGCAAGTTCTATGGGGAAGCCCATTGGCGCCTTCGTTGGAAACGGGTTTGGAAATTTCAGTTTCAAAATCTCTGTGAAAAAGCGTCAGAGAAGCTTCTCCGTTTAGAATCC
Organism: Cynocephalus volans; assembly: GCF_027409185.1. Classification (NCBI taxonomy): domain Eukaryota; kingdom Metazoa; phylum Chordata; class Mammalia; order Dermoptera; family Cynocephalidae; genus Cynocephalus; species Cynocephalus volans. The sequence goes on along the minus strand of NW_026902424.1, from coordinate 17,687 downwards.
AGCATATCTCACTGAACCGAAGAAGTGGTAGTTAGAAGGGAGTTAGAGCTGCAAGCAGTTTGGTTTGGGAAATTAGACGCGAAATGAAACTGCAAATGCCTTCCAACAGGCTTGGAAAAGTGTGTTCTATATCTCTGCCAAACAAACTCCCCGGAGGTTGCGCTTTCAGAAGCTAGTTTAACTCTAAGGAAGGAAGCAGCAGAATGTGCCTCTCACATCTAGCCTGTAGGAATTCAGGTTGGCAAGTTCTATGGGGAAGCCCATTGCTGCCTATGGTGGAAACGGCATGGGAGATTTCAGTTTCAAAATCTCTGTGAAAAAGCATCAGAGAAGCTTCTCCGTTTAGAATCCAGCATATCTCACTGAACCGAAGAAGTGGTAGTTAGAAGGGAGTTAGAGCTGCAAGCAGTTTGGTTTGGGAAATTAGATGCGAAATGACACTGCAAAGGCCTTCCAACAGGCTTGGAAAAGTGTGTTCTATATCTCTGCCAAACAAACTCCCCGGAGGTTGAGCTTTCAGAAGCTAGTTTAACTCTAAGGGAGGAAGCAGCAGAATGTGCCTCTCACATCTAGCCTGTAGGAATTCAGGTTGGCAAGTTCTATAGGGAAGCCCATTGCTGCCTATGGTGGAAACGGCATGGCAGATTTCAGTTTCAAAATCTCTGTGAAAAAGCGTCAGAGAAGCTTCTCCGTTTAGAATCCAGCATATCTCACTGAACCGAAGAAGTGGTAGTTAGAAGGGAGTTAGAGCTGCAAGCAGTTTGGTTTGGGAAATTACATGCGAAATGACACTGCAAAGGCCTTCCAACAGGCTTGGAAAAGTGTGTTCTATATCTCTGCCAAACAGAGTCCCCGGAGGTTGAGCTTTCAGAAGCAAGCTTAACTGTTAGGGAGGAAGCAGCAGAATGTGCCTCTCACATCTAGCCTGTAGGAATTCAGGTTGGCAAGTTCTATGGGGAAGCCCATTGCTGCCTATGGTGGAAACGGCATGGGAGATTTCAGTTTCAAAATCTCTGTGAAAAAGCGTCAGAGAAGCTTCTCCGTTTAGAATCCAGCATATCTCACTGAACCGAAGAAGTGGTAGTAAGAAGGCAGTTAGAGCTGAAAGCAGTTTGGTTTTGGAAATTAGACGCGAAATGAAACTGCAAATGCCTTCCAACAGGCTTGGAAAAGTGTGTTCTATATCTCTGCCAAACAAACTCCCCGGAGGTTGAGCTTTCAGAAGCTAGTTTAACTCTAAGGGAGGAAGCAGCAGAATGTGCCTCTCACATCTAGCCTGTAGGAATTCAGGTTGGCAAGTTCTATGGGGAAGCCCATTGGCGCCTTCGTTGGAAACGGGTTTGGAAATTTCAGTTTCAAAATCTCTGTGAAAAAGCGTCAGAGAAGCTTCTCCGTTTAGAATCCAGCATATCTCACTGAACCGAAGAAGTGGTAGTTAGAAGGGAGTTAGAGCTGCAAGCAGTTTGGTTTGGGAAATTACATGCGAAATGACACTGCAAAGGCCTTCCAACAGGCTTGGAAAAGTGTGTTCTATATCTCTGCCAAACAGAGTCCCCGGAGGTTGAGCTTTCAGAAGCAAGCTTAACTGTTAGGGAGGAAGCAGCAGAATGTGCCTCTCACATCTAGCCTGTAGGAATTCAGGTTGGCAAGTTCTATGGGGAAGCCCATTGCTGCCTATGGTGGAAACGGCATGGGAGATTTCAGTTTCAAAATCTCTGTGAAAAAGCGTCAGAGAAGCTTCTCCGTTTAGAATCCAGCATATCTCACTGAACCGAAGAAGTGGTAGTTAGAAGGCAGTTAGAGCTGAAAGCAGTTTGGTTTTGGAAATTAGACGCGAAATGAAACTGCAAATGCCTTCCAACAGGCTTGGAAAAGTGTGTTCTATATCTCTGCCAAACAAACTCCCCGGAGGTTGAGCTTTCAGAAGCTAGTTTAACTCTAAGGGAGGAAGCAGCAGAATGTGCCTCTCACATCTAGCCTGTAGGAATTCCGGTTGGCAAGTTCTATGGGGAAGCCCATTGCTGCCTATGGTGGAAACGGCATGGGAGATTTCAGCTTCACAATCTCTGTGAAAAAGCGTCAGAGAAGCTTCTCCGTTTAGAATCCAGCATATCTCACTGAACCGAAGAAGTGGTAGTTAGAAGGCAGTTAGAGCTGCAAACAGTTTGGTTTGGGAAATTAGACGCGAAATGAAACTGCAAATGCCTTCCAACAGGCTTGGAAAAGTGTGTTCTATATCTCTGCCAAACAAACTCCCCGGAGGTTGAGCTTTCAGAAGCTAGTTTAACTCTAAGGGAGGAAGCAGCAGAATGTGCCTCTCACATCTAGCCTCTAGGAATTCAGGTTGGCAAGTTCTATGGGGAAGCCCATTGGCGCCTTCGTTGGAAACGGGTTTGGAAATTTCAGTATCAAAATCTCTGTGAAAAAGCGTCAGAGAAGCTTCTCCGTTTAGAATCCACCATATCTCACTGAACCGAAGAAGTGGTAGTTAGAAGGGAGTTAGAGCTGCAAGCAGTTTGGTTTGGGAAATTAGACGCGAAATGAAACTGCAAATGCCTTCCAACAGGCTTGGAAAAGTGTGTTCTATATCTCTGCCAAACAGACTCCCCGGAGGTTGAGCTTTCAGAAGCAAGTTTAACTCTAAGGGAGGAAGCAGCAGAATGTGCCTCTCACATCTAGCCTGTAGGAATTCAGGTTGGCAAGTTCTATGGGGAAGCCCATTGCTGCCTATGGTGGAAACGGCATGGGAGATTTCAGTTTCAAAATCTCTGTGAAAAAGCGTCAGAGAAGCTTCTCCGTTTAGAATCCAGCATATCTCACTGAACCGAAGAAGTGGTAGTTAGAAGGCAGTTAGAGCTGCAAGCAGTTTGGTTTGGGAAATTTGACGCGAAATGAAACTGCAAATGCCTTCCAACAGGCTTGGAAAAGTGTGTTCTATATCTCTGCCAAACAAACTCCCCGGAGGTTGAGCTTTCAGAAGCTAGTTTAACTCTAAGGGAGGAAGCAGCAGAATGTGCCTCTCACATCTAGCCTGTAGGAATTCAGGTTGGCAAGTTCTATGGGGAAGCCCATTGGCGCCTTCGTTGGAAACGGGTTTGGAAATTTCAGTTTCAAAATCTCTGTGAAAAAGCGTCAGAGAAGCTTCTCCGTTTAGAATCCAGCATATCTCACTGAACCGAAGAAGTGGTAGTTAGAAGGGAGTTAGAGCTGCAAGCAGTTTGGTTTGGGAAATTAGACGCGAAATGAAACTGCAAATGCCTTCCAACAGGCTTGGAAAAGTGTGTTCTATATCTCTGCCAAACAAACTCCCCGGAGGTTGAGCTTTCAGAAGCTAGTTTAACTCTAAGGAAGGAAGCAGCAGAATTTGCCTCTCACATCTAGCCTGTAGGAATTCAGGTTGGCAAGTTCTATGGGGAAGCCCATTGCTGCCTATGGTGGAAACGGCATGGGAGATTTCAGTTTCAAAATCTCTGTGAAAAAGCGTCAGAGAAGCTTCTCCGTTTAGAATCCAGCATATCTCACTGAACCGAAGAAGTGGTAGTTAGAAGGGAGTTAGAGCTGCAAGCAGTTTGGTTTGGGAAATTAGATGCGAAATGACACTGCAAAGGCCTTCCAACAGGCTTGGAAAAGTGTGTTCTATATCTCTGCCAAACAAACTCCCCGGAGGTTGAGCTTTCAGAAGCAAGTTTAACTCTAAGGGAGGAAGCAGCAGAATGTGCCTCTCACGTCTAGCCTGTAGGAATTCAGGTTGGCAAGTTCTGTGGGGAAGCCCATTGCTGCCTATGGTGGAAACGGCATGGGAGATTTCAGTTTCAAAATCTCTGTGAAAAAGCGTCAGAGAAGCTTCTCCGTTTAGAATCCAGCATATCTCACTGAACCGAAGAAGTGGTAGTTAGAAGGGAGTTAGAGCTGCAAGCAGTTTGGTTTGGGAAATTAGACGCGAAATGAAACTGCAAATGCCTTCCAACAGGCTTGGAAAAGTGTGTTCTATATCTCTGCCAAACAAACTCCCCGGAGGTTGAGCTTTCAGAAGCTAGTTTAACTCTAAGGGAGGAAGCAGCAGAATGTGCCTCTCACATCTAGCCTGTAGGAATTCAGGTTGGCAAGTTCTATGGGGAAGCCCATTGGCGCCTTCGTTGGAAACGGGTTTGGAAATTTCAGTTTCAAAATCTCTGTGAAAAAGCGTCAGAGAAGCTTCTCCGTTTAGAATCCAGCATATCTCACTGAACCGAAGAAGTGGTAGTTAGAAGGGAGTTAGAGCTGCAAGCAGTTTGGTTTGGGAAATTAGACGCGAAATGAAACTGCAAATGCCTTCCAACAGGCTTGGAAAAGTGTGTTCTATATCTCTGCCAAACAAACTCCCCGGAGGTTGCGCTTTCAGAAGCTAGTTTAACTCTAAGGAAGGAAGCAGCAGAATGTGCCTCTCACATCTAGCCTGTAGGAATTCAGGTTGGCAAGTTCTATGGGGAAGCCCATTGCTGCCTATGGTGGAAACGGCATGGGAGATTTCAGTTTCAAAATCTCTGTGAAAAAGCATCAGAGAAGCTTCTCCGTTTAGAATCCAGCATATCTCACTGAACCGAAGAAGTGGTAGTTAGAAGGGAGTTAGAGCTGCAAGCAGTTTGGTTTGGGAAATTAGATGCGAAATGACACTGCAAAGGCCTTCCAACAGGCTTGGAAAAGTGTGTTCTATATCTCTGCCAAACAAACTCCCCGGAGGTTGAGCTTTCATAAGCTAGTTTAACTCTAAGGGAGGAAGCAGCAGAATGTGCCTCTCACATCTAGCCTGTAGGAATTCAGGTTGGCAAGTTCTATAGGGAAGCCCATTGCTGCCTATGGTGGAAACGGCATGGCAGATTTCAGTTTCAAAATCTCTGTGAAAAAGCGTCAGAGAAGCTTCTCCGTTTAGAATCCAGCATATCTCACTGAACCGAAGAAGTGGTAGTTAGAAGGGAGTTAGAGCTGCAAGCAGTTTGGTTTGGGAAATTAGACGCGAAATGAAACTGCAAATGCCTTCCAACAGGCTTGGAAAAGTGTGTTCTATATCTCTGCCAAACAAACTCCCCGGAGGTTGAGCTTTCAGAAGCTAGTTTAACTCTAAGGGAGGAAGCAGCAGAATGTGCCTCTCACATCTAGCCTGTAGGAATTCAGGTTGGCAAGTTCTATGGGGAAGCCCATTGGCGCCTTCGTTGGAAACGGGTTTGGAAATTTCAGTTTCAAAATCTCTGTGAAAAAGCGTCAGAGAAGCTTCTCCGTTTAGAATCCAGCATATCTCACTGAACCGAAGAAGTGGTAGTTAGAAGGGAGTTAGAGCTGCAAGCAGTTTGGTTTGGGAAATTAGACGCGAAATGAAACTGCAAATGCCTTCCAACACGCTTGGAAAAGTGTGTTCTATATCTCTGCCAAACAAACTCCCCGGAGGTTGCGCTTTCAGAAGCTAGTTTAACTCTAAGGAAGGAAGCAGCAGAATGTGCCTCTCACATCTAGCCTGTAGGAATTCAGGTTGGCAAGTTCTATGGGGAAGCCCATTGCTGCCTATGGTGGAAACGGCATGGGAGATTTCAGTTTCAAAATCTCTGTGAAAAAGCATCAGAGAAGCTTCTCCGTTTAGAATCCAGCATATCTCACTGAACCGAAGAAGTGGTAGTTAGAAGGGAGTTAGAGCTGCAAGCAGTTTGGTTTGGGAAATTAGATGCGAAATGACACTGCAAAGGCCTTCCAACAGGCTTGGAAAAGTGTGTTCTATATCTCTGCCAAACAAACTCCCCGGAGGTTGAGCTTTCATAAGCTAGTTTAACTCTAAGGGAGGAAGCAGCAGAATGTGCCTCTCACATCTAGCCTGTAGGAATTCAGGTTGGCAAGTTCTATAGGGAAGCCCATTGCTGCCTATGGTGGAAACGGCATGGCAGATTTCAGTTTCAAAATCTCTGTGAAAAAGCGTCAGAGAAGCTTCTCCGTTTAGAATCCAGCATATCTCACTGAACCGAAGAAGTTGTAGTTAGAAGGGAGTTAGAGCTGCAAGCAGTTTGGTTTGGGAAATTAGACGCGAAATGAAACTGCAAATGCCTTCCAACAGGCTTGGAAAAGTGTGTTCTATATCTCTGCCAAACAAACTCGCCGGAGGTTGAGCTTTCAGAAGCAAGTTTAACTCTAAGGGAAGAAGCAGCAGAATGTGCCTCTCACATCTAGCCTGTAGGAATTCAGGTTGGCAAGTTCTATGGGGAAGCCCATTGCTGCCTATGGTGGAAATGGCATGGGAGATTTCAGTTTCAAAATCTCTGTGAAAAAGCGTCAGAGAAGCTTCTCCGTTTAGAATCCAGCATATCTCACTGAACCGAAGAAGTGGTAGTTAGAAGGGAGTTAGAGCTGCAAGCAGTTTGGTTTGGGAAATTAGACGCGAAATGAAACTGCAAATGCCTTCCAACAGGCTTGGAAAAGTGTGTTCTATATCTCTGCCAAACAAACTCCCCGGAGGTTGAGCTTTCAGAAGCTAGTTTAACTCTAAGGGAGGAAGCAGCAGAATGTGCCTCTCACATCTAGCCTGTAGGAATTCAGGTTGGCAAGTTCTATGGGGAAGCCCATTGCTGCCTATGGTGGAAACGGCATGGGAGATTTCAGTTTCAAAATCTCTGTGAAAAAGCGTCAGAGAAGCTTCTCCGTTTAGAATCCAGCATATCTCACTGAACCGAAGAAGTGGTAGTTAGAAGGGAGTTAGAGCTGCAAGCAGTTTGGTTTGGGAAATTAGACGCGAAATGAAACTGCAAATGCCTTCCAACAGGCTTGGAAAAGTGTGTTCTATATCTCTGCCAAACAGACTCCCCGGAGGTTGAGCTTTCAGAAGCAAGTTTAACTCTAAGGGAGGAAGCAGCAGAATGTGCCTCTCACATCTAGCCTGTAGGAATTCAGGTTGGCAAGTTCTATGGGGAAGCCCATTGCTGCCTATGGTGGAAACGGCATGGGAGATTTCAGTTTCAAAATCTCTGTGAAAAAGCGTCAGAGAAGCTTCTCCGTTTAGAATCCAGCATATCTCACTGAACCGAAGAAGTGGTAGTTAGAAGGGAGTTAGAGCTGCAAGCAGTTTGGTTTGGGAAATTAGACGCGAAATGAAACTGCAAATGCCTTCCAACAGGCTTGGAAAAGTGTGTTCTATATCTCTGCCAAACACACTCCCCGGAGGTTGAGCTTTCAGAAGGTAGTTTAACTCTAAGGGAGGAAGCAGCAGAATGTGCCTCTCACATCTAGCCTGTAGGAATTCAGGTTGGCAAGTTCTATGGGGAAGCCCATTGCTAACTATGGTGGAAACGGCATGGAAGATTTCAGTTTCAAAATCTCTGTGAAAAAGCGTCAGAGAAGCTTCTCCGTTTAGAATCCAGCATATCTCACTGAACCGAAGAAGTGGTAGTTAGAAGGGAGTTAGAGCTGCAAGCAGTTTGGTTTGGGAAATTACATGCGAAATGACACTGCAAAGGCCTTCCAACAGGCTTGGAAAAGTGTGTTCTATATCTGTGCCAAACAGAGTCCCCGGAGGTTGAGCTTTCAGAAGCAAGCTTAACTGTTAGGGAGGAAGCAGCAGAATGTGCCTCTCACATCTAGCCTGTAGGAATTCAGGTTGGCAAGTTCTATGGGGAAGCCCATTGCTGCCTATGGTGGAAACGGCATGGGAGATTTCAGTTTCAAAATCTCTGTGAAAAAGCGTCAGAGAAGCTTCTCCGTTTAGAATCCAGCATATCTCACTGAACCGAAGAAGTGGTAGTTAGAAGGCAGTTAGAGCTGAAAGCAGTTTGGTTTTGGAAATTAGACGCGAAATGAAACTGCAAATGCCTTCCAACAGGCTTGGAAAAGTGTGTTCTATATCTCTGCCAAACACACTCCCCGGAGGTTGAGCTTTCAGAAGCAAGTTTAACTCTAAGGGAGGAAGCAGCAGAATGTGCCTCTCACATCTAGCCTGTAGGAATTCAGGTTGGCAAGTTCTATGGGGAAGCCCATTGCTGCCTATGGTGGAAACTGCATGGGAGATTTCAGTTTCAAAATCTCTGTGAAAAAGCGTCAGAGAAGCTTCTCCGTTTAGAATCCAGCATATCTCACTGAACCGAAGAAGTGGTAGTTAGAAGGCAGTTAGAGCTGCAAGCAGTTTGGTTTGGGAAATTTGACGCGAAATGAAACTGCAAATGCCTTCCAACAGGCTTGGAAAAGTGTGTTCTATATCTCTGCCAAACAGAGTCCCCGGAGGTTGAGCTTTCAGAAGCTAGTTTAACTCTAAGGGAGGAAGCAGCAGAATGTGCCTCTCACATCTAGCCTGTAGGAATTCAGGTTGGCAAGTTCTATGGGGAAGCCCATTGGCGCCTTCGTTGGAAACGGGTTTGGAAATTTCAGTTTCAAAATCTCTGTGAAAAAGCGTCAGAGAAGCTTCTCCGTTTAGAATCCAGCATATCTCACTGAACCGAAGAAGTGGTAGTTAGAAGGGAGTTAGAGCTGCAAGCAGTTTGGTTTGGGAAATTAGACGCGAAATGAAACTGCAAATGCCTTCCAACAGGCTTGGAAAAGTGTGTTCTATATTTCTGCCAAACAAACTCCCCGGAGGTTGAGCTTTCAGAAGGTAGTTTAACTCTAAGGGAGGAAGCAGCAGAATGTGCCTCTCACATCTAGCCTTTAGGAATTCAGGTTGGCAAGTTCTATGGGGAAGCCCATTGCTGCCTATGGTGGAAACGGCATGGGAGATTTCAGTTTCAAAATCTCTGTGAAAAAGCGTCAGAGAAGCTTCTCCGTTTAGAATCCAGCATATCTCACTGAACCGAAGAAGTGGTAGTTAGAAGGGAGTTAGAGCTGCAAGCAGTTTGGTTTGGGAAATTAGATGCGAAATGACACTGCAAAGGCCTTCCAAAAGGCTTTGAAAAGTGTGTTCTATATCTGTGCCAAACAGAGTCCCCGGAGGTTGAGCTTTCAGAAGCAAGCTTAACTGTTAGGGAGGAAGCAGCAGAATGTGCCTCCCATATCTAGCCTGTAGGAATTCAGGTTGGCAAGTTCTATGGGGAAGCCCATTGCTGCCTATGGTGGAAACGACATGGGAGATTTCAGTTTCAAAATCTCTGTGAAAAAGCGTCAGAGAAGCTTCTCCGTTTAGAATCCAGCATATCTCACTGAACCGAAGAAGTGGTAGTTAGAAGGGAGTTAGAGCTGCAAGCAGTTTGGTTTGGGAAATTAGACGCGAAATGAAACTGCAAATGCCTTCCAACAGGCTTGGAAAAGTGTGTTCTATATCTCTGCCAAACAAACTCCCCGGAGGTTGAGCTTTCAGAAGCTAGTTTAACTCTAAGGGAGGAAGCAGCAGAATGTGCCTCTCACATCTAGCCTGTAGGAATTCAGGTTGGCAAGTTCTATGGGGAAGCCCATTGGCGCCTTCGTTGCAAACGGGTTTGGAAATTTCAGTTTCAAAATCTCTGTGAAAAAGCGTCAGAGAAGCTTCTCCGTTTAGAATCCAGCATATCTCACTGAACCGAAGATGTGGTAGTTAGGAGGGAGTTAGAGCTGCAAGCAGTTTGGTTTGGGAAATTAGACGCGAAATGAAACTGCAAATGCCTTCCAACAGGCTTGGAAAAGTGTGTTCTATATCTCTGCCAAACAAACTCCCCGGAGGTTGAGCTTTCAGAAGCTAGTTTAACTCTAAGGGAGGAAGCAGCAGAATGTGCCTCTCACATCTAGCCTGTAGGAATTCAGGTTGGCAAGTTCTATAGGGAAGCCCATTGCTGCCTATGGTGGAAACGGCATGGCAGATTTCAGTTTCAAAATCTCTGTGAAAAAGCGTCAGAGAAGCTTCTCCGTTTAGAATCCAGCATATCTCACTGAACCGAAGAAGTGGTAGTTAGAAGGGAGTTAGAGCTGCAAGCAGTTTGGTTTGGGAAATTAGACGCGAAATGAAACTGCAAATGCCTTCCAACAGGCTTGGAAAAGTGTGTTCTATATCTCTGCCAAACAAACTCCCCGGTGGTTGAGCTTTCAGAAGCAAGTTTAACTCTAAGGGAAGAAGCAGCAGAATGTGCCTCTCACATCTAGCCTGTAGGAATTCAGGTTGGCAAGTTCTATGGGGAAGCCCATTGCTGCCTATGGTGGAAATGGCATGGGAGATTTCAGTTTCAAAATCTCTGTGAAAAAGCGTCAGAGAAGCTTCTCCGTTTAGAATCCAGCATATCTCACTGAACCGAAGAAGTGGTAGTTAGAAGGGAGTTAGAGCTGCAAGCAGTTTGGTTTGGGAAATTAGACGCGAAATGAAACTGCAAATGCCTTCCAACAGGCTTGGAAAAGTGTGTTCTATATCTCTGCCAAACAAACTCCCCGGAGGTTGAGCTTTCAGAAGCTAGTTTAACTCTAAGGGAGGAAGCAGCAGAATGTGCCTCTCACATCTAGCCTGTAGGAATTCAGGTTGGCAAGTTCTATGGGGAAGCCCATTGCTGCCTATGGTGGAAACGGCATGGGAGATTTCAGTTTCAAAATCTCTGTGAAAAAGCGTCAGAGAAGCTTCTCCGTTTAGAATGCAGCATATCTCACTGAACCGAAGAAGTGGTAGTTAGAAGGGAGTTAGAGCTGCAAGCAGTTTGGTTTGGGAAATTAGACGCGAAATGAAACTGCAAATGCCTTCCAACAGGCTTGGAAAAGTGTGTTCTATATCTCTGCCAAACAGACTCCCCGGAGGTTGAGCTTTCAGAAGCAAGTTTAACTCTAAGGGAGGAAGCAGCAGAATGTGCCTCTCACATCTAGCCTGTAGGAATTCAGGTTGGCAAGTTCTATGGGGAAGCCCATTGCTGCCTATGGTGGAAACGGCATGGGAGATTTCAGTTTCAAAATCTCTGTGAAAAAGCGTCAGAGAAGCTTCTCCGTTTAGAATCCAGCATATCTCACTGAACCGAAGAAGTGGTAGTTAGAAGGGAGTTAGAGCTGCAAGCAGTTTGGTTTGGGAAATTTGACGCGAAATGAAACTGCAAATGCCTTCCAACAGGCTTGGAAAAGTGTGTTCTATATCTCTGCCAAACAAACTCCCCGGAGGTTGAGCTTTCAGAAGCTAGTTTAACTCTAAGGGAGGAAGCAGCAGAATGTGCCTCTCACATCTAGCCTGTAGGAATTCAGGTTGGCAAGTTCTATGGGGAAGCCCATTGGCGCCTTCGTTGGAAACGGGTTTGGAAATTTCAGTTTCAAAATCTCTGTGAAAAAGCGTCAGAGAAGCTTCTCCGTTTAGAATACAGCATATCTCACTGAACCGAAGAAGTGGTAGTTAGAAGGGAGTTAGAGCTGCAAGCAGTTTGGTTTGGGAAATTAGACGCGAAATGAAACTGCAAATGCCTTCCAACAGGCTTGGAAAAGTGTGTTCTATATCTCTGCCAAACACACTCCCCGGAGGTTGAGCTTTCAGAAGCTAGTTTAACTCTAAGGGAGGAAGCAGCAGAATGTGCCTCTCACATCTAGCCTTTAGGAATTCAGGTTGGCAAGTTCTATGGGGAAGCCCATTGCTAACTATGGTGGAAACGGCATGGAAGATTTCAGTTTCAAAATCTCTGTGAAAAAGCGTCAGAGAAGCTTCTCCGTTTAGAATCCAGCATATCTCACTGAACCGAAGAAGTGGTAGTTAGAAGGGAGTTAGAGCTGCAAGCAGTTTGGTTTGGGAAATTACATGCGAAATGACACTGCAAAGGCCTTCCAACAGGCTTGGAAAAGTGTGTTCTATATCTGTGCCAAACAGAGTCCCCGGAGGTTGAGCTTTCAGAAGCAAGCTTAACTGTTAGGGAGGAAGCAGCAGAATGTGCCTCTCACATCTAGCCTGTAGGAATTCAGGTTGGCAAGTTCTATGGGGAAGCCCATTGCTGCCTATGGTGGAAACGGCATGGCAGATTTCAGTTTCAAAATCTCTGTGAAAAAGCGTCAGAGAAGCTTCTCCGTTTAGAATCCAGCATATCTCACTGAACCGAAGAAGTGGTAGTTAGAAGGGAGTTAGAGCTGCAAGCAGTTTGGTTTGGGAAATTAGACGCGAAATGAAACTGCAAATGCCTTCCAACAGGCTTGGAAAAGTGTGTTCTATATCTCTGCCAAACAAACTCCCCGGAGGTTGAGCTTTCAGAAGCAAGTTTAACTCTAAGGGAAGAAGCAGCAGAATGTGCCTCTCACATCTAGCCTGTAGGAATTCAGGTTGGCAAGTTCTATGGGGAAGCCCATTGCTGCCTATGGTGGAAATGGCATGGGAGATTTCAGTTTCAAAATCTCTGTGAAAAAGCGTCAGAGAAGCTTCTCCGTTTAGAATCCAGCATATCTCACTGAACCGAAGAAGTGGTAGTTAGAAGGGAGTTAGAGCTGCAAGCAGTTTGGTTTGGGAAATTAGACGCGAAATGAAACTGCAAATGCCTTCCAACAGGCTTGGAAAAGTGTGTTCTATATCTCTGCCAAACAAACTCCCCGGAGGTTGAGCTTTCAGAAGCTAGTTTAACTCTAAGGGAGGAAGCAGCAGAATGTGCCTCTCACATCTAGCCTGTAGGAATTCAGGTTGGCAAGTTCTATGGGGAAGCCCATTGCTGCCTATGGTGGAAACGGCATGGGAGATTTCAGTTTCAAAATCTCTGTGAAAAAGCGTCAGAGAAGCTTCTCCGTTTAGAATCCAGCATATCTCACTGAACCGAAGAAGTGGTAGTTAGAAGGGAGTTAGAGCTGCAAGCAGTTTGGTTTGGGAAATTAGACGCGAAATGAAACTGCAAATGCCTTCCAACAGGCTTGGAAAAGTGTGTTCTATATCTCTGCCAAACAGACTCCCCGGAGGTTGAGCTTTCAGAAGCAAGTTTAACTCTAAGGGAGGAAGCAGCAGAATGTGCCTCTCACATCTAGCCTGTAGGAATTCAGGTTGGCAAGTACTATGGGGAAGCCCATTGCTGCCTATGGTGGAAAGGGCATGGGAGATTTCAGTTTCAAAATCTCTGTGAAAAAGCGTCAGAGAAGCTTCTCCGTTTAGAATCCAGCATATCTCACTGAACCGAAGAAGTGGTAGTTAGAAGGGAGTTAGAGCTGCAAGCAGTTTGGTTTGGGAAATTTGACGCGAAATGAAACTGCAAATGCCTTCCAACAGGCTTGGAAAAGTGTGTTCTATATCTCTGCCAAACAAACTCCCCGGAGGTTGAGCTTTCAGAAGCTAGTTTAACTCTAAGGGAGGAAGCAGCAGAATGTGCCTCTCACATCTAGCCTGTAGGAATTCAGGTTGGCAAGTTCTATGGGGAAGCCCATTGGCGCCTTCGTTGGAAACGGGTTTGGAAATTTCAGTTTCAAAATCTCTGTGAAAAAGCGTCAGAGAAGCTTCTCCGTTTAGAATCCAGCATATCTCACTGAACCGAAGAAGTGGTAGTTAGAAGGCAGTTAGAGCTGAAAGCAGTTTGGTTTTGGAAATTAGACGCGAAATGAAACTGCAAATGCCTTCCAACAGGCTTGGAAAAGTGTGTTCTATATCTCTGCCAAACAGACTCCCCGGAGGTTGAGCTTTCAGAAGCAAGTTTAACTCTAAGGGAGGAAGCAGCAGAATGTGCCTCTCACATCTAGCCTGTAGGAATTCAGGTTGGCAAGTTCTATGGGGAAGCCCATTGCTGCCTATGGTGGAAACGGCATGGGAGATTTCAGTTTCAAAATCTCTGTGAAAAAGCGTCAGAGAAGCTTCTCCGTTTAGAATCCAGCATATCTCACTGAACCGAAGAAGTGGTAGTTAGAAGGCAGTTAGAGCTGCAAACAGTTTGGTTTCGGAAATTAGACGCGAAATGAAACTGCAAATGCCTTCCAACAGGCTTGGAAAAGTGTGTTCTATATCTCTGCCAAACAAACTCCCCGGAGGTTGAGCTTTCAGAAGCTAGTTTAACTCTAAGGGAGGAAGCAGCAGAATGTGCCTCTCACATCTAGCCTCTAGGAATTCAGGTTGGCAAGTTCTATGGGGAAGCCCATTGGCGCCTTCGTTGGAAACGGGTTTGGAAATTTCAGTTTCAAAATCTCTGTGAAAAAGCGTCAGAGAAGCTTCTCCGTTTAGAATCCAGCATATCTCACTGAACCGAAGAAGTGGTAGTTAGAAGGGAGTTAGAGCTGCAAGCAGTTTGGTTTGGGAAATTAGACGCGAAATGAAACTGCAAATGCCTTCCAACAGGCTTGGAAAAGTGTGTTCTATATCTCTGCCAAACAGACTCCCCGGAGGTTGAGCTTTCAGAAGCAAGTTTAACTCTAAGGGAGGAAGCAGCAGAATGTGCCTCTCACATCTAGCCTGTAGGAATTCAGGTTGGCAAGTTCTGTGGGGAAGCCCATTGCTGCCTATGGTGGAAACGGCATGGGAGATTTCAGTTTCAAAATCTCTGTGAAAAAGCGTCAGAGAAGCTTCTCCGTTTAGAATCCAGCATATCTCACTGAACCGAAGAAGTGGTAGTTAGAAGGCAGTTAGAGCTGCAAGCAGTTTGGTTTGGGAAATTTGACGCGAAATGAAACTGCAAATGCCTTCCAACAGGCTTGGAAAAGTGTGTTCTATATCTCTGCCAAACAAACTCCCCGGAGGTTGAGCTTTCAGAAGCTAGTTTAACTCTAAGGGAGGAAGCAGCAGAATGTGCCTCTCACATCTAGCCTGTAGGAATTCAGGTTGGCAAGTTCTATGGGGAAGCCCATTGGCGCCTTCGTTGGAAACGGGTTTGGAAATTTCAGTTTCAAAATCTCTGTGAAAAAGCGTCAGAGAAGCTTCTCCGTTTAGAATCCAGCATATCTCACTGAACCGAAGAAGTGGTAGTTAGAAGGGAGTTAGAGCTGCAAGCAGTTTGGTTTGGGAAATTAGACGCGAAATGAAACTGCAAATGCCTTCCAACAGGCTTGGAAAAGTGTGTTCTATATCTCTGCCAAACAAACTCCCCGGAGGTTGAGCTTTCAGAAGCTAGTTTAACTCTAAGGGAGGAAGCAGCAGAATGTGCCTCTCACATCTAGCCTTTAGGAATTCAGGTTGGCAAGTTCTATGGGGAAGCCCATTGCTGCCTATGGTGGAAACGGCATGGGAGATTTCAGTTTCAAAATCTCTGTGAAAAAGCGTCAGAGAAGCTTCTCCGTTTAGAATCCAGCATATCTCACTGAACCGAAGAAGTGGTAGTTAGAAGGGAGTTAGAGCTGCAAGCAGTTTGGTTTGGGAAATTAGATGCGAAATGACACTGCAAAGGCCTTCCAACAGGCTTGGAAAAGTGTGTTCTATATCTGTGCCAAACAGAGTCCCCGGAGGTTGAGCTTTCAGAAGCAAGCTTAACTGTTAGGGAGGAAGCAGCAGAATGTGCCTCTCACATCTAGCCTGTAGGAATTCAGGTTGGCAAGTTCTATGGGGAAGCCCATTGCTGCCTATGGTGGAAACGGCATGGGAGATTTCAGTTTCAAAATCTCTGTGAAAAAGCGTCAGAGAAGCTTCTCCGTTTAGAATCCAGCATATCTCACTGAACCGAAGAAGTGGTAGTTAGAAGGGAGTTAGAGCTGCAAGCAGTTTGGTTTGGGAAATTAGACGCGAAATGAAACTGCAAATGCCTTCCAACAGGCTTGGAAAAGTGTGTTCTATATCTCTGCCAAACAAACTCCCCGGAGGTTGAGCTTTCAGAAGCTAGTTTAACTCTAAGGGAGGAAGCAGCAGAATGTGCCTCTCACATCTAGCCTGTAGGAATTCAGGTTGGCAAGTTCTATGGGGAAGCCCATTGGCGCCTTCGTTGGAAACGGGTTTGGAAATTTCAGTTTCAAAATCTCTGTGAAAAAGCGTCAGAGAAGCTTCTCCGTTTAGAATCCAGCATATCTCACTGAACCGAAGAAGTGGTAGTTAGAAGGGAGTTAGAGCTGCAAGCAGTTTGGTTTGGGAAATTAGATGCCAAATGACACTGCAAAGGCCTTCCAACAGGCTTGGAAAAGTGTGTTCTATATCTGTGCCAAACAGAGTCCCCGGAGGTTGAGCTTTCAGAAGCAAGCTTAACTGTTAGGGAGGAAGCAGCAGAATGTGCCTCTCACATCTAGCCTGTAGGAATTCAGGTTGGCAAGTTCTATGGGGAAGCCCATTGCTGCCTATGGTGGAAACGGCATGGGAGATTTCAGTTTCAAAATCTCTGTGAAAAAGCGTCAGAGAAGCTTCTCCGTTTAGAATCCAGCATATCTCACTGAACCGAAGAAGTGGTAGTTAGAAGGGAGTTAGAGCTGCAAGCAGTTTGGTTTGGGAAATTAGACGCGAAATGAAACTGCAAATGCCTTCCAACAGGCTTGGAAAAGTGTGTTCTATATCTCTGCCAAACAAACTCCCCGGAGGTTGAGCTTTCAGAAGCTAGTTTAACTCTAAGGGAGGAAGCAGCAGAATGTGCCTCTCACATCTAGCCTGTAGGAATTCAGGTTGGCAAGTTCTATGGGGAAGCCCATTGGCGCCTTCGTTGGAAACGGGTTTGGAAATTTCAGTTTCAAAATCTCTGTGAAAAAGCGTCAGAGAAGCTTCTCCGTTTAGAATCCAGCATATCTCACTGAACCGAAGAAGTGGTAGTTAGAAGGGAGTTAGAGCTGCAAGCAGTTTGGTTTGGGAAATTAGATGCGAAATGACACTGCAAAGGCCTTCCAACAGGCTTGGAAAAGTGTGTTCTATATCTCTGCCAAACAGACTCCCCGGAGGTTGAGCATTCAGAAGCAAGCTTAACTCTTAGGGAGGAAGCAGCAGAATGTGCCTCTCACATCTAGCCTGTAGGAATTCAGGTTGGCAAGTTCTATGGGGAAGCCCATTGCTGCCTATGGTGGAAACGGCATGGGAGATTTCAGTTTCAAAATCTCTGTGAAAAAGCGTCAGAGAAGCTTCTCCGTTTAGAATCCAGCATATCTCACTGAACCGAAGAAGTGGTAGTTAGAAGGCAGTTAGAGCTGCAAGCAGTTTGGTTTGGGAAATTAGACGCGAAATGAAACTGCAAATGCCTTCCAACAGGCTTGGAAAAGTGTGTTCTATATCTCTGCCAAACAGACTCCCTGGAGGTTGAGCTTTCAGAAGCTAGTTTAACTCTAAGGGAGGAAGCAGCAGAATGTGCCTCTCACATCTAGCCTTTAGGAATTCAGGTTGGCAAGTTCTATGGGGAAGCCCATTGCTGCCTATGGTGGAAACGGCATGGGAGATTTCAGTTTCAAAATCTCTGTGAAAAAGCGTCAGAGAAGCTTCTCCGTTTAGAATCCAGCATATCTCACTGAACCGAAGAAGTGGTAGTTAGAAGGCAGTTAGAGCTGCAAGCAGTTTGGTTTGGGAAATTTGACGCGAAATGAAACTGCAAATGCCTTCCAACAGGCTTGGAAAAGTGTGTTCTATATCTCTGCCAAACAAACTCCCCGGAGGTTGAGCTTTCAGAAGCTAGTTTAACTCTAAGGGAGGAAGCAGCAGAATGTGCCTCTCACATCTAGCCTGTAGGAATTCAGGTTGGCAAGTTCTATGGGGAAGCCCATTGGTGCCTTCGTTGGAAACGGGTTTGGAAATTTCAGTTTCAAAATCTCTGTGAAAAAGCGTCAGAGAAGCTTCTCCGTTTAGAATCCAGCATATCTCACTGAACCGAAGAAGTGGTAGTTAGAAGGGAGTTAGAACTGCAAGCAGTTTGGTTTGGGAAATTAGACGCGAAATGAAACTGCAAATGCCTTCCAACAGGCTTGGAAAAGTGTGTTCTATATCTCTG